>NW_027272098.1:0-338363 GCF_040938485.1 Diadema antillarum | reverse complement strand
GTCTGTTCCACCTCTTGCTCCCCCATCACTCAGGGGGTAAACTTACTTTCCTCTAGATGCAAGACCTGTGCCGATACCTTGAATCAGGGCCCTGCAAGCATGAAGATAAGGGGCACAAGTTCTTAAATCGATGAATCATAATGTTCATCAGTTGCTTTAACTTTTGCTTTAATGTTAAACTTGTATAGGAATTATTGTATTTCTCAGATGGCAAGACCCAGATGTTTCCAGATTGTAGAATGTCCTTGAGGAGTGGACGAAGAGGGACAGAAGTTCCTTTTATCGTGCAGTGTCATTGAGAATGAGGGGAAAGAAGTAATTGATATCTACTGTAAAGCGGAGCACCATTTATACTTGCGTGATGGCGCTAAAGGTGTTTAAAGTTGGAGACCAGTTTGCTTGTGGTCCATTGAGTGGTTCAAATGTACCAAATGCAATAAGGTCTTTGACACGGAGCTTGTTGATGTCAATTCGAAGAAACACAATTGCAATGAAACGAAATGTAATGTTTGTAAGCTTGTGGTCGACGGCAGGTACCATGATTGCTACATGACAAAAGAGAGTCCCTTCAGTCCCAAAAATGTCAAGAAAAGTGATTCAAGCGCTCCTCAACAAGATGAAAATTGTGAAAGCTCTGAAAGTAAGTCACAGTCCAAAGATAGAAAAGCTAAAAAAAATCCCTACCAAATATATATTTAATTTCGAACGTACATCTGTACCCAAGAGACAGGCTTACACATTCAAATTACATGCATGCAACATGGGAATGCACAGATTGCATGGATAGGGATATGTCGGCAGACACCAGCTGCAAGCGATGCAGTCCTCCCGAAGATCATGCCTTAACATTCCGGGAGTGAATACCAAGATCTTTTCACAGACTGGCTGGTTTTTTTTCCTGGAAAACCATATTACTTGGTAGCAATCGCGCCTAACTCAAAGGCGTACGATTCGTATTTCCTACAAAACAAACTGATAGAGAAAGGGATCGAACCACACGTAGTGATGAGGGGCGGTCAGATCATAAGTCTCGAAATAAGGAAGCCAAAAATCAAAGTTAAAGACTCTTTGAATTTCTTTCAAATGCGGTTGCAAAACTGCCCAAAACATTGGCTTATTTTCCCATTTTTCAGTACTCCCGATAATGCCACTCATGGACTATTGCCAGATAAATGCTTCTATGGCGTGGATTCCATGATGATAGCCCACCGAGGAAAGGTATGAGCTCCCGCTAGGCAATTATGCCTATAACTTTCAGGAGGAAATAAAAGCCTACTGCAAGACTGATGTCAATATTTTGCACCAAAGCTGTAAGATATTTAAAAAACACTTCAAAAGTGTAAGCGCTACAGAGGCTAATCCTGAAGGCACTGATCCATTCATGCGCTGTCTGACACTTCCCAGCATGTGCAATCTTTTGTTAGAATGAACGACATAAAGTCGAAGACAATCGCGCTCATTCCCCAGGAAGGGTGTGGAAAGGGGGGAAAAACAGTCCTCCTTAGCTGGAGAGTGGCTTCATTTTGAAGCCCAGCTTTCGGGATTTGACGTTCGACATAGTTTTAACGGTGGAGAAAGGAATTGCACACGGTCGTTATGTATATAGCTAAGCAGAAAAAGATGTTAAAAAACATGTGTGGGAGTTTATTAATTTCCGCGTGACTCATTCTATGGCAGGAGAACCAGAGGGTGTTCACTATTCTACGAGGCAAAGCACGAAGGAAAACTCCTTTTTTATGATTTCACCAGTCTTTATCCATTCATCAATAAGTTCGGCATATATCCTGTCAGCCATCCCAGAATATTATCCATTCTAACTTCCCTTCACTGTCACAAATTTCTGGACTCGTCAAATGTAAAATACTACCTCTTAGACGTCTGTTCCACTTCTTGTTCCCCATCACTCTGGGGGTTAACTTACTTTCCCTCTATGCAAGACCTGAGCCGATACCTTGAATCAGGGGCCCTGCAAGCATGAAGATAGGGGGCACAAGTTTTTTTAATGGATGAATCATAATGTTCATCAGTTGCTTTAACTTTTGCTTTTAATATTAAACTTGTATAGGACTTATTTGTATTTCACAGATGGCAAGACCCAGATGTTTCCAGATTGTAGAATGTCTTGAGGAGCGGACGAAGAGGGATGGAAGTTCCTTTTATCGTGGCAGTGTCATTGAGAGCGAGGGGAAAGAAGTAATAGATATCTACGGTAAACTGGAGCACCATACTTGCGTGATGGCGCTAAAGGTGTTCAAAGCTGGAGACCAGTTTGCTTGTGGTCATTGAGTGGTTCAAGTACATCTAGTGCAGAATTTCAAATGTACCAAATGCAATAAGGTCTTTGACACAGATATTCTTGATGAAGATTCCAAGCAACACAATTGCAATGAAATGAACAGTAATGTTTGTAAGCTTGTGGTCGACACGAGGTATCATGATTGCTACATGATAAAAGAGAGTCACTTCCATCCCAAAAATGTCAAGAAAAGTGATTCAAGCGCTTCTCAACAAGATGAAAATTGTGAAAGCTCTGAAAGTGAGTCACAGTCCCGAGATAGAAAAGCTAAAAAAATCCCCTACCAAGTATATTCGATTTCGAACGTACATCTGTACCCAAGAGACAGGCTTACACATTCCAAATTACATGCATGCAACATGGGAATGCAGATTGCGTGGATAGGGATATGTCGGCAGACATCTGCTGCAAGCGATGCAGTCCTCCGGAAGATCATGCCTTAACATTCCAGGAGCGAATACCCAAGATCTTTTCACAGACTGGCTGGTTTTTTTTTTCTTCTGGAAAACCCTAACTCGGTAGCAATCGCGCCTAACTCAAAGGCGTACGATTTGTATTTCCTACAAAACAAACTGATAGAGAAAGGGATTGAACCACACGTAGTGATGAATGGTGCTCAGATCATAAGTCTAGAAACAAGGAAGCCAAAAATCTATTTAAAGACTCTTTGAATTTCTTTCAAATGCGGTTGGCAAAACTGCCCAAAACATTTGGCTTATTTTCCCATTTTTTCAATACTCCTGATAATGCCACTCATGGACTATTGCCAGATAAATGCTTCTATGGCGTGGATTCCATGATGAAAGCCAACCGAGGACAGTTAAATGCTTGGTACAATGAACTCGCGCAAGACAATTATGTCTTTAACTCTCAGTAGGAAATAAAAGCCTACTGCGAGAGTAACATCAATATCTTGCACCAAAGCTGCAAGATATTTATAAAACACTTCAAAAGTGTAAGCGCTACAGAGGCTAATCCCGAAGGCACTGATCCATTCATGTGCTGTCAGACACTTCCCAGCATGTGCAATCTTTTGTTCAGAATGAACGACATAAAGTCGAAGACAATCACGCTCATTCCCAAGGAAGGGCGTGGAAAGGGGGGAAAAACAGTCCTCCTTAGCTGGAGAGTGGCTTCATTTTGAAGCCCAGCTTTCCGGATTTGACGTTCGACATAGTTTTAACGGTGGAGAAAGGAATTGCACACAGTCGTTATGTAGATGGCTAAGCAGAAAAAGATGGTAAAAAACATGTGCGGGAGTTTATTAATTTCCACGTGACTCATTCTACGGCAGGAGAACCGAAGGGTGTTCGCTATTATACGAGGCAAAGCACGAAGCAAAAATCCTTTTTTATGATTTCACCAGTCTTTATCCATTCATCAATAAGTTCGGCAAATATCCTGTCAGCCACCCCAGAATTATCTATTCTAACTTTCCTTCACTGTCACAAATTTTTGGACTTGTCAAATGTAAAATATTACCTCTTAGACGTCTGTTCCACCTCTTGCTCCCCCATCACTCTGGGGGTTAACTTACTTTCCCTCTAGATGCAAGACCTGTGCCGATACCTTGAATCAGGGGCCCTGCAAGCATGAAGATAGGGGGCACAAGTTTTTTAATCGATGAATCATAATGTTCATCAGTTGCTCTAACTTTTGCTTTAAAACGTTAAACTTGTATAGGAATTATTGGTATTTCTCAGATGGCAAGACCCAGATGTTCCCAGATTGTAGAATGTCTTGAGGAGCGGACGAAGAGGGACGGAAGTTCCGTTTATCGTGGCAGTGTCATTGAGAGTGAGGGGAAAGAAGTAATTGATATCTACTGTAAACCGGAGCATCATACTTGCGTGATGGCGCTAAAGGTGTTCAAAGTTGGAGACCAGTTTGCTTGTGGTCCATTGAGTGGTTCAAGTACATCTAGTGCAGAATTTCAAATGTACCAAATGCAATAAGATCTTTGACACAGATCTTCTTGATGACGATTCCAAGCAACACAATTGCAATGAAATGAACTGTAATGTTTGTAAGCTTGTGGCCGACGGGAGCTATCATGATTGCTACATGACGAAAGAGAGTCCCTTCCATCCCAAAATGTCAAGAAAAGTGATTCAAACACTTCTCAACAAGATGAAAATTGTGAAAGCTCTGAAAGTGAGTCACAGTCCCAAGATAAAGCTAAAAAAATCCCATACCAAGTATATATTCAATTTCGAACGTACATCTGTACCCAAGAGACAGGCTCACAGGATTCTTGGTTCTAGAGATATTCGCAAAATTAAAATGCATGCCAACATTCTTGGTTTTGTACAGTGGCAAATTTTTTGCTGTCATTACCGTACACACCTGTAGAATGCTATAAGCTGACTCAGCAGTTGTTGAAGATATATGTATAGCATTTCAAATACTACCCCTATGCTGTTAACCAAAATAGAATCTTTATTTTATTTCCTTGTATACAAGGCTCTTGAAATATAAACATGCATACAGGTTTAGGTCAAATTAGTGAATACTATGGAAAGGCACCTGGCAAAGTTTACAGCAAAATTCTAATATCTCACAGTCCAGCTAAACCTCAAGACCCTCCTTGCTTATACTCTTTTCACTGCAGGTGATGCGAGGAATGACTCGCCAAGATTCAGTGCGCAGTATTGCACCTACACCACACTTGACCACACAACAAAAAACGTCCTCGATGTTCAATTTGTCGACAAACGAGAAACGGGGGATAAGTCCCCAAAAATGTAACAAAACAGATGAAGGTTGCGGAGAGGGCGGAGCTCAGGAAGAAGCAGGTGGGTGAACAGTTTTTGTCGGATGGCAGTGATCGGGAGAGGGTGCGATCAGGTGTTGGAGGTATACTGTGATGCCAAATATGAGAAGATTGTGGGCAAGATGATGCGCTTGATGGAGAGAACTCTGGTGACTGCATCCAACGTACAGGAGGTGGCTGGCTACTACAGGCTCAACGAGAAGACGAGTTTGGTGGGTCGCTCAGACTTAGTCTTAGTTTACATTCTCGTTAAGATTAAGTTTGCACATTTACATACCATAGTGGTGCTAATCACATGTGCCATAATTTCAAGCTAAATGCTCAAAGACAGAGGGAGTTAACTGAATCCACAATATTTTTGTATGCTGTATTATATGCTATATACCCCCTACACAGATGTATGTGTGGATGGAGTATTATTAGGTTGAGTTACAAATAATTGCACAGCTTGTTTTACTTCAAACAACTGACTAAGTTCAAAAAGAAGAAGGTGGAGGATTTCAATAGCTACACATCACACTACCAGCTGAGAGATGAATCAACAGCTCAGAGCCTGTTCAACCACCTTGGAGGGGCTGCGAAAGAAGAGAATTTGTGTAAAGGGGATGATGTCGAGAAGTGTTACAGCAAAATGTTAGACATTCTCCAGTCCCTCTTCGCACCTGTAGAACCACTTCCTACTCTGAGTCAAGCATTCCACAAGAGAAATCAACAAAAACACATTCAAAGTTTTTGATTTTAGCAGAGCTGCAATGAGGCTCTACAGTCAGATGGTCAAAGCTGCACCGGCCCTCCTCTGACGAAAAGTAAGCCTTTGAAAGGGTCCAGGATTCTGCCCTAAAGGAAAGATTTGTTTGGGGGCAAGGGAGAAGTGGATACAGCAAGAATGGAGGTGCATCAAGATGACATCAAAGAGCAAGTCACCTAACGCTATGAGGAAGAAGGCCCGAGAGTTCTTTAAGGACCATGAGACACATAGAAAAACACAAGCTCATTATTGAAAGTAGCAGTGGGGATGGATGGCAGTGTGCAAGACATTTGTTGTTGGGTGAAGATGCTGTAAAAAACCAATATATGATTTTACCCGCATTGCCGCAGCATTCAATACATAGCTGTAGCTAGACAAAAACTTTTATCTTGCATTTTAATTTCATGATTCTTGGCTCTAGAGATATTTGCAAAGTTCAAATGCATGCAGACATTGTTTGTTTTAACAGTAGTAAATTTTTTGTTGCAATTACCGTACACACTTGTACCTCAAGACCCTCCTTGCTTATACTCTTTTCACTGCAGGTGATGCGAGGAATGACTCGCCAGGATTCAGTGCGCAGTATTGCACCTACACCACACTTGACCACACAACAAAAAACATCCTCAATGTCCAATTTCTTGACAAGCGAGAAACAGGGGATAAGTCCCCGAACATGGAGACCTTGGCCCTTGTTCGGGCAATCCAGACGATATTAAGCAAGGATGTGAAGATCGCAGAAGTGATCACTGATGCCTATCCAGTGATCACAGCACTGCTTAGTAAGCATATATTCTGTTTAAAAATAAAATAAAAAGTGCATATTTGCATACAGTCAGCCCTGCCTAAGTTGACTGAACTGAAGAAATAGCTTCGACTTAGAGAAAACTAAATTTGTGCAGGGTTAAATTAATCAACAGAACATAAAGAGAAGGGGACTTGAAAGATGATGTGCATAGCCAAATATTTAACTTTTGTGTTTTTGATTATGAAAGTTTTTAACCTTAAAGAAGAAGGGGAAAAAGAAAAACATGGTAGATATGAAACCTTTGATAGCATTTTACAGTAAAAATCGATTTTGAAATAAAAACTATTGCTTTACATGTAATTAAAGGAACAAAATTAATTTACAGGTTGACAAGTGGTTTTTCCCTGGATGTCAAGCATGGGTAAGTGAAATAGCATGCACCTGGCTTTGACTGATAAAGGTTGTCTTGTGTTTGTGTGTTTGCATTGTAATGTAATAATGTTCAGCACATTTGTGTCCATAGAAAAAGAGCACAGTTGACCAACAGGACAATACTATCACCACACTTCAAAGATCTTACTGGTTGTTTTGTTTCTTGACAGAGAGAGAGAATACCCAGAGATACTGTACAGCTGGGATATTTGGCATGGTGCCAAAAACATGGGGGAAAAAGTGGCCAAGGTATCTAATCAACATTTTTGTGGCAGTTTAGTATAATCGCTAGCACAGATTTTGGTATTGAAGTCTGTATAGTTTGGCCTCTATATCTGTATATTGCTGCATGAAAAGTCTGGAAAATGGAAAGAAGGAACACCCAGAGATACTGCACAGCTGGGATGTTTGGCATGGTGCCAAAAACATTGGGAAAAAAGTGGCCAAGGTATCTAATCAACATTTTTGTGGCAGTTTAGTATAATCGCTAGCACAGATTTTGGTATTGAAGTCCGCATAGCTGGACCTCTATATCTGTATATTGCTGCATGAAAAGTCTGGAAAATGGAAAGAAGGAACACCCAGAGATACTGCACAGCTGGGATGTTTGGCATGGTGCCAAAAACATGGGGGGAAAAGTGGCCAAGGTATCTTATCAACATTTTTGTGGCAGTTTAGTATAATCGCTAGCACAGATTTTGGTATTGAAGTCCGCATAGCTGGACCTCTATATCTGTATATTGCTGCATGAAAAGTCTGGAAAATGGAAAGAAGGAACACCCAGAGATACTGCACAGCTGGGATGTTTGGCATGGTGCCAAAAACATTGGGAAAAAGTGGCCAAGGTATCTAATCAACATTTTTGTGGCAGTTTAGTGTAATCGCTAGCACAGATTTTGGTATTGAAGTCCGCATAGTTTGGCCTCTATACCTGTATATTGCTGCATGAAAAGTCTGGAAAATGGAAAGAAGGAACACCCAGAGATACTGCACAGCTGGGATGTTTGGCATGGTGCCAAAAACATTGGGAAAAAAGTGGCCAAGGTATCTAATCAACATTTTTGTGGCAGTTTAGTATAATCGCTAGCACAGATTTTGGTATTGAAGTCCGCATAGTTGGGCCTCTTTATCTGTATACTGCTGCATGAAAAGATTGGAAAATGGAAAGAAGGAACACCCAGAGATACTGCACAGCTGGGATGTTTGGCATGGTGCCAAAAACATGGGGGAAAAAGTGGCCAAGGTATCTTATCAACATTTTTGTGGTAGTTTAGTATAATCGCTAGCACAGATTTTGGTATTGAAGTCCGCATAGTTGGGCCTCTATATCTGTATATTGCTGAATGAAAAGATTGGAAAATGGAAAGAAGGAACACCCAGAGATACTGCACAGCTGGGATGTTTGGCATGGTGCCAAAAACATGGGGGAAAAAGTGGCCAAGGTACATTTGTATCTTATCAACATTTTTGTGGCAGTTTAGTATAATCGCTAGCACAGATTTTGGTATTGAAGTCCGCATAGTTGGGCCTCTGTATCTGTATATTGCTGCATGAAAAGATTGGAAAATGGAAAGAAGGAACACCCAGAGATACTGCACAGCTGGGATGTTTGGCATGGTGCCAAAAACATGGGGGAAAAAGTGGCCAAGGTATCTTAACATTTTTGTGGCAGTTTAGTATAATCGCTAGCATAGATTTGGTATTGAAGTCCGCATAGTTGGGCCTCTATATCTGTATATTGCTGAATGAAAAGATTGGAAAATGGAAAGAAGGAACACCCAGAGATACTGCACAGCTGGGATGTTTGGCATGGTGCCAAAAACATGGGGGAAAAAGTGGCCAAGGTATCTTATCAACATTTTTGTGGCAGTTTAGTATAATCTCTAGCACAGATTTTGGTATTGAAGTCCGCATAGTTGGGCCTCTATATCTGTATATTGCTGAATGAAAAGATTGGAAAATTGAAAGAAGGAAGATGAATAACATGGTTTGTGTTTCCAAATCTTTCTGCAGCAAACAGTCTTTTTCATTGTAGTCTTGATCCATCCAAATGTATGTCTTCTATAGTTATGTTCACAAATTTCTACCAGGGATGCTTATTACTCGTCAGTTTTGAAGTATAAATTCATGTTTCTACAGTGTAGTGGTAGATTTGTAAAATTTGTGATTTTGTTCCTCTTCTTCTTTTATTTTTCATCAGGCATCTAGCACTGCAAGAAACCAGCCATTGAAGTACTGGGTCAAGCATATCGTAAATCACTTCTGGTTCTGTGCAGAGACATGTGGCGGCGACATTGACCTACTTTTTTTTTGTATGTATGGAATATTTATCTATCTATTAATTGATTATTTAATTAATTAATTTTATTTATTTATCTATTCATTTATTTATCCATTTATTTATATATCTATTTATCTATTCATTTATTCATGTCATTGACTTCAGATTATGTATTTACTGTACATTTTATAGAGGATATTCTGCAAAATTCAATGATACTTGCCTTTTGATTAATTTCATCTGTCACTAGACACCATTTTGCTCTTGAAAAATGTTTGATTCTTCTTAGAGGGAAAAAGTAAATTTACAACTTTTTTCTGTTTTGTTTTGTTTTCAATTGAAGACCTAATTTGGTCATTTAATATCTTAGAATTATAATGCATAAAATTTTATGTATAAATTTTTGTTTACTGCTAATATATTTGCTTGATTGTGAATCATGTCATCAATGTATGTGCAACCCCACATAATGATGTTCCAGTGGTACTTTTTGCAAAAATGCATATTTAGAAATTATTTGTAGCTGTGAAATTTCATTCCATGATGGAACTATTTTTTTTCCTCCCTGCATCAGCTCTATTAAATGAAATTTGAATGAAATCGCACGTGTTTTTACTTATCTACGGGTTCACAGTAATGTGAAGACACAGAATGTAGCTTTGGGCCATAAGACAGGTCCTTAGCAGTTTCTTGGTTACATTTTTTTTTTTTTTTTGCCTTATAATGAAATTTCCAGATGAACAAGTGGAGAGGGAATGTGCATTATGCGTGCATTACACATGAATGGCTGCTCACAGGCGGATATGGGGTCCAACCACATTGTGAACATGGGGATTTGCCAGAGAGGCAGGAATGGCTGTCACCTGGGATGTGGAAAAATGACTCAAAATCTGATTTTCTCAAGATTTAATAAAATAGGAAATGGGAAATAGGATATCGGTTCGATATTCGTTTTTCCATTTTTCATTTGCAACAAGCAACAGGATATTGAAGACCGCCCCAACGGCAGTCATGCAGTATGTGGCGCGCGCTTTTTGTAATCACACGGGACCCCCTCTCCTCCTCTCGCTCATAATGTACGTACGTACATGGCGCGCTGATGATTGACCTTCTTACCACCACCGCCGCCACATGCACTTTACCGTGTCTATTCTACTTGCTTGCACTTTCACAACTTTACGGCATCGTCTGGTCTATCATCGACATCGTTTTTTATCATTATAAATTAGAATGGCATTTGCAAGTTTCTTCTACACCTCGTCTGAACCTGCAAGGAGACTTTCTATCATGCAAGCGGACGCTAACTGTCGGAAATTGGGCCTAATATTGAAGGTATTGGTAATAAAATTACGTCCCCTTCCTAGAGCCTAGATCTCACTGTCATCCCTGATAATATTAAGATTATTTGATTTGTAGGAAATTTTTTTGTGAGTACATGGCTACACATGCATTCTTGACTGTGTTGTTGTTGCAGGGTGTCTGCATGTTTGTACATGGGTATTTGAGTGCATGACTGTATCTGGTCAAAGGCTTATACAGACAAACCCCACCTGTGACAGTCATTTATTCCAGCGGCAAGGGAGAAGTGGATACAACAAGAATTGAGGCGCATCAAGATGACATCAAAGAGCAAGTTATTTCAGGACAGGAGGAAGAGGACCCAAGAGTTCTTCGAAGACCACGAGACAAACAGGAAAACACAAGCTCATTTAGTAGCAGTGGGGATGAATGGCAGTGTGCAAGACATTCCGGTTTTAAAAGCAGGCTAGCAGGAAAGAAAACAGTCTACAAGATGAGTTGAATTCTCTAAAGAAGGGTTTGGCAGATCTCCAACAGAGTATGATGGTCCTTGGAACTAAGTGAATGCCTTGCAGGTCTTACAATGAGATGAGATGTTATAACTAGGGGAAGAAGGGGTATACAAAGCCTCAATGCACAGAGGAAGTGGTGTATTACAAGTGCAAGGGCTGGGGTCATTTCAGCAAAGATTTTCCACAGCGAGGGGTAACTGCCACACCTCCATCTACCCAGAGGGGAACAATTTCTACATCTTCATTCATTCCCTCTGCAGAAGCAGGGGTGAAGAGGAGCAAGGTCCTTGAAGATGTTAATTCAGGGAATCATGATGCTTTTCATGGCCTTGTTGGTGGCAGTCCGACAGGAATTATGAAGATTTGGGGGTTGGGAAGTGGGCTACCTCACGGACACTCGAGTGGAGATATTGATCATCCCATCCTCATCGCCAACTTTGTCGTAAAGTGATGTTTGGTCACCGTTGCGTGTGGATTGTGTATATAACAATCTTTGGGTTCGGACTAAAATGAATGAGCATCAGCACTCAGAATGTTGTTATTGCTAACTTTATTCTGAGATCACTGATGTCATACCCACACAACAACCCCCAGCTTGGAAGCCATAGAAATAGGTGATTTCATCTATCTGCAAGAAACTAGTTTCGGATAATTACTCCAATCTCTAATAGCCGACATATAAGTCTTTTTTAGAAGTTGTGTGATCATCTGCTGGTGTTTTGTCCATTTGTGCAAACACTCAAGATATTGTTAACCATTGTAAAATCCTTACTTTTGGTGCATGTCACTCAAGGCGTAAATGCACAAATCAATTGTAGGAAAAATTAAGAGTGGATAATAATCTGCAAGTGGCTGTTCAGCTTAGAAGCAAAGATGCAAGGTTGCTTATTCATCATAAACCAAGCCAATGTCTTCATAATACAGTTCAAATGTTACAAAGTGTCATGATCGACTGCTTAACGCATGCAGTATGTATCAAAGTGTCCTGTTTTTATAATAATTGGAGATTGCAGAATACTTACTTTACTAGGAATGGATGTTATTATGCAAATTGGTATATTTGTCTTTCACATCATTCTATTAGAGCACAAGCCCAAGCAGACTGCATTGGCATTATAGAAGATGATTGGGAAGAAGATGAGGGTGTAGCGGAAGAAGAGTCCTGAGGAAAAAGAAGAAGCGGAAGCAACAAGATCTCGCCTTCACAAAAAGACGGATTCCACTGAGGAAGCTCAGCGGTGTCAGCTTTATTTAGTGACTGACTCCATCATTAAGGAGCTGGCAGCTGCAGCAAGGCCAACATGCAAAGTCTATGGTGACAGAACAGACATCACAGTTCGTCCTGTCGGCACATCGGGTCATATCGAATGGGTGTATTGTGCAAAAGAAAAACTCATCCTTTTTGATACAAGTACTGTTATTCATTTAAAGTTCTACCTAACAGCACCTTCTCTCATACTGTGGATTAAATTAATGCAAATTGCAAAACAATAAAGAAAATGGGGGTAGTGACCTTTGTCACTTTCAGGATAAATTGTGCAGTTGTTTGCGTAATAAAATTGCAAATAGGTGATAATTATTCGTAAAAATTATAAGTATGTTCATGTATGTGATGTACAGACACAGACACAGACACAGACACACAAATAGATATTGGAGAACTATTCTAAAGCAGCAGACTGTCTTAAAACCACTTTGACTTCCTTGGGTGGCAATTGTACACAGATTTGACTGTTTGCATTACTAGTATTCGTAAACATATTTGATGTCTGTACATGAGAATAGCAAAAGAAAAAAATCATTAATTTTTTTTTAATACTTTGTGTGTAGATAATGTTTGGTCTTTACTTCTTTACTTAATTTTCGAAAGGTGAAATTCATGGCTGACATCCTGGGGTGGCACATCATTACCCCAAAACTGTTCTATGCCCTTCAACATCATTACATATGTCCAGAAGTCGAGGTCACTTTTGCAGGGATGTTGCAAAAGAATGTTCAGGATGTGGAAGGCATGCTTTGCTGTACATTCGAAACAATTTGTTATATGTTGGTCGATCTAAAGGAGGAGTCAAGTGACTGCTTAGTGTTAGTGGACCAGACATGCAGCTTTCAGAATTTGCAGCAAGAATGAAGTAATCTTCATTTGGACAAGGAACATATTCTAAAGAGAACTATTCTAAAGCAGCAGACTGTCTTAAAACCACTTAACGTCCTTGGGTGGCAATTGTAGACAGATTTGACTGTTTGCATTAATAGTATTCGTAAACACATTTGATGTCCGTACATGAGAATAGCAAAAGAAAAAAAAAATCATTAATTTTTGTTTAAAATACCTTGTGTGTAGATAATGTTTGGTCTTTAATTCTATTTGATGCATGCAGGCTTGTAGGCGTGGCCATGTTGACAAGTATTGTCTCAAAGAGACATTGAACAGAACCCATGTTGGGGGTGCCATCTTGCTCTCAGGAAATAATTTCTGAAAGGTGAAATTCATGGCTGACATCCTGGGGATGCACATCATTACCCCAAAACTATTCTATGCCCTTCAACATCATTACATATGTCCAGAAGTCAAGGCCACTTTTGCAGGGATATTGCAAAAGAATGTTCAGGATGTGGAAGGCATGCTTTGCTGTACATTCCAAACAATTTGTTATATGTTGGTCGATCTAAGGAGTCAAGTGACTACTTAGTGTTAGTGGACCAAACATGCAGGTTTCAGAATTTGCAGCAAGCCTGAAGTAATCTCCATTTGGACAAGGAACCCCCCCCCTCCCCCCCCCCCCTCCAAAAAAAAAAAAAACAACAACTGTAAGTCAACTCAGTGCAGGGAAGTCTTCTGGTCATCGTTTGCAGACTGTCTTTGCTTAGTGAACCCAATGCTCTGAGATTTGCCATCAGTTAGCATGTTGTGAACTCATTTAACCACGAGGACTGTATCTGTGAGCACTTCGCGCGAATGTTGTATAGTATAGAGACCCAACCCTCTCTTACTGAATGTCAAAGTGGAATGTAAGTACATTCCTACCTCTGACTATCATTTGTATAATTACTCCTTTTATTTCTCATGGTACAAGGAGAGCAAGCTGGTTGCTCCAATGCTCAAATATAAATTAATCTCAACACCAAGAACGTGATCAATGTAATCCAATGTGTACCGCATTGTCTTTGCCACTGCTTTGACACTCACATATTTAGTTTGTTTAACGTTTGTGAGTTATATCCATTTGGATGTAATATGATTGTTAGTTTTCTGGATCCTGATCTCACTTTTGTATCTCCCTTTTTCATAAGCTCCCTATATTCATCCTTTAATAGTTACTTCTCAAGAGGGATGGATGCAGCTATGACCTTGGAAAGTCTAAGAGATAGTGATGTTGGACCACATAATATCAGTTTCAGGGGAAATGTAAGTACCATTTCAGGATGAGCTATCATTAGTACATAATTTTCACACGGTACAGTCGTAAAGGTGTATGCCATGCTGATCCTTGGCGCTGTTGAATGTCATCTCGCGATTCCTGCACTGCTGGGAATATTAACGCTGCTTGTAAGTGTATACATCTTATATTGAGCTCTATATTCCAAATTCTCAAAAGCCTGTCATATCATATAATTTGTCTGCGATGGAAGAGAGTAACAACATACACGAGAGCGTGGAGGAAACAAAATTTTTTGTTTCCATGTGGCGTAAAGATGAACTGCTGCAGCAATGTTCCAAACCAGGTACGAATCGTAAACGTGGGGATACGGTATGCAGAGAAATGAGTGCCAGCATGGCTGCTGCTGGCTTCAATCAGGGAGGTGGAAAGAGAAGGAGTGGAATCTCTCCACTGCCTTGCCTTTGCGACCCTCTTGGGATCTTGCACTCGATTACAATCTGTCTTCAAGTAGGTAAAAAAGTGGAAATAAACTCCACTTCAGAGAGTCACCGCGGCCGATAAGCGTGAAAGTTACGTAACACCTGCCAGATTGCTCCTGACCCTCGTAACTCAGATCGGCCGTCCACCCTTTGAAGTTCCATGCTCCCCACCGACATTTCACGAGGTCTCATGCAGGAGCCAGATTTTGCGGAGGGAGGAGGGAAAGCAACCAGATCATCCTATAGGTGCGCAGTTATACCCCCTGCACAGCAGACATGTTTGTTTTCACCGGGCTGCAATGATCAGATTGATGTTTAAACGGAAGAAATCGGCCCAGAAACAGCCTAGATACAAGGTAAAGAAGTATTTTCTTGCCATAAATGTTATGATTATGAAATAATTTGTACAAAAAATGAGCCGAAATGTGCTACCACTGACTTATATCATTCTCACCTTTCATTTGATACTAGTCCCATCTGCGTATTCATGCGTATTGTATACTATTTCATTCTCACAAGTTGTAGGAATTTTTGAAGGAGTGGGATCAGAGGTGGGTAGCACTGTGGCAGAACCAGGGAGGTGGGGAGAAGACTGCCTACAATCGACTATCAACATAAAATTATGGCATAAATTACTTGAAAATATTGTAGCAGTAAATTGGGTTCATCTTTTGGAAGTAGGGTTGAACACCCCTAGTTAGTAGAATGGGTTAATCGGGGAGGGCTTTATGCAAATTGGGGGGCTGCAGTCCTGTCTCCTGATTGGACGGCCAAGGCGCTGGTTGGAAGAATGATTACAAGTACGGACATGTATTCCTGAAACTCTACAAACATCGTCAGCCATCAGCCGTATAAGCGAAGCAAGATCCTCAAGGAACCGCAGGTGAGCCGAGCAGTAGTTGTAGCAGTAGCATAGTTAGTTTTGTTAGAGTAAGGTGTAGGTAAGATAACGTATTTAGGTAAGATTCTGAGTGGTAAAGGTTGCCTACCGCTCAGCCACAACACTAGCGTGATAACGCGAGTGCATATGTCTTAGCTAACCCGCACCTGGGGTAGGGTGGCGCAGTTAGTTATTACAAACTGGCGTAGTCGGCTATTGAGCCATATCGGGCGCTTCTAACTTGGGGTTTCCCCAACGCTCCGTATTATTCGTTTGCATCAAACGATTGTGTCAATATTTGTGTTACCGTGTGCAGTGACTTTCACTCCACGGATTTCGTGTTTTGCTTCATCGTTTCGTGATTTTCATAAAGCTGGGTAGCCCCACACAGTTTATTCGTAATTTTCAGGTTGTTCGTGTTAGCGGCAAGGGATTAGCGCGAGTGTTGGGCTTTCGGTTTTCGTATTTACTCTTTACTGTCTTTCTCATGTCCTGTTTTCTTTTCTCTTTCTTGCGAACTAGAGCCATCTCTCTTTCGGCGTTTTTTGTTTCGCATGAGTTGTGATTCCGTACTCACAAACTTTTTCAACGGGGGTCCAAGACCGTGATTGCAGCCTGTGTGCGTATTGTCACGGCGCAGTGTGGACTTCAGTGCGGAGCAGACTAGGTCTTCTTAAATTCAAGTTTCAGTACCAGATATTGTAGTGTGGGTTGCATTAACGTTGATCAGTTGTGCAACGGGAATAATTGATAGGGGAACGGAGTGAGATTAAGTGATAGGGCAAAATCAGTGTTGAGCGATTATTGTGTGAGTAGAGAGTGGGTGCTTGTGTCTAATGTGTGGATATTAAACTGGTGTGTTACAATCAAGTGTCTTGTGTTTTCTTTCTGCGAGTGAGTGTTACGGTCGATTGCGTGTGTGACTGGGTGTTTGATGGATAGTGATTCGGAAGCAGAGGAATTTCAGATAGAAATTGTGGGAAGGCTTAATTTCTTAATGTACGTGATCGAGATTCATAAGGCTGATTTAATTACAACTCAGCAGTTAATCAATCTGTTACTGGATTTCTTATACCAGGACCAATAAGGGTCGGTATTGTTTGTGTATAATTGAAATTGAGTTTGTGTGTGTGAGTGATTGTGTTGATTGCTCCCGCTTGCACACAGCAAGGCAGTAGCAGTGCAGTGACGGCCAGTGATTGACCACATCAAGGTACATGATTATTTTTTATTTTCGAGCGATTTATGTCGTGACCGATTATTACAAATCAGTAGCCACTGGCTGTGATTATTCAGCAGTATCACTGCGTGTGTTATTCATTGCGGTATCTATATCGGTGGGTTTGCTGGTAAGTTAGCGTTGTTGCGCGCTGGTTTAGTGCCGGATCGCTACTACTAGTATTAGCCTGCGATTAGTGCTAGGACCCAGGGGGTAGGATTTGTGCACACGGTGCGCATTCTGTGTGTACGGTGTGTACGGTGTGTTGTATTAGGACCAGGTCCTATTGTTTTTTAGTTTAGTGGATTAGTGTACCGTGAATTGAAGTCGCGTTTACACGGCGCCCGTTAATTAGGTGGGTGTATTGTTCGTTCCGAGTACCCCTCGGGTGGTGTGTTCGTTCCGCGATCGTTAGTTTTTTGCGTGGGAGGGGGATGAACTCTCCCCAGGGAAAATTAGAAAGGGGGATGTAATAAAGTGATGAGGTGATAATGAATCTTGTGTTTTGATCCCTCTGTTTCAGAATGGCTAGTGGATCAGGACGTTGGCCCAGTAGGGGTAGGGGGGAGGACGCTAGGGATATTGGTGAGCTGTCCTTACTAGAGTGCCTCTGGGTCCGGCATCACCGGGGGAGTTACTAGACCCGGTTTTGCTGGTGCAGGGACAAGGAGAGCCCAATTTCCATCGTCAGGTGGGAGTGGATACGCTCATCAGGGCCCAGTACCAGCTGGCAGCTGGTTGCGGCGAATGGTGGTGGGTGTGAGCGCTGCAGCTGGCATGTCGGCCAGTGCAGAGCTATGATTGGATCTTGGGGAATATTCCCCACCGGATCCCTTCATGTAACGTTGCTGGTGGGCGGGTGGCAGCAGAGGCTCCGGCTATGGCACCTTGAGAGGCCCAGGCAGCCCTCCGCCCTCGTTTTGCGACGCCCCCTGGGGCGGCCCCCGGACCTGAGAGGGCGGGGAATCGCCGCTCGCGGATGAAGGGTAGGGCACGCAAGAAGGGGCGCAAGGCAGGCTCAACCCCGAGAGGGCGACAGCCTCCTGCAGCCCCAGCCCCTGACCCTGTTCGTCCGAGGAGCACAGGGGGAAGATCCCATCCCCAGGCGGCCGAGCCATCTGTGCCACCGAGAGAGACTTCGCCAGGGCAGAAGGATCGGACACCATGTCCCATCCCAGGGTGTGGAAAAGAAGTCACGCAAAGGCGCAGGCATCTGCATAAACACCTTCCGGATTGTTTCCGCACCTCGGAATGTGCAAGTTGGAATGCCGATATTCTGCATCCGTTGCGGCTAAATGCCCTTCGGTACCTGGCGGGGTGTGTTGTCGGAAGCGGAGGCTTGGAGGCCCTCCTGGAGATGGTGGTGAGGGAGTGGGCAGGGCCCGCGGTGTTCGCCCCCGAGGGAGGGGCCGCCGAGATGAGGGAAACAGCCCGCCGCCATGGGTGGGAGGTTCCTGAGAGGTTTATGTTAAGACCTCCTAATTCTCGTGCGGCACTGATGCACTGGAAGGTGTTGTTGTTCCTGGCCACACGGGTAACCCCCCCCCCCCCCCCCCCCCCCCCCCTCAGTGGGGTGAGTTCCGTCGGCTAGGCCAACACCATGGGGAGCCACATGGCCCCGTGGACCCCATTCCAGCTGCGGGTCAGTTGGCCCAGCATAGCGCTGCGGCCGCGGCCCTTGGGGAACCCACCATGGGCGACCCGGTGGCGGAGTATGAGGGGATGCCCCCATTGGTAGAGTTCAAGTTCTGGGTTGCGCGCGCCTTGTGGATGCCCGCCCACACTGCTCTTGCTTTTGTCTTATATTTTGCTGATCTTGTATAATGTTTGTGCTTGTGCTGTGTACCATCTGGTTTCTGTTCGTGTAGAGAATCAACTAGACAAATTTGTGGCTCTGGTAAGCTTATTTTGTTACAGTGGCGTCACTGAATTATTTGAGGGTTGCCTCACTCTGTATGCATAGCTTGTACAGCCATGTTGGGTGCATTGCACATGTAGCTACAGGTGCCTTGCTGTTCAGTCAAGCTCGAAGTATTTTCACTGATCCTGTCACTGCTCAGTGCTATTGTTAATCTACTGAGTACCAGCTGTATGTCATTCACAATGAAGCCAGTCACCTCTATAGCCTTTGTACTTACTGTGATCCTGTTGTGTTATTGCTGTCAAGGGTACTGCCTAGATGCATGTACGCCTAGTATCTGCCTTCATAATGTTAGTGCACATTATGCACAAGCCTATCCATCAATGGGGAAATACGTTGGTACCCCTGTACGCTATTATGCCAACTCAGAGGCCACTTTTCAGAGTTTGTTATTGATATCTGGAGATATAAATCCCAATCCTGGCCCTGAGAGTGGTGGACTGCATTTGTCGACAATCGAAAACTCATCGAATTCTAGACATTCATTATCATATGATACACAAACCCTTCGCTCGTTTAATTCAAGCCATTTTTCAACTAGATGGCGCAATGATAACCCCACTGCCTGGAATCGGATTGTCTCTCTCGGTATTAACAGAAGGCGGAGGACACATAGGGGAAAACGAGGTGGTCATTTTTGCTTTGATAACAATTTGAAGTTAGGTGTTATAAATGCCCGTTCCCTACGTAATAAATCTTCGGTATTCCAAGATTTTGTTACCGATCACCGTTTAGATTTCACATGTATCTGCGAAACCTGGTTGTCCTCGTCTGATGATGCAGCTATTGCCGATCTTCGTCCGAGCGGCTATACCTTCCATCACTGTCCAAGGGTCTCCAAGCGCGGAGGCGGAGTTGGGTTTCTCTACAAGGACAATCTTCAAGTTGTCATAAACCCATCACGGAAATACACTACCTTCGAGTCAATGCATGGAACTGTTTCGTATGCACACTCCTGTGTGGACATCGTCGTTGTGTATAGACCTCCTGGAAATCACTCTTTCTCAACATTTCTCGACGAGTTCTCACAGTTTCTTGATGAGACTATGTACAGACCATCACCTTTGGTGATCACGGGGGATCTGAACATCCACTTTGACAATACTTCATCCCCAATTACGCTGAGGTTCAATGATCTCATCAGTGGCCATGGCATTTCCCAGCTCGTCTCATCTCCTACCCATGATAAGGGTCATATTCTGGATGTCATCATGGTGCGAAACTCTGACAATGTTCTCTACTCCAGCCCCAAGGTCTTTTCCGGTATCTCAGACCATTCTGCAGTTTCCTGCTTGCTCAAGTTTGTAAAGCCTTCTCGTGTTATGTCTGAATTCACCTGCCGCAATATCAAGAAAATCAACAGGACAGCATTCGCCGAGGATATTGTCAGCTGCAAACTGATGTCTTCCCCAACTGACAGTGTGGACTGCGTTGTGGAAAATTACAACTCAGCGCTCAGCAGACTCCTCAATATACATGCTCCTGTAAAGACTCGAAAGATCAGGAAACGCACTGACTGTCCTTGGTACAACTCTGACATTGCAGCGGCGAAGCGGAAACGTAGGAGACTCGAGCGCAAATGGCTTTCCAACGGTAAAAGTGAAATTGACTGGAAATTATTGTGTGCTCAGAAGAATGTGGTAAACTCCCTGCTGAAGAAGGCCAAACGATCTTATTACGTGGGCCTCATCGAAGACTGTGGCGAAGATTCCAAACGGCTCTTCTCCGTTGCCAACCGCCTTCTCAATCGAAAGCAATCTTCACCATTACCGTCCCACACGGACGGTTCTGCAGTGGCCGAGACTTTCATCGATTACTTTCGGAAAAAGGTAGAGACTATCAGTAACAGTCTCTGTCCAGACGAATCGGCGCAGGAGCCCCTCACGACAGCTTCCCTTGAAACCCTGAAGCCCACTGATCCCGACGAGGTCCAAGCTCTTCTTCGCAGATTACCTCCCAAGTCATGTTCTTTAGATCCAGTCCCCACTGTATTGATAAAAGATTGTTCATCCATTTTCGCTCCTATTATTTCAATGATTGTGAACCTAAGTATTGATCAGTGTTACGTCCCCTCATGTTTGAAATCTGCATACATAACACCTCTTTTGAAAAAACCTTCCTTAGACCCAGATTCACTCCAAAATTACCGCCCCGTGTGTAACCTTCCATTTTTGTTTAAAATTTTGGAAAGGATTGTTTTCTCCAGACTTACAGATTATCTCTTGGTTAATACTTTATTTGATCCTTTTCAATCCGCATATCGTCCTTACCATAGTGTAGAAACCCTTCTCCTCAATGTGTCGAACTTCATCCTACAGGAAATGGATCATGGAAATGTCACTGCTTTGATTTTACTTGATTTGTCCTCCGCCTTCGATACTGTTAATCATGCAATTTTGTTAAACACCCTCCAATCTCTTGGTGTAAAAGGTCAGGCATACGAATGGTTTAAATCTTACCTTTCATGCCATTCACAGGCAGTGTATGTCAACAGCTGTAAATCAAATGCTATGCCTCTCAAATGCGGTGTTCCACAGGGCTCTGTGGGCGGGCCCACCTTGTTTTCCATCTATCTTATTAGCCTGGGACACATATTGCGCCAGCACAAAATTAATTATCACATATACGCTGACGACATTCAATTGTATTTGTCTTTCAAACCTAACCAGGCCGATGCCTTACATGCTTTGAGTCAGCTTGAGAATGCAATGAACGATGTTTATTCATGGCTGAACTCACATTCTTTGAAACTGAATACGGATAAATCTGAGTTTTTAATGTTTGGTTCGAAGACACAATTAGGTAAACTTGACATTAATTTCATCTCTTTTTCCGGCATGTCAATTAGTGTGTCCCAAACCTGTCGCAACCTGGGTGTAATGCTAGATTGTAATATGACTATGTCTCATCAAGTTTCTAGCATTTGTAGATCTGTAAGATACCAACTTCGTAATATCGGCTTTATTAGAAAATATTTGAACCGCTCTTCTACCGAAAAATTAGTCCATGCCTTGATATCCTCTAGGCTCGATTTTGGAAACTCTGTCTTATTTAACTTACCACAAACTCAGCTCTCCATGCTACAGAGGCTTCAAAATGCGGCAGCACGCATCATCACACTATCCAAGAAGCACACTCACATCACCCTATTTTGAGATCACTTCATTGGTTACCAGTCAAAGATCGCATTATTTTTAAGATTTTACTTTTGACTTTTCATTGCATTCAGGGCGCTGCTCCTCAGTATAACATTGACTTACTCCATAATTACATCCCTGCTAGATCTTTACGCTCATCCAACTCCGGTTCTCTGATAATTCCAAGATTCACTACAATATGGGGCACACGTGCCTTTGGCCATGCTGCTCCCACCTTATGGAATAACCTACCTTCAGCCGTTAAAAATTGTTCTTCATCAGACTCCTTTAAAAGCAGTCTAAAAACTCACTTGTTTAAAGCCTCAATTTGATTACTCATTACATGTACTTGATATTTGTATGTCTTTTACTTCGTCACTTTCTCTTCCTTCCGCGCCTAGAGCACTCTGCAGAGTGGATTTGGCGCTATATAAATCATATCAATTATTATTATTATTATTAAGACGGAGGTGACCTCCCAAGGGGAGTCAGGGGAAGCTCCTGTGGAGCCCACCCACCCCCCATGAGAGCCTGCCAGTGGAGAGGCTCTCCCATCTACTCCCAGCGAGCCACCAGTCCCTGGGGTGGAAGGAGGCCCAGGGGAGGAGAGCCATCCTATTGTCCCCATGGAGTGTGGGAGCAGTGCAAGTGAGGGGGAGGAGCCTACGGTCAAGGAGGAGGTGTCCAAGGTGGCCGTTCGGCCGGTGGCAGCGGTAGCTAGTGCGCCGGCTGCAGGGACCCCTCGTGGTACCGTCCTGATCAAAGGCCAAAGGGGCCGTTTCCCCTCCCTGGATTTGAAAAGCTGTAGACCAAGTTATTTTTCCATTTGCAACTGTTGAACTTGCCATCAAAAATCTATTCCTTCATTCATTATTTTAATTGTGAATGACATCATTTACTCTATAAGTAATTACAAAGGTACTCAATCTAATAATAATAATATTACAGGGTAGGGACCTACTTATAATGCCCCAATTCCACATTTCAACATGCTCAAGTATATCTACATACATGTATCTTTATCTTCATAAAGTTGGATGATGTGTCAGGTATCAATTTTCTTGACTGTGCTACGTTGTTTAGTCTTCTCATAGTGTCAATTTTTCAAGTTTGTCTGATATTTGTTATTCATTTCATTTTTTTAAATTAATCAGATCAATACACAACATGGCAGCTTCAACCAGCATTGATGGGAAGCCGAGCACTTGTCGACTCTGTGAAGCGCTACTAACGCAGAAAGGGAAACCAAAGTCAAGGAGGTGCAACTTGCTAAAATCAGAAACAGGACTGGATTTAGACCAGGACACTGATAGCCAACCACAATATATTTGTGAACATTGTTACCAGAAGCTAGTCCGCTGGGAAAAGAAAAACAAGAAAATTCCACATGGGAGAAGATCAAAACTTCAAATCTTCATAAAAGAATTCCAAGAACAAGATCCTTCCCTCCCCTCTTCTAAGATCCTTTCTGTTTTAAAGGAATTTGCAGCAGCTGCATGGACACCATTAAAAAAAAAACAACAGAAGGAAAGGTAATATTAATAGTCACTGACAATGAAGGCAATTCAATGTCATGCCTGCATGTGTTGACTTCAGGAGAATGGGAGATGTATGTGTATGGACGTCAAGTGCCACTCGAAAAAACTCACTTCTCTGATGTACCATGTGTTCTAAATGCTGACCTGATGCCCCAGTTTCTTTTTAACTTCACATCTTCCCACATCTGTCCTGGAAATCTGGAGTATATAGTGCAGGAATGTGTCCTCTAAAGGCAGCCAGCCTACATCCACTATCCACTATCAGCCCAACTCCCGTACAGTGAGACACGAATCATGCCCCCTCCTCATCAGCACACCCGCCCGATGCAGCTCCTGCAAGATTTACTGCTCTGATCTGGCGTCAATACCGAAAAGAACCTCATCCAAGTCCTCCCCTGCACCCAAGACTAATTACAAACACATACGATCCGTTAACTTGCCAAGAGGCTCAGGGCATCGAAAGTAAAAGGAAAAATCATGAGAAAAAAAATACGCCAGCTGGAGAAAAAAAATCCAAAAGCACTTTGAAGATGAAGCTCTGAAGCTTGGAAAAATGAATAGTGATGCTCTGCGTGAAATGTTTATGAAGGAGTCTGACTCTATCAGACAAGAGCTGCCGGAAAACTCGCCTCAAAAACTGCTGTGGGATGAGCAGCTGAAGTGACCTCAGCAGGCATCCCAAAGGATGACGCTGGCACCCAGCCGTAATCCGACTGTGCATCGCCCTTTGTGCTTCAATCGCTCACGCACTCGAATAAAAAAAAATGCGAGCAATGACAAGCGCCTATAACGAAGTTAACACAAGTAACAGCAGAAGCGGAAGGAATTGGGTGACCTGCCCGTTTTACAGTCAGTTTCACCAGCTTTTGGGAGGGAGACCTGCCTTAAATCCACCTCCAGGGCTTGGTCTGGAGTCATCTGCAGGCTCAGCCTCATAAGGCTCTCGAATAAAAAAAAATGCGAGCAATGACAAGCGCCTATAACGAAGTTAACACAAGTAACAGCAGAAGCGGAAGGAATTGGGTGACCTGCCCGTTTTACAGTCAGTTTCACCAGCTTTTGGGAGGGAGACCTGCCTTAAATCCACCTCCAGGGCTTGGTCTGGAGTCATCTGCAGGCTCAGCCTCATAAGGCTCAGGCTCAGGATTGTCATCACAGTCATCTACCCGTTCTACCATCGGGCCCATCACCAAGCCACAACCATCTCCTAGTAGTAGTGTAAGATGGAGAAATTGGGATTTCATACTTTAGTGAATCATTTATTTGATTGTAAAACAGAACAAACCTTATGTAGAGATAAGTGTTTCTTGATTGACCGGGTTAAGAATCTATCCCCATTTCCTGCCCAATCATTGTCTAAATATAAGATCAGCTCAATCCAAAACCCTGTGTACACTTCCCAGTTTTATAGTCTCCTATCCTTTTATTAACAAGACCATCAAACCTCCAAATAAACTTCCATTCAGAACCCAACCATCTCTGTTATTACTTTGGTTAATCTCTACTCAATAGTTAATCCTTCCCTTTGTCCCCAATCAAGTTTAAGTAAACTCAGACTGTGTTTACAATTCCCACAGCCAGTCCCTTACTCAGTAATGTTCAATGAAACTATAATCCCCACATCAGAGACCCTCTCCTATCCATGCTCCTATATATCTTGTGCTCCTAGAGTTGAAGAGGCAATCTGACACGGCCTCGACTCTGTTCGGTCATGTGCCAAGAAGGAGTGAACAGCATTCTTTCTATTTAGTACTGACAATCTTCCCTCATCAATATTATTCATCATTCTTGAATTCAGGATCATTGTAATGTTCAGCTTATAATAACTGTTCCTGATCTTTATATTTAATAAACGATTATACATCTTGAACTACCATCTTGTCTTCTGACTGGATTAATGTTTGACTGTGGCTTGGCATCGTACAGTTAAGAGTGCACACCACGCTACCGACACATAAAACTAGCACTCTTACAGTAGTAGTACCACGGCTATGCCTGCTAGCAGTGCTAAGTCGGCAGTTTCAGAGTCTGACAGCGAGAATGACCTTGATCTGAAGCAGATACCAGCTGCGGTGTTAGCCAGTACTGGAAGTAGTGCTAGTAGTAGTACTAGTAGGCCCCCAAGCAGAGCCTCAGGAAAGTACAATCTTGATTAGATTTCAAGCGCTGCTATCATACCATTCATGGACATAACATTCGTGGACATTCATGAACATGATAGAACTAGCAATGAAGCATGATCCATATTTAGGTAGTAAAATGAAAGATAAATCATTGATTAAATGTGGTATCATTGATTGAAACTGATATCTATTTCATTAAATTATGATTTTCCATGTTTGTCTGTCAAATCAAACTTTGAAAACAGTAAAGATACATAATTTCATACACATTTAAAAGTATGATGACACATGATGTTTACAAAATCCCAAGTTTCAAACGTTTGTATTTACAGTGTACAATTAACCTTGTCAAAAATAGTGTAACGATTTTACATGTTTGATAACTTGGTTCCTTTTAATCATGAATAATTCAGCATAGCATTCAGTGATCTATTGTGTAAGCTAGGTAAACTGCCAACCCGGCGTCTTCTTCCTCTCTTAGTCTTAATTAGCTTGTCTAGTGTCTCTTATGTTGTTCTTTGTTTCTCGTCTCGTCTCCCTCTCCCTCGTTTAAAATGTTGTTCTTTGTTTCCCGTCTGGCCTCTCTCTCCTCCTCTCCCCTGTTGTTCTTTGTTTCTTGTTTGCGCTGAGTCTGCTGCGTTTAATTTGACCGTCTACATTGGTAAGTGATAGACAGGTAGCTATACTGACAGTCATTGCCAACGTCCAGTATAAATAGAGCCAGGTTTCCCTTTGTTAGAGGAGACACAGATTGCAGTAAGATTGGAGATTAGTGTCAGTCTTCAGCAGTTCACAGGCCCAAGACTATAGAGTGCAGAGCGGATTAGGGCAGACTTTGTGAGATCTCCATGCACTGGGGAAAATGTATTCGCCTTAGAGAGTTACAATGTTATATCAAATGTCAATTGGAGCTGGCGCGTGTTCTGTCGCCGCAACAAAGCCTTTTGAACCATTGTGAACCGGAATTATTTGAGTCTTGGTGCAGTCTTTCATGTTTCCACATCCAACTACTAGTAACAGTCGGTGATGCCCGCTACCAACAATAACTATAACAGGAATCTAAAAGGAACATGTCTTCTCACACTTCTCTATCCCAATACAACATCACATTCACGATCTTCTAGCAAATTATACCACGACTACTATGTTCCGGGAAGAGATCCCGTGACAATAGTCTTTGTCACACACTCGGTTTCAACTTACTTTTTTGGTCTATATATCTATGTATACACAAATACGATGGGTTCTGAAATTGTAGCCAAATTTGGGATGTACCTGGCGGAGAAGTTAACTAAGCCTAGGAAACTTTTCACTTCGGCCGCATTCCTCAACTGCCTAGTAGCTTCCTTCATGCTTTTCACTCTCTATGGAGTAGGTTCTACACCTTTCTTTGACAGTACATGTCCCATGAAAGTGACTTTTGGCATCGCAAACTCACAAGTGGCAACGAGGATCATTTTGATTAGATTCTATGAGTCTATGGATCCATTTGATTGAATTCTGTGAACTCGGATCTACTTTGATTCAATTCGATGGACTCCAGATTGACTGTGATTGAATTTGGAAGCAAGTCACAATAACAGTATCAAAAGAGGTTGATATACAAGGTGTGGGATGCTGCAACCCACACGGTGATCCAGCCAAGGTCGCACAGTCGTGGGCAAGATGCCCGAGGTCGTCTGAATTGTATGCGGAAGGAAAGGGGGTGAAGAACCCCAACCAGAAGAGAGCACTGTTCTTACACTGCACCGGACAAGAAGTGCAGGATATTATTTTTCTTCGCAATTCTTGGAGATGAGACAGAGCAGGATACATATGAGACTGCCAAGAGAAAGTCTAAAACAGGTAAGCAGTGGTAGCAGCAGCCAAGAAGGAAAGACAAGACAAGGGGCTGGGCATGATTCTTGGCAAGAACAGTCAGCTGCTGAAGGACCTCAGCCAAGTATAGGGAGAGGAAGAGGTGCAGGTACAAGTAGAGGAAGGAGTATCCCCAGGTTGACAGGAAGAGTGCGACCACCAGCCGAGGACCAACAGGGGGGAGATCCAGGTCGTGGCGGAACAAGAGAGGAGAGGAAGAAAAGACAGGAGGGGGTAGGAAAAGAGGATGTGGATGTGGACGTGGGCATGGGTGTGGGCATGGGCGTGGGCATGGAAAATGTGAAAGACAGAGTACTGAATCCATGCAGAGAGGCAGCAAGTTCCCCCGACTTACAGCCAAGGGAAAGTCATGAAAGAGGGAAAAGAAGGTTGCTGTGGTAGAACAGATGAAAATGAATCTTAATGAATCAGTTCAAGTTGACACACTAGTATTCCTTACTTCCTTTTATGAGCAGTGGGACCAGCGGACCGTGAGGAAAGAGAGAACATAGGGCTGGGCGTGGTTCTTGCCAAGAACGGTCAGCTGCTGAAGGACCTCAGAGCTGAGCTTAGGCAGAGGGAGAAGGAAAGATGCAGATAGAGGAGGAAGTATCCCAAGGGTGCCAGAGAGAGTGGCACTACCGGCTGATGATCAATACCGGGGAGATCCAGGACATGGCAGGACAGGAGAAGGACAGAAGAAAAGTTAGGAGATAGGAAAAAAGGATGTGGACGTGGGCGCGGGCGTGGGCGTGGGTGTGGGCGTGGGCATGGAAAATGTAAAAGACAGAGTACTGAATCAGTAACACGGAGAGGCAGAGAGTCAAACATTCCCTTCCAGCTGATCCTATCCCTATATTGTTACTTAAGTGCTATCATTCTTCTACTCTTCTAGCACTGACTGAAATTGGTAGCACATCTTTGACATTGGGTTTCTTTGCAACACTGTTTGGCACTGCCGTTATTTCCCCAGTGCTAAAGACACAATGTCAGGGATTGCCCAAAGTGTCAAAGATTTATGATCTGAAAAAAAAAACTCACTGGAACAGCCGTTTCAAAACAACCGACATCCTACATCAAGTCCAATGGATCCTCAGATCCAATGCAGTCGGCTTACAGGTCTTCATATGATATTAAAACTTTCTTCTTTATAGAATTCAGGACCTACACCTCTCAACCATCAAAGGCAGTATTCTGAAAAGTTTATACCCCCTGAATCCGGATCACTCACTTTACACTGCAGATTTTCACTAAGCTATTGTTTTACTGCTGGAAATCACTTGGCTGTTGCCCTATTGTCACTTTTCTATCCACCTAACAAAATAAGAAAGCTACCATTCACATATGTGGCCAGGTTTATTATGTCAGGTAATGAGTGTGGAGTACTCGGCATGAGAGAAGTTGGTTGTATCATATGATATCTGTATAACAACACACTACTTCAGCTACCAACACAGGGATAGCATTTCAGTTACTGCATTGTATATGTCAGGAAACTTGGTATCAATGTTAAACAACATTCTATTAATGATATTCAATATACCATTATCATAATGTAGGCTTCAACCTACTGTATTGCAGCTGAAAATTTCATCAACTGTCATCATCAGTATATATATAGTACAACTATATGTATGTATCACTTCTGCATAAAGACATGGACTTATGATACACATATATTTGCACACATATAATCCAATAACAGATATATTCTGTTCTTATACTGACAGCTCACTTCTCACTCTCAAAAATAACACATTAGTAGAAATGCTATCCAGAGGCACAGATATAGCTATAATACAAGCTAAAAGCCTGTACAAATGGGGCATGCATGTAACATCGGAACATGTATTGGTACTTCAATTTTTTTATAACTGCAAAAACATGCTTGAAGGAGACCTGTTGTATGTCAACTGAATTAACAGAAGAAAAAAAAAATATGTATAAAACTTTGGCATTTGATATATGTGTATACAGCAGGTGTACAAATGTGGGTATCATCATGAAGCACAATCTAGTTCAAGAAATTATGTGCGTAAAAAATGCATTGTATATCCTGTACAGCTGATGTTATAGATAAAGCAGTCTACAGCAATAACATCTGAAGGGTTACTACTTCATGTCATGTACCTGACTGTTGTGTTCCAATTGTTGGAATACCCCCTGTGTTGAGCATCATTATATTGCCACCAGTTCTCTGCTTAATGCTCCGTGTTATAGAACTCATGGCCAGAGGGCTTGGGGTCCTAAACTTACCACCTACCTGTTGCGATGCAGCAAGCCATACACCCGACACACTATTCAATGGTCTGTTGAGCCCGCTTACTACGCTGCTCTCCCAGCAGAAATAGCCACACCCCCATTTGACGTTAGTGGCATCGCCGAGGGCTGGACGGGAGTCCCTGCCTCTGCTTGGGCAGGAGTAGAACGGCTGTCCCTGATTGGGACCTGGTCTGGCAGCTACCCGCCTCTCGGTTCTGCGACCGCACTTGCACATCGGCGGGGTGATCTTGGCGCACGGTTTTGGCGTCGTCGCAGTATCAGGAGTGCGGAAGTTTTCGGAGCTCCCCTTCCTCAAGTGTGAGTTACTACCACAAGGTGTCTTGAACACTGGGATCTCATCAGTCTTCACGCCAAGTCGTCCATATTTGGTGATGGAATTCTGGTTGAAAAAAGGGATGCATTGCACAGGAGGTGTTTTCAACTTGCAGTTCTCGAAAATATTGCCACGCTCAGGTGTTCTTTTTTCAACACCACCAATGTCTCCAATGCCCTCATGCGATACCTCTTCCCTTATCAAACTGCCCTGCTTGCAGGTAACCTTGGAAGTAACACTCGAGTTCACTCCGCCACAAGAGGACTCCCTTACAGACACGTCCGAGCTTGTCCTGGGAGGTTGGTGTAGCTGATGATCGGAGGAATCAATGGCACTTAATGTTCCGGGGCAAGGACTTGGTGTAGTGTTTTCTTCCGAAGGCTTGTCTGGGCTAGGTCTTGAGGCTTTGGGAGATTTACACAAGACGGTTGTGTCAGACTTTGGCCTGACAGACGTTGAGTTGTGGGGCTGACCTGTGTGATGACCTGCTCCTCCTGATTGAATGAAAGGATTCACTGTTGTTGTTTTTCCCTTTAAGACAAAAAAAAAGAGAGATTACAAATGACATCACCAGTCTCTTATCTTTCTTTCTCTTCCAGATTTGAATAAGTATTTATTGCATAATCTTAAAACTATCATAGATATATGTAACACAACACAGTTCCACATATGCACATATTCACAAAATATGAAACAACCAAATCAAATCAAATAAATATCAGTTCCCTGTATCATTGAAGCAGATTCCTGAGTGACACTTAACTTAATAAGACTTTACAGAAATAACTTTGCAAAACATCTTGTATTTCAGCAGGTACACAGGAGAAACAACCAATCATATATTCACAGTTCAAGGCAGAACTTCTCAATAATGGCCACTGGCCACTCCCAAAGGCAAAAATGTGACTTGTAGACATACAAAAACAGACAGGATATCAGAAACATTAAATAATGAACATAATACATTATCTGAATAGTAAAATCTGCCATGGTTAGTTATAAAAGATGGCAACAAAAGCTAGGTTTGACGGCATAAAATAGAAAAGTATGAAATAGTGCCTATGACTAAGGTACATGAGAGATACACCATACAACGGTATATTATTTCAGATTCCTCCTTAAAGTGACCTAGCATTGTCATGATTCGGTATCCAATTCCCACATCCTGTCATTCTTCATTTGACACGATCGAGTGGATTTGAAAAGTAAAGTATTCATGGCACATACACAGAATAGTCTAAACATGGATATCCCTGATCAGAAAGATATTGCACAACAATTTGATAGTGGATTATTGACTGCTTACTTATAACAGTTTTGCAATTGCTACTAAAATATCTATCAATGGTAAGTGTCCGTATTTCTGATTATTCGGAACATTTGAAATATAACGAAGCAATCTTTATCCAGTTAAAAAAAGTCAACTAATAACAGTGCAGCTTCACAACTCAAAGATAGTATTTGGCTCACAAATCTTACAAGATGTAGTAACTCAGATTGAAATTTCATACTTTCATTTATTTTTTTTTTCATTGTTGAGGTCATGAAAAAGATCAAGTTCTGAACAAATTGGATTAACCCATTCCCTATCACATTTTGTAATCCATGACTCTACACACGATGTGCCCAGCTCTCATGGCAATAAGTTAGGTGAGCACAAACTTTTAAGCATAAAGATTGGGGTACTGAAGCAAAATAAAAATCTTGATAATCACTCTTTTCAGTTTTTTTTTTTTTTGTCTTTTTTGGGGGTCTTTTTTTGGCAGGGGCAGAGGGGGTGCCTTTCACTGCAAGCCTTTTTGTCTACATGTCATTAACGTCATAAGCTATTCCTGGATATAATTTGAAACCTTTCTGCATGTATTTTAAACAGATTTGTTTCCTTTTTTTCATTCAACAAGTGAAAATGCCTTCAATGAGAGATATTGTCAGGCTCTAAGAATATGACAAGAAATCCTGACCTCTTTTGGTAGTTGGCAATGTTTTCAATATCTAAGTTTTCTTTTCTTTTTTCTTTTTTTTTTTTGGGGGGGGGGGGGGAGGGGGTACAAAAAACACCATATTACAAATATATTCAGTACTCACTACTTGCAGCTTCAGAAACATCACATCAAATTTCAGATTAACCCTATTTTAACTGGGGTGGGGGGCAAATTGACCCCCCCTCAACATTTCGATTCCGCAACGCGCAAAGATCTTGCCGCGTCGTTTCATGACTTTTTTCATTGAAGTCTCCCGCATATTTTGAGACCAAATTAGCGACGTCTGGGTACACCGTTCTGAAGTTACGCAATATTTTGCATATGCATGTCAACCCGAAAACAGCTCAAATTCATGATTTCGTGTGCAAATCCAATTGTGTTTTTTTGTTTAATTGATATAAATTAGATTATTTCACCTTTTAACCAATGAAATTAATAAATTCTAATGTAGATAAGCTTGAAAAAGTGCCTGCAACAAATTTTGGAAAAAAAAAGAATAGAAAACAAAAGATCGAAAAAACAATAAAATACATAAGAAATTAACAAAACATTAAAAAACAAAAGAAATTGATTTTAAATGCGCTATTTTTTACAAGAAAATTGTTTGATGTGTCTTGAACTCTGACACAAAAATTTAGCAATCCTTCCATCTTTTCGATGGAGTTATAGGTGAAAATATGATTTCACGCGTAAATTTGCATAATTAATTCATTAAAAAAATATAAAATCAACATTTTTCTATTGTATGACCATGTAATCTTGTAGTTGACATCTGGCTCCATGTTAAAGGGTGTGTACAGTTCTGGTCGAGGTGAAGATTTAGGTATTAACGTTTTGTGAGATATTCAGAAACCACTCCATGAGATGTCAAAGAGCATGCAGTTCTAAGGGGTATCAAAAGTTTATTCGAAGAAAATCGGTTTTGAAATGGCTGAGATATCCAAAAACAAGGTGAAACAAAGAGATACTAATAAAGGTGGGGCATGTCGTCTTTTATTATTAGCACTTTTGGGGGATATCTCAGCCATTTGAAAACCAATTTTCATCAAATAAAAGTTGAATCCTTCCTAAAATTACATGCTCTTTCATATTTCATAAGAGGCTTTTCATTATCTCACTTAGGAATGTTCAAAACATGAATCCCTACCTCAACCAGTACTGTACAGTCCCTTTAAGGCAAAATTTTGCGGCGATCGCGCAATCGGCGGCTGAGAGCTGAAGGGGGGGGGGGGGGGGGGTCAAATTGACCCCCCCTCCCCCCAGTAAAAACTTGGTCTCAAATAGCCCAGCTAAAATAGGGTTAAAGTTTGCAAACTTGTGTTGTACATATCAGGCTTGATTCGCAAAGGCTGACTAAATCTAAACCCTGGACTTTTTCTTTTGTCCAAGGCATAAAATGGGGGATTTAAACCATGATGTAGATTTTAATAATCTCAGTAAATATGGGCTAATATTTAATTCCTCTTGATCTATAACACACACAAAAAAGTGATTGGGTATCACATGGAATTCATTCTGAAGTTATCTCCAGTAGACCCCCTGACCCACCGATCTGATAGTCTTCGTAATGCTGAGGAGGCATCCATCCTGAATCATTCGCCACACCAGTCGTGCTGTGTTCCTAGCATCATCCAGACCTGGTCCAAGACGAGAGAGAGAGGGAAGAGAAAGATGGCCACACCCATATGATACACAATAGATGCACATATTGCTACCTTGAGCTGGTAGCGAACGGACAAAATATTCAAGGAAGCACTCTGCACTTTATCAGGCAATGGATGGATATAACAGGAGTACATGAAAAGTCACTATGTCTTCCCTTTTTTATAGTTTGATACGTCAACAATCATTGCCCAACTCTGTTCTTCTTAGCCGGCTAGTCACATTTCTGAAGAAACTCTTCACAATGAAGGAAGCATCATCCCTTCCCCCAAAAAACAAAAATAAAACACAAATTTGATACACAAAAACAGGCATGTAACACGTACATGATCATAAAATTTCTTGCACTGCTGAATATGAAATTCGACACATCTAACTATAACATCTAAAATTAAATGTTGATATTACACAAAACTTGAACAAACATGGCTGCTACTGTATATGTGTATCCATCAGCATTCTCATCCATCTGAACAGGGCTTTCATAAAAGTTCAAGTGTTTGCATGAAGTCTTGTCAGCACATTGCTAGTACAATTATTACACACATATCAAGATCGAGCAATGTTATTCAACATTTGAAGAAAAGAATAATCTGAACTTAGCTAACAGCCATATTGTGCAGCAATAAAAAAAAAAAGGCAAGAAGAAAAAGAAAAGATGCACACATACAAACACACACATAAACAACATAATCATCATTTCACACCAAGAGAATCTGTTCTCCTCAGCATCAAAAGTAGACTTACCAGAGTGTTGTCTGCCAGCAAACTGGATACCAAGCTCTTGTAGGGCACCATTCAGTCCCTGTGGTCTGCGCTTGTAGAAGCTCTGTGATACATGGGGGCAACGATGTAGAAATGGTATTTTTATCATTCATACATATATACACTTTAACATCTACACAATCACAGTAACTGCAAGCCTGTTCAGTAATTTTCAGATGGACCAAAAAAAGAAAACAGAACAAAGAAGAAAGAGGAAAAGAATAAAGCATTTTGTAAACTTGTACAGAAAATTTCTGTAATTCAATTCAACATCTGGACATTGTCTGAAAAATCAAACATAATCTGCATGAACCATGACAAAAATGCATGATTTCAATCAACTTATGTAATGTGTGATGTAAAATATACCACATCATTCTCCGGGGAAAAAACAAACAAGCAGTTACTGAGAAATTTTTGAAGTCATAAAGGGACCATCATATCCCATATCAAACATGACATCTCATTGCATAAATCAAAAACATCTTTCCACTTGTGTGCAGAATGCATAGTGGGCATTTTGAAGCGCACAAGTAACTTTATGAACTCCTCTTTTGAGTGGTATTGTTGCTTCACAGAGGCTTTATAGCAACAAATAATTCCAATGTCTTAAAAATACAAACGAACAAATTCAAGTATTCTATTTATAAGTGAAAAAATGATCAAAGAAAATGGGATTCTATCGGGATTGGAACCCGAGACCTCTGGATTGCTAGCCCAGTGCTCTACCGACTGAGCTATAGAATTGAAAGCCCTAGTTCAGTGTTCATCCCAGAAACCCTAAAATCATCATTGTTATAGATGTAACATATAAATTTCATATTTCCCTGCAATAGATAAAATTAAAACGCTTTTACAAGTACATAAAACCAGGCCAAGGGATACTGGTACAAATGACATTAACTTACCCTGTATACAGCACGAATGTCAATCCATTGGTTTAGGGCGCTGGGCTTGCAGAGTTGTTTCCGTTGACACTCATAGTGCAGACACACTCCAAGATCCCAGTCTGTGGAATTTCAGTGTTTTATAATATATTATTGTATATAACACAATGTCGCTCATCAAGGATATATCTGGTATAAAGTTTAGGCATGTTTTATTTTGCGTATGGATGTTTATCTAAATGGAGTCAAACAGGGCCTGAGCTTTCTATGCTAGCAGAATCTTCCTCAGAGGCAAAATGACAAACAGGCAGGTGAAGCAATCACATCATGGACTGCATACAACAAGCACAGTCAAGGGAGGGCTAGGGACACAGAATAAAGAAAGCAAATGGGGTGGGTTGGAATCCAAAGGCAGGGAGGCAAACAGGTATTAGGAGGGAGGGGGGTAAAGCAAGGGGGTGAACAAACAAAAGGCAGTGGTGGGCCAGTGATGATCCCAGGGATTACGGGGGGGGGGGGGGGGGGGGGGGGGGGGGCAACCTGTGAAGGATAAAGATGAATAGGGAGGCAACATCAGACAAGATAATTAAGGAACAATAGAACTTAGAGGGATAAAAGATAGGAAAAGGGAAGTACTGTAGCAACAACATGAGTGAAGGGGGGGGGGGGGAGAGGGCTGAACAAGCAGCAAGTCCTAACCTCTTGACTTTTTACTCCATTTTACTCTATTGGCTTGCCACTGATTGATAAGCAGTTCAGTTTCAGCAGGTTTTTTTTTTTTGCTTTATTGTTTATATTAAATCAGAAAATGTTTTAGTTATATTTGAGAATGTAATGAATATCAATGATACTAGCAACTGCTTCACATGTGATGAAAAGGTAAGACAGAGTTAGTTAGGAGAAACCATGCAAACAAAATGACTGGTTGTACTTGCACCGAATAAATAAGCAAAATTATCAATTGGTTGGATTAACTCAAACTGACAAGCAAATTTTGACAAATTAATACTGTTTTTGAATCGAACATACCACACTTGTATCTTTTGTAGAGATGTTCCAAAACACATTCTTGCACATGTCAGTGAAAACATCAACACATACAAGTTGCGCGATATGCAATGATCATTTTACCTGACCAAGTGATGAAGGTACATAAATTTTTTGCATCATCCTTGGAAAAGTTGAAGACAACAGACTTATCCCTCTCAATCTTCTTCAGCCATGAGTTGAATTGGTTCAGGCAAACAAAGAGGGGCACACCATTATCAACTTGTTCCTGTTAAAAAAAAAATACATGGAAAAATACATGCAAATCTCAATAGAATCCCATTTTCTTTGCTCAATTTTCCACTAATAAATAATATTCATTTCAGGTCAGTTTTTCTGTTTGCGTTTGTTACATACTCATAAAGCTGCATCACTTCGGTGATCCCTCGCATTTATCCCTAAGTTGAATTATCCTTCGGGTTTATGCCAGGTTCAAGTGTGTACGTGTAGTCACACACAAACGCACTGCTATAGCTTCTGACCATCCGAGCATTGAGAATTTAGGGCTTCAGGGACAAACACTACACTAGGGCTTTCTATAGCTCAGTCGGTAGAGCACCGGGCTAGCATCCGGAGGTCTCGGGTTCGAATACTGATGGAATCCCATTTTCTTTGCTCAATTTTCCACAAATACAAAAAAAAAGTACATGTTCATGTATTAGAAATATATTCTTCACATTTGTAGAGTTGTCATACAATTGTACCAGTGATAAAATGATTCTTTAAAAAAAAATCAAACACATACTAATTGCAGATGACATAATGTAAAAAAACAAACATAATTTATTACATGAAACAATGGAAAGTTACTGAAGTGGAGCCATTAGCACCTCATTTCATTTGCTACTAAGGAGCTTGCAGCCAACATTATTTTATAGTAAACTCCATGCAAAATTCACTCAACATTGGGTTTTCATCTGGCATCACATACTGATGGAATTCAAACTCTATCTGTCCTGTCTTGGTGTTCAGGAGAACTGCAGGGAATTCAACTGGAAAAACAAGCAAGATGGACTCAGGACATAACATTTTAACATTGGATTGATTTCAACTGACAACTTTGCATCCATACAGCTACTTTTATTGCCCAATGTCCCATGTCCAATTATGCATTTCATGCGTCTCAGTCTATCAGAATTAAACAGAATATTTTTCCTTACATGCTTACTACTTGTTTACTGGTAAAGTAAGGAACATGTACAAATCTCTGACAAACAGCATCAAGCTTCTGCATAACCTTTTGAAAATAAAGTGAAGATTTATGACAATTTGAAATATTAGTCTTAGGGGCTCATTTGCCCACACGCATGAAATTACTGTGATGATTTGAGGAAGGACACCTACAGGGTTGTAGGTTTACAAGTATCACTTCTGGTCATGTATCACGTGTTTATTGCAGACGGCAGACACAGTCGTATCCTTTCTGCCAAATGTCGTGGTGAACGTAATATGGACAATTTCAGGGCTTACATTAACAGCATACAATAGACATCTGCATGTCCATTCAAAGGTCCTTTAAATTGGAGTACAGATTGCACACTATTTTTCTACAGCAATTTGTCCAGTTCTTCTTTTAAACTACAGTGTGAACAACCAACCTTCTGTGACAGAAATCAAGTTCCTTTTTCCAACTAATACCCCTTTCCCGCTGAAGAAAATCTTCCCCGGGGGCACCTGGGGGCACCCGGGGAACCCCGCAGTGTGAAAGGTCACTCGGTTGAAACCTAGGGGAAGCCTAGGTGAAACACCAATGAAATTTTTTGGCAATTTTTACCCGAGAAGCGTCCTGGATAAACTCCGATAGTTCAACGGGAAATCACCCGGTGGTTCACCGAGAGCGCCCAGCGTGAAAGGTTGTCTCGGTGAAACACCGGGGAAAATATGCAGATTATGTCAAAGGTCATATTTTGTTTCTGGTCATGCACACGTTTTCAGCTAGCTAGTGCGCACTCGACCTCCCAAATCCACACGTACAGGGTACTAGTAATTCGTGTTTGTAAACATACACTCGACACTACTATACTGTATGTCGTTTCGTGTGCAATATGGCGTTCACAGTGCGACGGCATTGTTTTGCATCGTGCTGTGCATTGTATTGTTTAATTAGCACGCCGTGTATACAAAGCTGATATGGGTTTACAGTGTACTTGATCGATTTGATGCGTCCTCCCTCTTCGTCTTCCTCTAGTGTCTAGCTCTTAACTCTTCCAGTAAAGTCTGATACAGTCCGCCTCTTGCTTGATTTTTTTTCGTATTTTGTGCTTTTCTCGTCAAGTGCTGGGTTTACAGCACTGTGCAGGAGAAATCCGTTGACGTTTTGTGCTGTTGAAATTTGAGGGAATTTTGCAAATGGCTGGAGTGTGGACCAAAGACGAAGAGAGACTGTTACTTCAATTACGTAGCGAGGCAGCAGTGAACCAAGAACTGAGCGGGACGTCGGCTGACGCTGCCGCGTACGAGTCCCTCCTCCGAAAACTTGCTGAACATGGGATCGAAAAAACCAAATTGCAGATGCACAACAAACTCAAGTACATAAGATCACCCACGTTGCGAGCAGAAAACCCGTCTAGGGGAAAGTTTCACCGAGAGCAGTGTGAAACGACGACACTGAAACTTTCACCGAGAGGTTCCCTGGTGAATTCACCAGGGAACCTCTCGGTGGTTCACCGAGACGGGCAGCGGGAAAGGGGTTTAAGAATCAAGTGGAGCAGCAGCAGGAACAAATTCCAGAATCTCTAAGCTTCCCTAAAAGCTGCTATCTTCTGCCACTCCCAAGAAGCTTCCAGAAGCAGACTTACTTCACATCAAAGCCAGATATCCCTACACTTCAACATACAAACTGTACTGTCGACACTGTGGTATCACAAATGTGCATATATGCATACAGCTACACGTATGCTAATGTATCCTTAGGCCGAGTTCACATACAAGTATACGGTATTCGCTATTCGCTATGCGCCATCAAGTCGACCCAGTACACCATCATCCGCACCATCAACTCCCTACTTCTTCCTCCTACACAATCATCCCAGCAATAACAATTTCTAAACTGCATCAGAATGTCAGTCTACATGCTTATTTTTGCTAAAGGGCAAATCCAGACCAAAATTTTCATCATTTCATAAACGAAAGATGGTATACGCTGCTCGAAAATCAAACAAGCGCGATTCCCACTATGCTATACTATTCTATGCCATTCGGCATTTTCGAATAGTGCCCTCCTATGTGAATCGGTGTTAGGGAAACCTATCGTTCGATTCAAGCTATTCGCGTGCCCTTGAAAACGCGCACCGAATACCCGAATAGTATACTTCTATGTGAATGCAGCCTAACATACAAATGTACACGCTTGCATGTTTCCACTTGGGAACTATATTTTCTTTCAGCTAATGTACATTTCAGTACACAGGCATGGCACCTGTGTACAGTGAATGTGTCAAATTCTTGTATTACACTAAGACATGGTTCAATTTGCATCCATACCAGTCAAGATGTAAATGCAGAAATGTACACAACCAAAGAGCCAACCCTGGACACATACCAGGAGTGCCAAACCTGTTACTACACACACACACAAATCACACAATTACATTACAACTGTCCTTGGCCGACATGAATCTTGATCTAAGATGCACTGTATAAGCCAGTTCGGAGTTAGCTCATGGGCACATTGGTATGAATGACCTTTCTTTTTTTCTCGAGTCGGTTAGGGCATGGACCTAATATAACATGGACTATTCATGGCAGTCTTTCTTTGATGAAATGATCGTCACCGTCACCTGATTATGTGCATCTTAATGAGTACATTCAGGTGTCTTGACAATAACGATTGTGTAATCATGTATCGTCACTAACAAAAGAATCGTTTCACTTATTTCAGTCTTGTTTCGCTGATGTGCCTTTTTTCAGACGGAAATGTCTTTGAATAACAGATGATGAGGAGCTGCCAACCTGAGATCATTACAAATTTTGTGTCAAAAGATGGGTAATTGCTGATTCGCACATTTTCGCACACGCATAAGACCTTGTCTAATGGCAAGATATATCTGTTCTCTACCATTACCGTCCCTTTTTGCTCTGGAATACGCTGGAGAAAAGTGAAATATTGAGATCACAAATGACAATCATTCTGCGAAAATGTTAGCTTTCTTTTAAAAACTTCCTGCTTCTCCCAAGCGAAATTGTTTGAGGTATGATTTCCTAACATACACCACAACTGCACATTCACTTTACTTGATTTTTGTGAGTTATTTTCTTTTGCACATATAGTTTTAGATTTCTCGAATCTCCGTCTTGTTCTTCTCCCGGCTTGCTGGCGGTGACGATCATGGGATCAAAGCAGTGAAGCATGCTAAAAATGTCTTTGTGGCGCTTTTGAGATGTACGGGTGCATGAATTAATTAACGATATGATGAATGTCCATGTGTATTAGGTCCATGGTTAGGGGCACTTCACTCGTTTTCAGCGCATAAGCTTTACCTAACAATTTATGGGATTCATCAATCCTGGTCAAACAAAGAATGAACTTGTATAGACCAGATGGCCAGAATGATCCATCAAATAACACTTGGAAAAGCAGCCATTTCATTGCTTTGCACTGCTATTGATATTATTGCCAAATATACCAATTTTTTGTCAGGTGGATGTGCTGGCAAGCACCATTTACAAGGATTGCATGAATAATCATTTCATCACAAATGCTTATCTCAGTGAATTAAAAAACCAAAGCCCCTATTGGTACGAATGACCTTGTTCTGCTCATGCACAAACTGGAACTGTGAACTGGCTTTATACATGGTATACTTCATATTTGTGACTTTTGCAAATTGAGGACTGCAACCTTAGACTACAGTTGTACATGCAACAAATTTTCATACTTACTTATTTCTTGATTGCTGTTTTTCTTATCTTTCCAGCACGTTGATTCAAAGTCTATGACCACAACATACGAGAAAGTCTGACCTGCAAAATATATAATAACATGAGGGAAACTAGAGTTTTGATTAGACTGACTTCATACTAACTGTTTTACAAATTGATCCTTATCCTGGCAATGTTTTCTTTCCTTTGGACATGTGCAGGGAAAATCATATCTACAGCTGTACACGATCAAATATGGCCCAAAAGACCACACCTATTTTAAACAAATTATAAATGTGTTCTGTTGCCCTCTCTCCTATATGTCCAGGGAATGTTCCACATTTGCTAAACATGCCCTGCAAAACAATGTACAGTTGAACCTCTCGTATCCGGACAAGTCGGGACCGGGGCTCATCCGGATAAGGGATTTGGCCGGATACGGGAGACTCAATGCTTTATACATGTATACATACACATGAACTGATGTAGCCCACTGTAGTACCACATGTAGTAATGTGTATACTGCAACCTTTTCATTGTTACACTCAGTAACAGACCCAAAAATAGAGGTTCGTGTTTGCAAGAATGAAATCATTCTTTTTTTAAATTCTTGGGATGATTTACCTAAATAATTATTAAGAAATGTATCAAGTAGATCTTGAAAATAAACAGTACGAGTTGACGAAACTACGCTTCAAAATTCGATCATCACGGTTCGGCAAAGTCGACTGTAGGTCGCCATTGTTAGATGGTCTCCCTCTCTCTCTTTGTGTGTGTACTGTGCATGAACAATTTTTGAGTGTTCAATATCACTCGTTGCTCAGCCAATGACTCGAAACAATGCATGTCTATCTAGTCATATCGAAGGCTGTGTATGGACCTATATGTGGCAATGCGATATGAGAGGACTCAAGTGCATAATCTGTCCAGTTTCTTGCGATGATTTTGGGATGTTTGGGGATGTTAAAATGTCTGAAGGTAAGCAATTTGGAAGGAAATTTGATGTAATGTATACCATGTTGGAAGTAATGTGTAATTCATGTGTGTTTGTGTAAGAGTTCTCAAGGAGTTGGGAATCCCCCTTTCCTCCCGTAATTATTTTTAAAAAAATCACGGCGAGATTGCATCCGTATAATAGAGAGATCCGGATAAAGGGAGGCCGGATAAGAGAGGTTCAACTGTATATGGATGTACATGTACGCTGTATTTTATTAGTGTATATTTGCAAAGAGAAGGCTTGAACTGGCCCTTCTTTGAGTAGTAACTGATCAGCAAATTTCTTGTGGTTCATTCACCATAAAGAGATTTTAAACACATGTATACAAAATGCAGCCTGATAGACATAACAATGAATACACAAGCAAGCAAATAAAATAAAGTGGTTTCTGAATCCCTACGCCCAAAAGGGATGGTGGATGTGTATAATGTAGGTCTTTCTTCTACTGTGGAGTGTCATACTAATCATGTATGATCTGAACATGTAAAGTGTACAACAGATTTGTATGTTCTTTGTGAAACCACTTCCAGGTTTTAGCATGTATCATGAGATCCTGAGCAAATATACAACTCTGGAAAAGTGAAAACTTTATCACAACTTTTAATAAAAGACTACTGCAAAACATGATATATTCGCGGCATGAATTTTTCGCAAATTGGAGCCGACAGCCTTTTTCGTGGCATGAAATTTTCGTGAAGTGTTACTGGCGTTCAATGCATATACTGTAAACAAGGACTTTCGCGTGCATTTTAATTTCGCGAATCTTGGCGCTCGCGAAATGAAAGTGCACGCGAAAATTCCTCGTTTTACAGTATATGAGTATACAGTAAGTGAATTAATAGGGTCCCATTTTCATTTTCTGGAAAATCAAAACTTTTGTGCATAGATTTTAAATACAATGTATACAGGGAAATGTATAGAAATTACTGTATAGACAACGAGCCACATTTTCCCTCATTTAAGCAATTCAACAAGATGTAAACATATTGCAATTCTTTTGGATAGACAACTGAAATGCATATTTACATGTCACTGGTGAATTCTTGGGCAGTTTGCTCTTTCTCTTGTCCAATGTTGATGCAGTCCGCTTCCGAAGTAGCCCAAGTTCCCTGCATTGACATTGGTTTGGAGAGTACCGTATACAAATCATGGGAAATGAGGAGGGTAAATTTACAGTTAAACAATCTGAGGAAACCAGAGGAAAAAAGAATGAAGGAAATCCTCACTACAAACACGAGTTAGTAATACACATAATTATTATTAACACATCTTTGCCATTCACTACCCTCACTGGATCAGTCCGGGAAACCCGCTCATGAGGCCAGCCAGCTCCCCCGTACGAGCACTCCTCCGCCTCATGCAGAGACTCCAACCCCAAGCACCTTCTGATCTGGAGATTCTCCCGCCCGAAACCCCTAGCAAACGGGAGACTCCAAGTTGATGTGTGCGAAGCGCGAAGTTCCTAGGATTCTAGATGTTCTCTGGTGCTATCTAAGGCTTATTTTTTCAACATACGATAGAAATAAGTAAGAAATCCTTTCAACCGGGAGACACAGAGCCAGGGCGGGAGAAATCAAATCTGAAACGGGAGAACGGGAGATTGTGCAAAAATGGGCTTTCGGCGGGAGATCTCCCGTCGAAAACGGGAGAGTTGGAGTCTCTGCTCATGTGGCCTGTATAGAGCCTCATGACGCCCCCTGGGAGAGAGACTCATAAAGCTTCTGTTTACTTTTTATTCATCTCACATCTGACATATAAATCGTTGCAACTTTGCACAGTGATTTCTTGTTACACACACATGTCCACTATTCATGATGAAAAAAAAAATCATGTTTTTTTTTTTACAACAATCGAGTTTTAATCAACTGATGCACAGCGACCCATCGAAACATGGGTGCCAGCGGGTTGGCTCAACGCGAGGCTGCCGCACCTAGCGGCCTGATCCGACTAAATATTTTCTGTTCTTTTTTTCTGAGGCTCTCTCCTTTCTGTGCACGAATCAGCCTTGTGAAGCTGAAGTCTGACATCTTTTTACAAAAATTCGTAACAGGAAAAACAAGGAAAAGTAGAAATTACGTGGTGCGTAATATATGTCCCCGCCGGAAGTACATGTAGCATTTAGTAGCAAAATGTACAATATAGGTAAAAAGATCAAGGTCAAAGGTCAAAAAAAGTCAAAGGTCAAAATTCTATGTAGAAGTTTTGAAGCCCTCACCTAGTGACATCACATAAAGCAAACGGAATCGAAATCGGGTTAGAAATGGCGAAGGAGTAGCATTTTGTAGCCAATGTACAATATAGGTAAAAAATCAAGGTCAAAGGTCAAAGAAGTCAAAGGTCAAAATTTTGTGTAGAAGTTTTGAAGCCCTCACCTAGTGCCATCGCATAGAGCAAACGGAATCGAAATCGGGTTAGAAATGGCGAAGGAGTAGCATTTGGTAGCAAAATGTACAATACAGGTCAAAAATCAAGGTCACAGGTCAAAGAAGTCAAAGGTCAAAATTCTGTGTAGAAGTTTTGAAGCCCTCACCTAGTGCCATCACTTAAAGCAAACAGAATTGAAATCGGGTTACAAATGGCGAAGGAGTAGCATTTTGTAGCAAAATGTACAATATAGGTCAAAAATCAAGGTCAAAGGTCAAAGAAGTCAAAGGTCAAAATTCTGTGTAGAAGTTTTGAAGCCCTCACCTAGTGCCATCATATTTAAAAGCAAACGGAATCAAAATGGGGTTAGAAATGGCGAAGGAGTAGCATTTTGAAGCAAAATGCACAATATAGGTTAAAGGTCACAACTGAAATTCTGTGTAGAAGTTTCAAAGCTCCCATGTAGTGCAATCATATAAAGCACACAGAATCAAAATCGGGTTAGAAATGGCGAAGGAGTAGCATTTTGAACATTTTGATCACACACGGACGCACAGACGGACGGACGGACGGACACACAGACACACACACACGTACGGAGCCTGTTTCATAGTCCCCTGCTCGAACTCGTTCGGCGGGGACAATAAAATCAGTACTAACCTGATCTTGTGCATATATTATAAATTACTTTTCCACACTGATAGAGTAGGTGGGTACTCCAGTTTGTGAGCAAACTAATCACTTTGTAGGTATGACGGGTTCATTTTCTTTGTCAATTCCGTGACGCGACATCACATCACATAATGCATCCAGCACATACAGACAGCGCGCAAGCTGTGAGATTTTCAGAGCGAGCCTGTGCACGCATCAGAGGATACTGACTGTATCCTCCGGTGCGTGCGCATGTTTTTGTAAAAAGATGTCAGACTTCACCTTCACGAGGCTGATTCGTGCACAGAGAGGTGAGAGCAACAGAAAAAAGCACCGAAAATATTTAGTCGGATCAGGCGCCCGTGTTTCGATGGGTTGCTGTGCATCGCTTGATTAAAACTCAATTGTAATAATAATAATTTTTTCTTCTTTTCATCATGGATAGTGGACATGCACATGAGTGTAACACAAACTCAAGGTGCAAAGATGCGACAATTTATATATATATGTCAGATTTGAGATGAATAAAGAGTAAACAAGGACTGAAGGAGCTTCATGAGTCTTTCTCCCAGGGGCATCATGAGGCTTTACGGAGACTTTCGTACTCAGTCGCCACGTCTGCACTCAAGCATTGCCGCGCCGCCGCGCCTGGCGACACTCGCGCCAGTAATCGCTCGCATTACAGCATTCGCATGGGTCGTTTGACATCGCATTTAAATCCATGATTTTAGATATGATGCCTCAAACCGATTTTGCTCAAATTTCGTGAGTAACTAGGAAACTTGTGAAGCTTTATGGACATAATCAAGCGAATTGCCGCAGTCCTTTCATTTTCGCGTTGCATTGCAAAAAAGCGTGGAGACTCCTTATAAGGGGTGCCCCGGGGGTTACTTATAAGGGGGACGGGGTTACTTATAAGGGGGACGTGGTTACATAAGGAGGGGCCCCCCATGTGAGGGTTTCCCGAACTGATACATTACATCATTAGAATCTTTATAAGTGAAGTTTAGACCAGTGAGACGTCTAACCCGTTAGATTAGTTACTTTAATTTATATGTTAGAGATAGAGAGTCTACTTGTTGTAGATATTAAAGCTTTACCAAGTCTCACACATTGTGAGACTCAAGCAAATAGGGTTTGTCTCACAATCTCATGCATGACACCCATTTTTCTCACGCATCGGAAGCATAGCTTAAAGCATTAAAGTCTGAAAAGAGAGTTGTAATTGAAGGCATATTTCCCTTTTGTCTTTCAAAATACAGATAAGTAAAAAATAGTCACTCATGTATGCACCGGCTTGCACCATTAAAGGGATGGTACACTCCCGTACAGTATTGGTGGAGATGAGAATTGGGCTTTTAACTTTGGCCCTTTAACTTTTTGCGAGATTACGAAAAAACACTTATGATGATATAGTACAGAGCATACCATTTTAAGAGGAATTCAAAGTTTATTTGATGAAAATCGGGTTTGGAATAACTGAAACATCCAAAAACAAAGTAAAACAAAGCGATCGTAATAAAGTGTTGGTCCCACACTTTATTAGAATCGCTCTTTTTTGGATATCTCAGCCATTTCAAAACCAATTTTCATCAAATAAACATTGAATTCCTCTTAGAATTGTTTGCTCTTTCATATTTCATAAGAGGTTTCTCATTTATCTCACCAAAAGATGTTAGAAACCTGAAATTAGGTCTCAACCAAAACTATACGATCCCTTTAAGAGCTAAAAATTGAAAAAAATCCCTACCGTGGGAGGGTGGACACCCCCTGCCACACCCTCCCCTGGCCCCTCGCTCAGTCACTTCACTCTCTCGCTCCACATACAGTGTATGCGCGCGCGCAGAGATGCCGAGTCATGAAAATCTCACTCATCAAAATTTTTTGAACTTGCCATCTAGACTTCTAATCAAGTTCTTATGTAAAATGTAGATACTACAGTTAGGCTAAGTACAAAAGGTAAATTAGTAGAAGATCTACAATCTGTAGAAACGGTGCAGTGTAGCCAGAGTGTAAGTCTATTTAAAATGGTTGTGCTTACCTTGCTAACTCTTTTGTGGACTTCATCTTTGACTTCAGATACGTAATACTGCCGGTTAATACTGCAGCATTGCCACTTGCATTTGCACACGCAAAAACAGTAAGTATGCACCACTGCACTGGACTGCTGGCTGGCAAAATACGCACTTCTCTAGTTCTAGCTTCTCTATATCTCTCTCCAGACTCTGTCTCTGATCGATGTGGCTGGCCTCCTGTCCAAATTAAGACCAGTACAAAAAACAAACGGCTCAGGCTAACACGGGCGTACAAGCAAATGTTAGGCCAGGCCAAAATCAGCCAGCCAGCCAGTGCAGTGCCAGGCGAGGCCGGTGTAGTAGGCGATTATGTCCCCCCCTGCTGGAGCACCGGCCCACGCCCAAGGCCTAGGAGAGAACCTGCCACTGCTCAAGTGCCGACGCCCCTGGCTGCGGGATGTTGTGGGCATGGATCAGTGGATGGTACGCGTGAGCGTGAGGAGGACAGCACTTGCGAAGATCGCAATCATCGAGATTCTCGAACGAGCGAGACGTCAGACCACCTAACGATAGTTCACACGTTTACCTACATACAGTCAACCATTATATTTACAGCTCCACAGAGTTTCAACTATTTCGGGTTTGGACATAAGGAGTGGACAACGTCCGTAGTCCTAGCATTAGTTCTTGTTTTTGAATGAACCGGTCCGTCCGTGTGTGTTGTTCATGTTGCTCTCTAGCTCTTTGCTGGTCACGTGACCACGTATCCAGCACTGATTACCGAAGAGGAAGCGCACGCAGAGGGTCTACTCCATAGAGAGGTATACATCTCTATGGTCTACTCCGAGAAAAATCTCTCTCGGTTTTATGTAATACGCTCATGGGCAGCTTCTTGCGCCATTTTAGGAAGCAAAGCAAGCGATAGCGGGGTATATTTACGTGACCCTAAATGCATGGAGAGGCATCTGCCTTCCTTTCATTTTCTCCCTTATAGGGAGGCATTCAGGGGAGAAGAAGTACTTCGGACTCATTACAACATTTAGAAGTATCATTTCCTCCTAAGAACGAAATATAAATACAGAAATTCAATTTATTATCAAATCTGCAGTCCTTCAAAATTCGAGCTAACTATCTTAACATGATGTGTTTGATATGCCCACAGCTTCAGACTCTTCAGAGCCCTCTCTCTCAACTCTTCTCCTGGTTAACAATGCAGGGGCGGATCCAGGAATTCTGTAAAGGGGGGGGGGGGGGGCGTGAGTAATATTTCTGGTGCCACTTCCAGGTTTCATTTCATTGTTTTTCTTTTATTTCTTTTGGTTTTTTTTTACGAAAAAATAAAAGGGGGCGTGCGCCGGTTGCGCCCCCCTCTGGATCCGCCACTGCAATGTAGGCTAATATACCATGGTTTCCCAGGACAAATAATAGAAATTAATGTAGGAGGTCAATAAAATTATTCTTTCTAACAGTCTTTTACAGAAAAGCTGAACACTCATTTCTTCTTTTGGGGTTATCTTTATTTTTTTATTCAGGCCCCTATTTATTTTTTGGAGGGGGTATACCGTGGATGGGGTAATGTAGACCTCTTGATACGCGTGAAATTTTCACAGTGTGTTGGCATTTGTTGAATTTATGAATTGTATGTCTCTTTTTTGTGTGCTGAACATGTTGCCATCCTTGGGTCGCTGTGTATATTTTCAACAACACGCATGTCAAATTTCACATATTTTTTGACATTCTGTTGAAAAAAGTGAAAATGAAAATGGAATTTGAATTTGAATTAACATATAGGACCAAACGGACGAGTGGTATTACTTTTATTGTGTATGATATGCACGGATATGGGCAGAATATCCTTTCAGTTGCTGAATCATGAGCCTTCCTGAAGTTATCAGCATTCTTCTTCTCATAGTTTTATCATTATTTTCTTTTTATCATAATCGTGATCTTCGTCGCCGTCACCTTATATTTTCACATTACTGATCCCCGCCTATACAGACAACGTCTCTTGCATGACCGGCGGAGTGTTTTAAAAAGTGGAGGGGGGGGCACTTCCGGGTTTCACGAGCTAACAAGCAAAAATGAAAAAGGTCCTCAGCTCATATTTTCCCTACCTTGCACTTCCGGGTTTCTTCAGCTGACAAGCAAAAAAATAAATAAACCAAACCAAAACAAAAACAAAAACAAAACGAAAAAGGTCTTCAGAGGAAAAACATTACCTTACCGTGATCACACTTTAAGATCTCTATCTATTTCTATTTAGTGCCACCCCCCCCCCCCTCCGGCCCCCGGCCCCCGGCCCCCCTGTTCCGCCGGCCATACTTGTTAACGATAACACATGTTTAATATTCTTGTTCTAGAAAAATATTCCTGACTAAAGTGTGGCCATGTGTAGTGATTTGTGTTCAGGGGGAGGGGTTGAACGTACATTAATTGCCTTTCTTGACCGCAATACACATGCCAGATCGTCTCTTTTGGCCCCAAATTTGATACCTCCAGGGGCCTGTCTTATAAAGACTTGTGATAGAAATCAATCACAAGTTTTGTGTGTGCTGCAATGCAAGTTGCGATTGATTTGGGGACTTGTGATCGATTTGAAGGCTTTATAAGACGGGGCCCAGGTCTGATTTGAGGACTTGTCTATGTACACCACTGCCCCCCTCCCCCGTCCCGTCGGAGCTTTTGGATTTTCATGTAGAAATTCAACAATCTCAGCACCCACTTTGTGGAATTTAGATGTTTATAATCGAAGAGAAAATATTCTGGGACGATGGGATTGGCTGAATCGTGGTATATCTGCAATCACCTCTATAGATCCAATCTGTATTTGAGGTCGCGAGTGGGGCCCGGGGGGTGGGGGGGGGGGGTGGTAGGATGTCTTCCTCCCATACGAGGGAGCTTTTATATTGTCAGAATTTATATTATACCAGGGAGGTGGAAGAGAGTCTTCCACCTCCCTGATTATACGAGTTGGTGCACTCTTTGGTGGAATATGTGCTATTTTGATAACAAGAGGAATTATAGGGAAAATGTGAATGGCTAAATTCGTTATTGTTCGTGACCTATTCGCATTAAAACCAGGATCGGCACGATGCGCGTCTTCAATGTATATGAGAGGTGGATCGAAGGGGTCGGAGAGGTAGCCTATAATGCATTTTCAGAATTAAAATTCAATGATCATGACTTGTGATGCACGCTTTTGGTGGAATATTTGAGAATGTTCAATACATGTAAAAGATTTGAATTCTTTTGAACATGATAGCACTGCGGATACAAGCTCTATCAATAGTGCTACAAATAAGAAAAAATAAGAATAATAAGTTTGAAAATAAAGAGGAATGATCCCCGAAAAAAAAAATCAGGGGGACACGTTCCCCTCCCCCATTCCCAAAGGTGTGATATAAGGCCAGCTGAGCTGGACAAAAATAGAGAAAGAGATCAAGGAAGGGAGGGATGGAGAGATCGAGAAGGCCGCTTCAGTAGTGCCTATTATTATCTCGAACCTTCAGGGACTACAAATTCGAAAATAATGGACATTTCTTCACTTTTTTCTCATTTATAAGGCAACAATGATGCTGCTAAATGGAATTTTGAGGTCTTAAACAATGCTTTACCGCTGTTTGCCCTCTTAAAATGGAGAAAATTAAAAGGAGGTCACGTATATAGGCCTACTAGTATACGCTCGCGATAATCCAGCTTTTTGCTTTCTGAATGGCCGCTGTTGCACTCCATGGCGTACTCTCACCTCTTTGAGTATTTATCTGTAAAATCGCCTGAGTAGATCCGCTTGGCGCTTCTACGCCAGGACCTAGTATTCCCCCCTCCCCACCCCCGGGGGGTGGAAGGTTGAGGGGGTGGAGGTCTTTTATGAGACAGGCTACATGAGGTCTTTCGGTTGATCAGTTGTTGTTTATTCAGTCGTTTTCTTAGTAGTTGTTGTTTACGATTTCATAACAGAAACAAACTAATGTCGTACAGCTGATTTTACTAGAAGTATATCGGCAGACTATACTGGTGTAAAATATAAAGGTGGAACAGGGAGAAAAGAAAACTTTCTCTCATCGATCCTGCTTCATCTACAACGTTAGTACTGTCTTAGTCGCCCTTGAGTAGAGGTGACAGATCACGTGAGCAGTCCCTTTAAGACTGTAAAATCAAACAAATTAATGTCATGAGGAATAAACTGTAATACACAACCAAATTATCCAAAAAAAAATGCATGAAAACAATACGAGAAACTTCATGAAAATGCAAGCCTAAGCAAGAAAATTGAATTGAAAGAGAGAATATAAAAGAAAACTATAAAATTAGAGTCTCAACAGTCTCAACCTCCATATTATACACACATTAAAGAAAGTAATGATATCAAATGAAATCAAATGTTTTAACATGCAGCCTTTCTGTTAAGACTGCATGTAATACAAGCTTTGTCTTTTTAGTGGGTCCCTCCGGGGTTTTTTTTTTCACACATACAGTGCATATTGAAAACTATTTTATTTTCGTTATCTTAGCAATTATTGCAATGTATCGCTATACTGTTAGTTTTTTTTTCTTTTATAGTTGTCTTCTTTGTACAATTGTATGCATTGTTTCTGTCACTCAAGAAAGTGAGATTTATGTTTATGTTTGTATATTGTGGAAAAACGAATAGATAAATATGAAAAATATGAACTTGAAACTGTAGAAAAGATAAGGGCCAATTGGTCCCTATAAAACGATTTCTAATGGCTTTTTTTTTGGGATAATTACATCAGCCTACATTTTGAAAACAAGACAAAATAAACACAAAAGAAATGGCAACGGTTCGGACAACAAAACATTTTCAATGATTGGTCAAAAGTCTCTCCGCACGACCAAAAGAGGAAAGGAAGGAGGGAAAAAAAAGAACATGAATTTTGACATTTAAATTCTCTTCATGTGGCAAAAGTATTGAAGGAGGGAGAGGAAGTGAGAGATACGGAGAGAGAGAGGGGGAGATGGAGACCGGGAGGGGCTTCTCTGACCATGTAGCCCACACTCAATGCTCAAATACCACTTAGCTAGAACTTTGAGAGACTACAGATTGTAAGATATACTAGTAGATAAAGGACTTTTCTTTGTTTTATTTCATGCTTAGGCGTGAAGGATACATTGTACTTCTGTTCGGAAAAATAAGGTCTTGTATAAATGTCTGCTTATCTGTGACAGCTGTAAAAGAAAGAATAAAGGAAGGCAAAAATCACCCACATAGGGTCACGTAATACTAAGTACATTGTACGCGATAATCCAGCTGTTTGCTTCCTAAAATGGCGCCGACAGTTGTCCCGAGCGTACTTTGCAGCGAGTAAGCGTACGCTGCTGTGTTGTTTTTGTTAGTTATTTTCTTTTGATCCATGACAAAGCAAATGTTTTATAGATTGCCTTTATCAGCTTTATGAAATGGCCAGCAATTTTACTTATAGAATTGTAGAATGCGATAGGATTAAAAATTTTGTGATGACTGCGTATCGAGTTAAATCTCATAAGATACTGCTTTTTTTTTCGTTGATTGCGCTTTGAAGTAAGACTATCAAATATACATTACGCCAGCATAGCAACGCTACAACAATAATTGACTGCTGCGTGACAAAAGAGGGAAAAACGCGATAAATTTGTTTCCCTGAGCCAGTATATTTACATTCTACAATGACGGCTGGATTGTGTATTCATTGAAATATTACTTTACTCTAGTATTTCAGGTAAATAATTGTGAATTCTATCAAATGATTTGATGTAACGATGCTCGTGCGTGTTTTGCTGATTCGATAACTTGTTAGTGTGTAGTGGCGTCGTCTGAGTAGTCCCATCGCCTTCATATTATGTTGTGTACAGTCTCAGATCTTTGTGACCTAACTAGCCTACCCCTGTGGTTTACTACCTAGCGTTACCGTTATACCTATCCCTGCTGTAGAATTCTGATCTAAATTACAGAGGAATACAGTGTCTAGTCGATTATCCTCCTTTATTCTTAGCAAAGACACGTTTGTCTAATAGTTTTCTAGAGTTTGTTGACTCTAGAGTTTGTTGACTACTTTTTTTGTAAGGACCCCCATGGCATGGAATAAATTAGAAAATGATATAGTTAAGGTGTCATCGTCGGAGAGCTTCAAGGGGGCACTTACAGCATAACCATGCACGTGTATTCAACACCAAAGTCAGCGATATGCAGTGTGCTGCCCTGCTGGCTATAACTTTCAGAAGGTTCAGAAGGTTTAAAACTCTGTAGCGTTGGGACAGCACCATCATTAAATTCATTAATTTTCATATTCACGTTAGAAAGTCTGACTAAAAGTGCAATTTGCGGTGGGCCTACGCTCTCCAACCAAAGTCCAATATAACTGCTTGGAACAAAAGTGTGCATGGGCTGTTAGTGTTGTATTTTGAAGCATTCAGTTGCGCCATAATTTTGAAACCGACACCCCTATCCTACTCCTAGCATCTGTCATTATCAATTGGCAATAGACACCTCTAACGTTACATGTGAAATGCATTCAATAATAATGCTTTTTCAATGTGCAGTTTATTTTATAATCTATGGTATCATTGTTTTGCTGTTGCTCTTTTCCTTTGGTATTGCAATATTATTTCGACATCATCAAATCCCCAATGAAGTATGCAAAACTACTGCACGCAGTCTCACACATGAAAGTTCGTTCTTTACGCGCAAAGCTATGCTGTAAAAGTGGATATTTTCGCGCGATGAATTTTTCACACTTTGCCGGGTTAGAAGCGTGTTCTTAATTCTGCGGAATCAAGACATCACGCACAGGAACATATGGCAAGCAAAATTATACGCATGCTTTTATTTTCACGCTAATTTCGGGTTGCGCAAAATGCGCGAAAATTTCAACACCGCGAAAATTTCCACCTTTACAGTAAATAGTGGGTGTCAGTTTCAATGTACAGTGTTGATGTGTTGGACACCTACTATACTCACAATAATTATATATATATATATATATATATATATATATATATATATATATATATATATAACCAGCTTTGAAATGCTGCAACATGCGCCAAAACTGTACATACATGTACGAGATGTAGGCCCATATCTATATCCATCCAAATGCAATATAATATATTATATAGTATATAGTATTGGCACCATATTCTTGTAAAATTGTCATTTCTGCCAATATTCAATAAATAATTCAAAAGCAATGTGATACTGTATAGAATATCTAGACATCTATGCATTAAATGAAAAAAAAAATTGACAAAAGCCATCTTTTGCTTTCTTTGCATGGACTCTCCAGCATGAGTTCCAGGAATTCACTGAGAAGCCGAGATGGAGGTAGACCCTTCTCTGCCAACAGAACACAGCTCCCTCCCATTCAGAAGGACAACAAACCAAGGTACCCTGAAATAAAGCAGAGGGGATTCTACTCTGATGTCATCAGTGGAGATGGACCCAAAAAAGTCGGTGTAAGTCATGAGTATTTCACCTTCAAATCACAGGATAGGAGGTGTCAAGGTGCTCGTCAGATTTGCACAAAACATGAAGAAAAATCTCACACTGAGTAGATGTATAGATGCACTGATGTATGCTTAATGAAAATGGGCAGATGTCATTTTTATTTTTGTTTATCTACTTTTCTTGTTCCGGTAAGTTGTGCATAAAATGTGGTCAAGTTTAATTGTGCCATGGGTTTCATACTTGTGAAAAGACACTACCACATGGATCCATTGAAAGAGAGCTGTGTGGCTCATTCGCTTAGTGCGCTGCATGTTCATAATGAAAGAGTGTAACATAATCATGTGTTCCTTTGTTGCTGCATGATCAATGAAAGTGGACATGCTCTTAGAGGCTCAGAGTTTTTACAGTTATCATAAAGTAGCTTCCACTTGACCAACAACAGCATCAAAATATAAAGTACAATTTTTCACAGAATGGCATTTTACTTGTCTGTTTAATTGTGACAATCTTAGGAAACTACTTTTTCTCTTGTGTTTTCACTGTCTTGAGTGATTTTCTTGTTTTCTGTCGCTGTGATCGACTCAAAGCATACTGTACTACTGACTACCAGTGGGCAGATTTGAGCACTCTCTATCAAGCCACCATCTTTATTCTAGTAGACTAAACATGAATTGCTTAAAAGAATACTGCATTTGTTTCAAGCAATGCAAAATATCAGTAACCTATTAAATAAGACTTTCATGTCCATTGAAAAAACAGAAAAGGAAAGACTTCATAAACTCCAGAATGGATTAAGACCTTGTAATCTGTGAAGGTTGAGATCAGATGATGAAATGTGTATTGTATTTTTAAAGTTTCTTGATTTCATTTCGACAGAATGTCCTGAGTGGGGCACCAGTGGAGCAGGATGTTCTGTGGAATGTTGCAAAAGACGAACACACACCAAAGACCACAACCTTCAAGGGACCAGAGGGTCCAGACGAACTCAAGAATGAGCTTGGAAAGCAGGTGTATGGACCAACCAGTGAGATCTTGGCCAAATCGGTAATTGCTTTTATGATTCATGTCCATTTTCATCTCATTTCCATAGAGTTGCATGTGAAGTTTTCATCTGCCAAACTTGCAGTTTTTGAAATGTGCCGATTGCTTACATCTGAACTTTCACACTTTATTTTGTTTACAGTGTTTCTGGAGGATTTATCGTAGTCAAATTCTAATGAGGGAATGTTACAAATGTTGTCTTTAGGAAATCTGTTCAGACACACACAAGCCATTTACATTTTATATGCTGAGTGGTAGACTGCATTTTTGCGAGCTTGGTAAAGCTTCCATTGTATTTTCTGAAAAATGAACTGATGATGCAAGCATAGGTCATTTTGACAGAGATAATCTGCAGTGAAAGTTTAACTTGCGTATCTCCTTATGCTTGGATGCCACAAACATACCTGTATTTGCAGTAGTCCTGTGTATCAAACTAGCTTAAATATGGTTTGTGAAGTTTTCTGCACTGCTAAACTCATTGTATCAGTGTGCATGTTCTCTCCCTCCTTCCTGTGTCTCTCTATCTTTGTCTAAACCATTCATTCCAATTCCTTTTATTTATTTATTTATTTTTTTGCATCTTTGCCTTTCAGGACTTTCCAGAGAAGTCCTTCAAACCCAAAGTCCAGCTGCCATACTTCGTACCCCCAGGCAGGTGCCCCCGCAAGATTGAGATCGAGAGGCGCAAGCGAGACTACCAGAGTCAGGACCTCGAGCAGCTTCTGGAGCAGGTTGGGGCGGAGACTACCAACCTCATGCCCAGGCAGATCCTGGGCAACCTAGCGGTCAGGTTGAACGGGGCGGGAGGCTCCGACCCCGCCCCCTTTCCCCCTTTCCTGCCCCTGGAGGTCTTCACGGACATGGAGTTTGACTGCCGCACCCCAGAGGAGTGGCTGCAGCTCGGGGTGGACAATGGCTGCAGAAACCCCATACCAGGCCGGGCCCTGCTGCCGGCATGGGACTCCCCCGAGGAATGTGAGTTTTAGGAACCCTTTATTGATCCTTATCACAGTGGACTGTTTGAATAATGAAGACAAACTGAAAACCTTGCATTGAGTGAATTCTTTGTACATGTTTTTGTTTTGTTTGTTTGCTTGCTTGTTTGTTTTTTCGCAAATCTTGCAATGAGTAATTTCTTTAAAACACACACACAAAATAATCTTTTTGGCATATTAACAAAGATTATCATTTCAAGACTGTTTTAAGAGGCGGACTAGAGTTTTCATCTGTGGAGAAAACATTATCATTACCCTAGCACCTTACCTGATTTAAAGAGTTCCTACACTGATGTTATTCCAAACATGTGTAACACTTTGTACTACCATATGTAGAAGTGATTCTACATGTATCCGAAGTTGGAGTATCATATCTGATCAATACTTATTACCTTTAGATGTAAAAACGTGCCTAACAAAAAGGAAATAGATTACTGTTTATGATCAGCTGCTTCTTCAATTTTCGTCTTTTCACATTTTGTATCTTTTTTTCATGTTGTGCATCCCATTTTTTGCAGTGGATCCCAAGGACCCAAGCGTAGAATACGAATGGTTTGATGTCGGTATGCTGGCCTATGACCCCAAAACCGAGCACTTTCTGGTACAGAAGACAGACCTCAATGGCAGGATTCTGGACGAGCAGGGAAATGTTGTCATCAATGGTGGCAACAACGGTGAAGGTAGACTCCAACTATTTCATTTCATCCAATTTTGAAAAGGAAATATACTGCATTTGAAGTGCATTTCTCTAATCTTGTACCTGTCATTGTCATAAAGAAATGTACACATTTGCAGGCATGACACAGAAGGTAATGAGTGAGTTGATATCATCTGTTCAGAGGACCTGTTGATTTTCTGTTGTAAAGCAACAAGGCATATAATAAAAATTCGCTGCTGTTCAATTCTCCCTTATATGTCATCATCAGTGTTCCCATTTTTACATTTATTAAAAAAAGATCTTCATATACTCTTGTACAGTCGCCTGCTGATTCTCATATCTATCTCTTGGAGCTGTACACACAATAGTTTTAGATAATGTATGTGTTAAATAATATGCACATGTAGCATATGGTTGCTTTGGTTCTCAAACTTCATGATACTGCAGTTTATAGCCTGACAACTTCTTGTTTGTATACTTTCAGTTCTCCGTGCAGGCCAGTACTGGGTGCCCCGCATCAGGCTCATGTTTGCCGCTGAGGACCCCACAAACTTTGCCATGGCTGTGGGCAAGGCATTTCATCTTCGGCAGCACACAGAAGCCCTTCTGAGGTACTTTTGGTAGAGTCTCTCTAACCTCTCAGCTCCTGAATAGTTCTTATTTCTTGTCAACTGTCAAAGGCAAAACTTGTAGTATTCATTGCAAGTTGTTGAACATACATCAAGAAGGACTCCCAAACTTTTAGATCTTTGTTGCCCAAGTAACATCTGTACATTAATGACTGTTAAACTTAAAGTTGGATTTGTATATGTGTTATTAGAATCTATTGATGCTCTGTGTCATGGGTAGGTATCCAATCGAACCTGACATTAAGTGAAGTTTCCAAAGAATGTTTTATCTGTAATTATAATGACATTGACATTTTTTTGTGTGTCTTTTTTTTTTTTTTTTTTTTTTTTTTGCATGCAGAACATGACTTATATGATATGTGGTTACTCATCCTTCATTTGTTGTTGTTATTATCTTTCATTTAGGTACAATTTGTACATAGACTTCATGCCCATGGAGGGGGTCGGTGAACTTGACCCCGAGAGCCTGAAAAGGATGATTGAGTGGGCCAAGGGGGCGCCTTCACTGGCCAAGGATAGAAAGTGAGTGTTTCATCACAGGCTGCTGAAGAGAAAGGGACCAGTATATGACATCAAAATATGACATGTGCCTGAGCTTAGGATGAATGTTTTGTATTTCAGTAAACCACAATGAATTTAGATGGAATACAATTCAATTGATGACATTATTGAAAGCAAATTTGCTGATTTTTTTTTTTTTTATCATTGGGATTCAGTACCTCGAAAAGCAATTATGATAACTTTATTCTACATATTTTGCTGGTGAGAAATCTGAATAAAACATAATGGCCACTGGAAATATCTTAGCACTGTTATTGCTGCTGTTTTCAGTTGGAATCTATGATACAGGAACAGATAAAATAGAAGCTGACTTATACATTAATATAGATTATTTGCACATAGCTGGCAAACATTACTGTCATGTTCTCTGAATTCAAGTCCATTATGAAAGCAAAGTGCTGATGAATGATATTTCTTCAGTTTACACAATCTTCTTTTATAATAATTTTGTATTTATTGGTGGAAAATAAGTAACATTAAAAGCAAAGAGTAAAAATCAGGTGAATCACAGAAATATAAAATAAAGGGGAAAAATGCGGCATAACAAAATGAATACATAAAATATTACATATCAAATGTGATAAAAATACCCTGTAAGTTAATTATACACATTCAATTTTAAATTTCAAACCTGTTTTTGAAAATGAGTGGCAAGTTTACCTTCTTTATGGAAATTCTGTATTCTATTTCGTTATCATGATTTTTTTTTTTTATTTTAACAGCCTTGATGACTACATACACACCCTGGAGAAGGAGATTAACATAGAGTTCTGCAGAACCATGAACCGCATAACCTTTGACCGGATTGTGTCCAACGACCCCGACACGTATGCCTTTGTCACCCTGCCAGAAATCAAGGTGGAACGCGTACCCGACACAGGTAAGAATTATTCTGTTCCATTCATGGGCAAAAGCAGTACATCATGTGAGTTACAGACAGCAGTGATGGTGGGAAGGCTCTGTTGGTAGTATGTCTGCCTTGCAATCCAATGGCTTTGGTTTAAAGGTATTAGCCCACATTTGTAAACCTGCAGCAATTGGTCTCATAGTTAGCATGGAGTTTGGGTATGATTGCAGTAACACCTGTGCAAAATTTCGTTCCAATTAGTCCATTACTTTCATAAAAATAAATGAAAGTGCACCGTATGCATGTGTATAACGCTCGCTAGCTCCAGTCCACGTACGTACTACATGCATGCGATACATGTGTAAGTTACATGTACGTAGCTAGCCCGCGCTCGTAATTCGATATTGGGTCGGGTTGACCGGGTTTGAAAATTGATTTTAAAACGATGATTTTCTCTCTTTTATCGAATGGTATAGACAAAGAGCAACAGGTGAGGTATGTTACTGTTATAACTTGTACTTGAAGTCATATTGGACCTGTTTTATGCAGTTTTGATTTTTGTGGGTTTGCAAATGTGGGCTAATACCTTTAAGCTGTAGTGAGTTTTCTTGGGCAGTGTTGTGTGAATACATACTGTCCCCACAAGTGAGAGACTGAACACTCTGTCCCTCAGATGGGATATACACTAGAGGTCCTGTGTGTGAGATGTTTATAACTCAAACCTGCAAAAGATGTCACTTTACTCCCTCACAAAGAGCAGGGAGCAAACCCAGTGGATTAGTTTGCCCCGTTCACACATCTACACAAGAAAATGGCCAAGTGATGCTGATCCTGCTCCCGTGTTCTCCCCAGATGACTAGGAAATGTCAGCTTAAAGGTATAAATCTGTTACATCATTGTCCCGTGCGAGAGAAGAAGAAGAAAACACTAATTTGCATTCGCTACATGCACAGATATACCCTTAACTTTTTTTTTCCGTTTTAAGGTATGGTAAGCATGTAGTTTATAAGTACATCATTCAAGAATATTTTAACAATTATGTCTTCCAGGGATGTGCCCAGATGTCCCAGAATACCCGTTTGATGAGCAGTACGACAACTTTGCCTTCAACTCCCTGCTGACTCGCGAGGAGGCCATTTTTGCCATCAACAAAGTGAGAGCCGAGTGCAACAAGGTGTCGGCCATGTCCCTCTTCCACGTCCCGATGACCAAGTACATGAGGCTTGAGGAATTTGAACAGACCCAGAGTCAAGCGAGCTCCCAGGTCAGTTTGGTGACGTTGATTCGGTATTTGAATTTGTTCCTTTTATACTTTTTCTTATGATGTATATAATTTGGATATTGACATTTTCCCATTTTATGACTAATGTAACATGGATATCTTGGAAAGAGAAATGCCCTCCCCCTTTGCACTTCTAAAAGCAAGATTGATTTGAAGTTTTACATAGCCAGCATAAATTTGAGAGGCGAATCTGCTGAAGACTTTACAGAGAATACTTGGAGTGCTCCAGTAGAAGAGTTTCACTCTTCTGAGTGCCTTATGTGGGTCTATGCAGCATGCATTCTGAATATAATGCAGAGGAATTATCCAACCCTATCCTTGTGGACTATTCAACGCCCTTTCCCTGTAGGTCCAGTTGTTCCTCAAGGACACCTGGATCACGACACTGCGTGCGGCCATCAGGACCAGTCTCCGTGACGTCGGCAAGGGCTGGTTCAATCTCCATGAGGCCAACTGGGAGGTTTACCAGAGATCCAAGCTCAAGAAGTTCATGGAGATGGTCAAGTTCTGTATGCAGGTGAGTGATCTTCCATGTCGTTTCATTCTAGATGTTTGTATCCCCCCTGCCATACACATGCAACAAAGGGTCCTTCCTTCTCTGTGCGAGAGAAGTTTCAGTACTTTGACGTAGAATTTGATAGGTAAAGTTCTAATATTAATAAACAAAAATCAATAGGTAATGTTGAAGGACTTCAGGAAATATTATTTCCTCACCATTCAAAGTTTTCACATATTGACAATGCAGCTTCACAACGTCATGACATTGTAGCCTGTTCTCAATTTGTTTGTAGTATCTGATCACTTTTTACTACATTTTTTCCCCAAAGTAATGATGTAAGGTTAGACTAAATTTTCGTCTCCTTTTCTCTCTTTCTGCGTCAGGACTCACTGCGGTATCTGGTCCAAGACTCGCTGGTCAACTTCACTCAGATGATCATTGATGCTTCATTCTCCGTCATGGAGCTGCCCGATGAGGAGATGACATGGGGCGAAGATCTCATCAACAGCAAGTTCAAGTGAGTGAATCTACTGTGTGAAAATAGATTGCATGAAAATGTTTTGCCTCATTTTTTACTTTGCCCATTTACAACAGCTCTTTATTAGAGCTGTCACTTTACCATGCTGATATAAACTCTTCTTAATGGTAAATGTCCTGCTTAGTGTTCTACTCCATCTCTTCATGCCCTGGTCATTCTCCTCCAGCACAATTTCATCCAAGAGTGCTCATCACTTCATCATCTTAAAGTATTTGAGACTTTAAGCAGCGCATCTATGAGCGCATATTTTGATTAAAATGAACCAACATGTAGTTCAATTTGTACATAGCATTTCTGCATGTTTCAATATGTTTTAATTAAGCACAGCTGTAGTTGAAAGTCTGTTGGCTGAAGAGGGAATGTGCAAAATTTATGAAAAGGAATTAGTTGTCAAAGCCAAATGTTAATGTCAGCAGTTGGGCAATCTTGTTTTCTGTTTCACCCAGGCCTGTATTTTCGATCAGTAGGTCTGCATGTCTTTCAGTCTGTCTGCCACATAACAAGTGTCCCTTTCATATATTCAGTTACATTAATCCATCCAGTCCCTGGGAGAAATTAGCAACAGAAATTGTCATCCTGTCATTGATTGGCACCTCTGAGTTTCACTGCTTATTGAGTATTAGACAAAGATGAAATGAAGCGGGTTAAAAGCATAAAATCTGCACAAACTCAGAAGAAAAACAACAACAGATATTTTCTACTTTGAGCATGGAACATTAAACTGTATTTATCTTCAGGAAGTGTGTTTTCAAAATAAGAACGAGTTGTAAATTTAGATTGATAGGCTTCAGATGGTTTTCCAAGAAGCAATAAGCAATTTTATACGATCAAAATAGTGTGTAAATGAACGAGAAACTGTTTTTCTACCATTATGAAACATTACCAATGCATTATAATCAAAATCAGGGTCAAGATATACTGCACTGTGGGTCCTGGGACCTGGTGAATTAAATTGCAAAAATGCTGATGTTCACATGACATCGTTTCTTCGATTTAGGCCTAAGAGGAACAGCCTCTTCCTGGTTGACCTGATTCTGGACAAAGAGGGCAGCCACTTCAGCACCAACCTGACCAACTTTGAGCCCGCACTCATTGGCCTCTTCGACAAGGGCATCAGCTCTACCCAGAACGTACCTCAGCTTGAGAAGGTATATGTTTTAAGATGTGTATGCCCCTTCCAAACAGAGCCATCATGAAGAAAATCGTAACACAGTCAGTTTGGTTAATGAAAAATAAGGCGACTCAAATGCATTGGGGCAGTCAACAATGATACATTGCATAGTTATAGTGCCTAATGGGATTTTTAGGCACGTATTTGTAAGATGCACTTTTGAATAGCTGAAAGACTTTGAAAATAGAATTAAATAAAAATATAAGGACTATTCTTGTTGCTATGATTAAAATTTGCAAAGAGTTAAACTGTCAAACTATTCATTCTATCAAAAGAGTCACACAAAAACAATCCCATTGACGAGAAGTCAGCTTCTCTTGTGCCAGTTGGTGCACAGAGCAAGTACTATTGAGCAAACAGAGCGCCTAGAGTGTTTGACATGACCTCTGACCTATGACCCCTATGATATCATTTCATGCAGTACGTCCTTGAGGACATCTCCTGGGCTGACACGCCTCTGCTGGAGTCGGTCGGGGAACACGAGCCTCGTGTGGAAGAGCTGCGAGAAACCATCCAGACGGCCATCCGCAAGTCCCTCATCCCGCTGCGGGCCTATGCCAGGGCCTACGAACAGTTCCTGGAGGTCAACAACCTTGAACTCAATGACTACATGAAGTGAGTGATAGTTGTGTCGTGACATTCCGTCATCATTCCTGACCTGTTGTTCCTGACCTGTCAAATCACACCCCTCCCTCTCCCCCTCCCCATGTCTGACCGGCTCTCCCTCTTTCCCCCATACAGGGAGTATGATGCCACTGAGCACACGGCGGCAGAGGTCAAGAAGGAGATCGAGATGCACCTGCAGCGCAAGGAGTTCCTGGAGAACACCATCCCCTCCAACATCATGATCGGACCGTTCTTCATCAGCACAGAGAACGTGCGGCAGGGTCTGTCCAAGAAGCGCAAGGCCATGGCCAACGCCCTCTTGGAGTTGCTGGCCAAGAAACTTCGCAAGCAGGCCGAGGACGTGAGTTTCCAAGAGCCATGTGCTTTAAATTGTTATCCACCTGTACTACCTGCTTCATGACGTAGTAATTGAAGGATGCTTCTTTTGGGTTCCAGGGAAATTACCCCCTGGAAAATTACCCCAGACCCTTCCCCTGACCCTAACCCTAATCCCAATCCTAATCCTGAACCTAATGAAAGAATCCTAACCCAAACAAGAACCCTAAACCAAACCCTAACCCTAAACTTTACTCTAACCTTGTCACTAACCAGGATAATTGTCCTTGGGGGGTAATTGCCCTGATATGCTTCCCTTGACCCTGAATATGTTCAACCAAGTGAGCCATCAATGGCACTGAGTCTCTCTTATAGTGTAGCAGGAGAAATATGGCTACTTCATATTTCAACAACAGAGTTGCGATGTCCTAAGATTTGCCATCACAGATATGCATCACACTTTGTAGACACATTGAGAAATATAATACCGGGCATATATGATATTGGTTGTTCTGTCCAATTGTGTACACAGATGGAGATCTAGCCCATTTTTATCCAAGTGGATTTGTGCTCAAAGTTTGTCCCCCCAGTGCTGTGATCTATTACAAAAACTCAGTCCCATGCTCCAGGTAACATACTGTAGGTGTAAGTGGGTTTTCATGGTGAGAAAAAAAAAATAATGCTCTGTAAGAATTAAAAAGCTGCCAATATGTTGCCCATAGAAGGCAGAACTTGCTTGCAAAATAACACACAAAAGTTACAGCAATACAGCAATTACTTACTTGTGATGAAAATGCACTCATTGTACCGGAGTCTGACTTCAGCGGAGTTCTCATGTACTTTCCATCTCTGTTTAATGATAGGCATGCGAGGAGTTCAAGTACATCTCACGCAAGCTGTATGAGAAGCCAAACTGCATCGAGGACCTGTCCGAGCAGAAGGAATGGATGAAGTCCATCCCAGAGAAGCTCAAAGAGCACCAGGAGCTCATCGACAAGGCCATGACCGACTACGAGCTCATCGAAGAGTTCTACTACAGTCTGTCCACCGACGACTTCAACCTCAAGTAAGCAGACATCAGCAGTGCCCTATTTACCTACATCCTTTGACGTCTTTGATATATATGGAACTATATGTTGTGATTTGCATCAGACAATCATGAGCTATCTTTCAGTGTATCTATACTGGTCTCATTTGGGCCCTATTTCATAAAAGATGTTAGGATAGCAACTCTTGCTGGCATGGCAACTTCCCATAGCAACAGCCAATCAGGAAGCTGGATTCTTGTCATTACCATGACAGTTGCTGTTCCAGCAAGAGTTGCCATCATAATGGGACCCTGCTCTTTCTCTTCTCTGCTAAGGACTTGAATCTAGGATTTACGTAACTAACGTAACGTAAAAAAGAAAAAAAAGAAAAAAGGAGAAATGTGTCTCCTCAACATCTTCACTTAGCGTCAATCTACATTGCGTAGATCTTCAGTTTGCTTGCTATGAATTCATATAAAAATGTTGAAAAAACAACAACAAATTTGCATTTAATTACATTCTCCTTTTCAACATCATCTATGTTGTTGTTTGGTTGTTGTTGTTTTTTAGCTGCTGTGGTTGCATTACAATAACAATTCTAAATTGCTTTGATCAAAGTAAAGCACAGTGTTAGCATCTTCCCCTCACTTTGGGGTTCATATTCAGGCTTGGTACTCACTAGTGAAAATTTCTGTTTTAGGATGAATTGGTGCTGTACCAGTGACTTCTGTGAGGATTATTCTCTAAGAATTGATTCATCTGAAACTTTCACTCATATCTGTACCTGCCAGATGGAGCGCCATAGGCTGGCCCCACAAGATCGAGGCCCAGATGAATGCCACATACGAACAGCTGGATGAGGACCAGGAACGGTTCCAGAAGATCCAGGTCGCAGACCAGAACTCCTTCCAGGACAGGCTGGATTCACTGCAGGTGAGATTTGATTTAAGTCTGTCAGGCTCTGTGTATGTGTCCCTGGATGTGAGAGGCTGTGCTGTTGCAAAAGTAATCAATGGAATAGACATGTGTGCTGTTGCTCCGGTTCTTGAAGCAATCTCAATAGACTACATAGCCAATGTACACTTTAAGGAAAATGTATATTCTTTCCTTATATTTTCTATGTGTCAAGTTGAGCAAATAGGGGGTTTATTTATGAAATGTTCACATTTTGTATGAAAACTGCATATAGACATGGATTGATTACAAATTTGCTGTTGACTTGTATTTATCCTGGTACACAAGCATTTTCTTTTCCTTTTATGTGGTGAGATCGAGTTTTGTATAAATTATTGTCATGTAAGCATTTTAATCAATCTTGTCACATCATATTGTGATATTGTGTATTATAGTGTTCATATTTCATTCATGTTTGGGCAGAAATGTCTTTTTTTTTGCACCATATCTTTACTCTAAGTAGATTTAGGCTACATATGGAGTTGCTCCACTTACAAAGTTGATTCCAAATGATATCCACTAAATCAAGAACTATGAGGAGTTACATCCCAGTATTGAATTCATCTCTTCTTCAGTGGTCAAGTCTAACTGTTTTTCCCCCTCCTGTTGAAATTAAAGATGGTGGTCGCTGGTTTCGCTGCCCACACCGACATCGGCAAGGCCCATGAGGTGGCCAATGAGGTGCGTCGTGTCAACAAGCAGCTGAAGGAATGCCAGCAACTGGCCGCCATGTACAACAACAGGGAGCGTCTGTTTGAGATGCAAGTCACCAACGTGAGTTTTCACAATACACATGATCTTGTGGCATCCTCTTCGTATCTATGAATGCCGGTGGTAGCCTATCTACATTTATGAACTGATATGAGTGACATATCTGACTGTAAGAGAATGGAAAATTATTGTTAAGAGTTAATAAAGCCTACGCATTATGTAAACTGGTTTCATTGTTACCAAGTACTAATAGTGATGTTGTTGTTTTTTTCAAGCATAGAAGGATTGAATGGATGTCAGTGTGCATTTTCAAGAAACTTCTTTCAAAAGGATTGTAAATTGCAACAATAGAATGTTTTCTTATACATTTTTGTTTGTCTCATTCTGTTTACACCACATGATTTTACCTTTTCTTTGATCTGTCTGCACCTCCCAGTATGACAAGCTTAGCAAGCTGGTCCGTGACTTTGAGCCATTCAAGAACCTCTGGATAACATGCTCTGATTGGATAAAATGGCATGAGAGCTGGATGAACGACCCCCTCACTGCCATCGACTCGGAGCAGTGCGACAAGCAGGTCAACGACTCTTACAAGATCATTCACAAATGTGTCAAGACTTTCAAGGACATCCCAGGTAAAGGCTGCATACTTGAAAGAACAATAAGAAAGAAGGAAAGGAAGAACATGAACAGGTGCATGCAAAGAGCAGTTGAGACAGCTTTAGATTTACCTGACATTACCTGAGAGTCAAATGGGCAGTAGTGTGAGAAGAATGTGTAGTTATATTATAATTTCTCTGAAGAGCTTGTTCTTTTCAGTGTCTTTCAAATGCAAAATTCTCTTGATAGGAGAAGTGATAATGGAAAGAATGCACTCCATTATTAGAGCACATCTTTCACTTGAAGCAGAGAAAAATGTCAGTTTCAATAAATGAGTACCAAGAATCTTACTTCACAATTACAGCAAACATAAGCTCGCTAAGAATGACTCTTATCTAGCGAGGGCATTCATTTTAGAAAATATATTGTTTCAATACATTTGCTTTGCCTTTCTGTTTTAAGCTCGCCTTTTGTCTTGCTCTTTGTGTCTTATTAGTTTATTTCTTCATATCTGTCATGAGCTTCTATCATTTATTCTCCTTCATATCAATACTGTTCTTTCTCATTCAATTTCATGTCCATTTTGTTTCCAACTGTCTCTTCTAATGTTCTCATCTCTCTGTCACACACACACACACTCACACAACAGGTGTACAGCTGGTGGCCCAGAAGATCAAGGGCTGGGTGGAGGACTTCAAGCCATACATCCCCCTCATCCAGGGTCTGCGGAACCCCGGCATGCGCAGCCGCCACTGGGACATCCTGTCCAAAGAGCTGGGTTTCACCATCGTGCCCAAGGCCTCCCTCACCTTCAGCAAGTGTCTTGAGATGAACCTGCAGCAGCACATTGAGAAGATCGCCAAGGTGGCTGAGATTGCAGGCAAGGAGTACTCCATTGAACAGGTGAGAAGTCTACCCCCCCCCCCCCCCATTTGAATTCTCTCTATTGCATATGAATGGAACCATTTCGTCGCTAGCAGTCGGGTATGTAAGATGACTGTACGCTTCGTGCAAATAATGAGGTGATCTTACGCACACATGTGAAACATGTGAAGGTCAAGAGGGGTCACATTTAAGGTGTTTACTTGTCCACTTCTGGTAATGCACGGTGGGGCATGCACAGAGCATATATGTAGTACTCACATGAAATTTTATTTTTCTCAAATCTTTTTCGAGAGAAGTGATAAAACAAATGAGTAGTTTCCAATGAATCATATTTTAGAATGGTGTAGATGGATTGGTAGTCATCCTAGTCAAGAAAGGACACATCTGACGAACTTAGCACCAATGAATCAAGTAACAATCAGTCATTAATGTCTCGGGGACATTGAGCTGCTAAGACAGGAAACCTGTTTAAGGGTATGCAATCAGAATGTTATGCAAACATACTGGTAGGTTTTGCTGGAATGTCACTTGAATTTCCTCAAGTGAAACAGTGAACATAAAAAAAAATTCTTAAAGACAATTTCTTTCGATCATCCATGCATATGTGTGTTATCCGAACCAAGTTTTGATGAATGAATATTATTAATCATTGCTGTTATATGCCAGTAGGGTATTGAAATAAATGCAAACATCGATTTTAACACAAACTTGTTTCGCCACATCACCAATGACATTTCCTATAAACCCCACTACTGGCACGCCCCAGGCCCTGGATAAGATGGAGAGTGAATGGAAGCCGGTGGTCTTTGACATTCATGCCTTACAAGGAGACGGGCAACCTACATCATGAAGGGTTCCGACGAGTGCACCCAGCTCCTGGACGATCACATCGTCATGACCCAGAGCATGTCCTTCTCGCCGTTCAAGAAGCCCTTCGAGGAGCGCAATCAGCACGTGGGAGGGCAAACTGCGCATGACCCAGGTGAGGTTGTCTTTGTCAACTCTTTTAACACATCTCCTTCAACAGAAATGAGATAAGCTCATCCTTGTTTACACATGAAGTAGGTTGATATGTTACTATTGTTGAAATGAAGTAGTGGTAGTAGTAGAAACTAGAAAAGCACTCTGAGAGCGCAGACCTCCGCCAAGCATGCAACCCATTTCCACCCGCACTGATCTTGTTTGAGATCAGTGATTGCCACCCATACGTACTGCATTGTGTGCTGAAAGCTGCCTGATTTCCCAATATAGAAGCCTTTGTTACATCATAAACCCTCAGCTGCATAGCGCGCCTCGCCCTGGCAGAAACTAGAGCACGCGCTTTAGTGTGCGCATGCAAACCTCAAATACGCGCAGCCTGAACTCCCTAGTTCATTGACCCCTACCTGCCAAAATATCAAAAATCCTTCATAAATTCCCCAAAAATTCTCGGATCACTACCAAAAGTTAATCGTTTGTTACTTGTGTCATTCTCAACCTTTCCTGCAAGTTTCATCACAATCCGTTCACTACTTTTTGAGTTATTTTGCACACGGACAAATGAACGAACCAACTAACAAACAAACCAACGGTAACGAAAACATAACCTCCCCCTTGGCGGAGGTAATAACAGCAGCAGCAGCAGCAGCAGCAGGAGTTATAGTAGTTTTAATAGAAGTGTGTACTTGTAGCGATAGAAGTAGTAGTCTTAGTATCAATATTTGTAATTGAAATAGTAGCAAGTAGTAATATGTAGTAGTAGTAGTAGTAGTAGTAGTAGTAGTAGCAGTAGCAGTAGTAGTAGTAGTAGTAGTGTAGTAGTAGTAGTGTAGTTGTAGTAGCAGTAGTAGTAGTGTAGTTGCAGTAGTACAAGGAGTAGAAGTAGTTCTAACAATCTGATTTCTTCTTATTATTTTCAGGATTACATTCTAAGTTTTATTATACATTTCTTATTTGTGATTATAGCTTCTTTTATTTTTTAAAGTGGTAGTTGTAATAGTACAGCTCAGCACACGCTCATGGAGTGTGCTTGTTCGAAACTGCCTCATATTGATAATGTACACGGTATGATTAATACAACTGTTGTGTCCCCCTGCAGGACGTGTTGGACGAGTGGTTGGTCTGCCAGAGGTCGTGGCTCTACCTCGAGCCCATCTTCAGCTCGGACGACATCAACCGGCAGCTCCCGGTGGAGGGCAAGCGCTACCAGACCATGGACCGGATGTGGCGCCGCATCATGAAGAATGCCAAGGACAACCCACAGGTGAGTCTTCTCCGAGTGCTTCCAGACTTGGTCTGGAAGGCATTTTTCTTCTATTCTATGAATACATAAAAGGACAGATCTACGATTGCAAAAGTATACTGTATGTCTGTCTCTTTGGACTTTGCAGAAGTCAAGAAAAATAAAACGCTGAGAGTCAGACATCTTCACCCTGCTGCTGCTATAATTGGAGTATGATTTCTGAGATGCTTGTTGTGTAGTCCAGAGTCTTTAAGAGTATTCAAACAGACTTGATCTGAGGATAAAAAATTAAACGACATTTTGCTGTGCGATGTTCAGGAAAGTGGCTTTTTTCCAACATGATATACTTTAAGACCAGTGTTTAGATAAGAGTCTGAATGCCCTCATTACATTTCCATCTGTTTTTGTTTCTCTTTGTTAAGACTGAGTGTTGTTAGCACTCTAGAATGCTTTATGTGTGCAACTTGGTCATTGTATGGTTTCTTGTATACCTATCATTTTGACAATTCCATGGAATCAAGATCATTTAAAGGTGCATGGTCCCGGTGTTTTAGTCAAATGCGTACGCGGGCGCATGGCGCAAGTTTCCTATAGAGACCTATGCTATCGACTCCTCTTTGACGCTTACGCTGTGGCCCACTTCCCCGAGTCCGAAGAAATCCGATCCACTGTAGTCAGTGGTCGGATCACAGTTCGGCTCATGATTCGGTTGAGGGGGATGACAGCTTTAGCAAACTTCTTTTGTGATGTCATAATAAGAAGCACATATGCACGCACCCTAGCATTACTACAGACTGCGTGATGCGCAGAGAAGACAACGAAGGCAACGTTACTTAGCAACATCTACGCGCTTTACTCTTGATGACAGCTCAACTTCGGCGATCTTCGTATCAATGCTAACGGTAATCGGCAGTATCATCAACAGCGCCCTCTACACTACTGGGACTATGCACCCTTAAATCTTTTAAATCTATGGGGTGATATACTGATTGAGCTGAATGTGATTTGTCTGAAATGCAACAGAGGCGCAAGTGAGAACCAGATAAATAAAGTATTTACTGGTACACTAGATGACTAGATATTAGTGAAAGATAACTAGTGCATGAATTGAATAAGAATTACTGATTAGCCATAGGTATGCACAGTGCACTGTAATATGTGTATAATGGATGAATGATTCTTAATTATACCAGGTGATCTCGCTGTGCCCTGACGCCCGACTCCTGGACAACCTCAAGGAGTGCAACAAGCTCTTGGACCAGGTCCAGAAGGGTCTCAGCGAGTACCTGGAGACCAAGCGGGCCTCCTTCCCGAGGTTCTACTTCCTGTCCGACGACGAGCTCCTCGAGATCCTGTCGCAGACCAAGGACCCGACGGCGGTGCAGCCGCATCTGAGGAAGTGTTTCGAGAACATTGCCAGGGTGAGTAGCTTCCCCCCTCTGGCTGTTGAACCCCTGTATGGCTCAGAACCAAATTCCATGAAGGAGTCAATAATCATATCAGGGCAATTACCCCCTGACGGCAGTTACCTCCTGGCTGAATACTGGTTGGTGATTTGGTTAGAGTAAAGATTAGGGTTAGGATTAGGTTTGTGGTTAGAGTTTTGGTTAGGGTTAGGCTAAGGTTCAGGTTCAGGATTGAGATTAGGTTTAGGGTCAAGGGAAGGGTCTGGGGTAATTGCCCCAGAACCATTCACTCAGTGCCTTTAATATGGCAGGAGCCATCTTTGTTTATGTGTTTTCAGAGTTAGCATGTTTGTATAGATATGTGGAAATGAACCGATAAGCAGTTTCACAGAAAACTTGTATCTGAGTCACAGATTACCCTTTTAGATCCCCTCTACCTCATTTCTTAGCAAGTTTTGAACAGGAATCTCATCTGTTTCTCTTACTCTTTCCTTGTCACTTTGCTTGATCGAAATTCTTATCGAAGGGAAGGTGCGTTCAAACATGAGTGTTTTCAGCAAATTTTAGCCGAAAGCAACATGATCACATCTAAGGAAGACAACTAATACTATCAATGGTGACAACTTTACCAATGCCACAGGGAGAAGATGAAACAAAATAAATGAAGGCAACCTATGGCTTAAGACAGCTGTGCACTGCATTCTGCTGTAAGAGTTGTAGGAGAGATTTCACCTGTGTCTTGTGGCCATTCCTAAAGGCTGTAAGGACATTGAGTCTTAACTCAAGCTGTAGCCCTTCTTATAACCAACCTTTCACAATTTTGGTCAAGCTTTCATCCACTCCTCTGGACTTCTTCAAGCCAAGCCTTTTTTCACTTCTCACAAACTTCTTTTGACTGAGAACATTTTCTTTATTGTAGCTTGCAATTACTGTACTGTACATTACTGTGTAACCTCAGCTTTTCTCATATGATAATTGTACAAAAGAGAATTGTATTACCCACAATCACATGATTGTTTGTATTTTGATTCAAATTCATTTTGATAATGATTATACAGAAACCAAAAGATAAGAATCATGTCAAATCATCTCAATTTTTGCAGCTCAAATTCGAGGATGATCTAGAGATCACCCAGATGTTCTCCAGCGACGGTGAGATGGTGCCCTTCGCCCAGACCCTCTACCCCAAGGGTAACGTGGAGGACTGGCTCCTGGAGGTGGAGAGGGTGATGAGGGAAAGTCTTCGCAAGATCCTGGGTGACTCCCTGACTGATTACCCCAAGGTGAGGTTTTGTTCTTCTTCTTGTGTATGAGGCAGTGGCAGCTGAACAATGTCTCTCAGGTGTTCTAGCCAAGATAGAGTCTTAGGGGTAGGGTGTGTGAGATCCATTTTGTCAGGTGGTCGGAGATCAGGGCACCAAAGATCCTAGGATCTTTGAGGGCAATCACTCAAGATGAGTTGAGCAATCTGTTCTGGTGCACCACACTGGCAGGCTGCTGATAGGTGTAACCCCCACCAATGCATGTCTATGTTGAATTGACCGACTGTGAGGATTCGATTCAATGACTCACCTGCTCACCTTTATTCTTTAATAAAGCACTTAAAAACTTCTATATTTGGCACTTTATGAATGTAATTTATCATTGTCATTATTTGTTTTAAAAATAGATTCATTTGTGAGTCTTGTGTTAACCTTGAAACTGTTGTCACATGATCATTGGCAGACCAAGCGAACAGAGTGGGTGCTGAATTGGCCCGGTCAGGTGGTCATCGCAGGCTGCCAGACATTCTGGACGACCATGGTGGAGGAGGCCCTCGCCAACAAGTCCCTGCCAGATCTCTCAGAGACACTCAAGCAGCAGGTGAGCCACGAATGATGCTTTTCACTCGGGGGGGGGGGGGGGTACGGGTACGGCAGTGATGTGGCTCTGCTCAGTCGGTAGCATGTCTGCCTTCTAATCTAATGGCCAGGGTTCCAGAGTCCTATAGCTATGCAATGCTGTGTGAGAGGCCAAACACTCTGTGCCTCGGATAGGACAGTAAATGGAGATGTGTGTGAAGGAAATCATGACACATGGACTAAGAGATCCCACTTCATTCATTCATTCATCACAAAGAGCAGGGTGCTTACCTGGTGAAGTAGTCCACCATTGTGCCATATACTTGAATGTATGACTGAATTCTGGAGTTAGGGTTATAAGGAGTGGGGGGTCAGCTTCTCACTGAATGGGGCTTGTGGCATATAAAGTCTGAAGGTGGCTTCTTGAATGGTGAACTATAGATTAAAATATTATGGCGTGGCTCACAGCCATTGAGAATATCAAATCAGGAACTTGCGTACATAAATGTTACCAACTGCGATTTCAGTTGCATTGTTGTGTACACCAAAGCCTTAAAATAGTCTCTGTTCTTGCCTGTCTGTGTGTATGTGTGTGTGTATGTTTGACTTTGATATCACTTATGGCCATGTTTTAGTTATTTCAGTCTTTGGCGTTGCTGTTGTTTCCTTAGACCTGTGTTCAATAACAACAACTAAGGAAATATACTTATTTCCATGTAGAATATCCCAACTGGTAGTATGTGTGAGGATCGATGAAACTGAGCATGACCGCAGCCATGTGACGTGACCTCATTGGTAATTGCCAGTCACCGTCTCTCTCTCTCTCTCTCTCTCTCTCACAGATCGCAGACTTGGTGGCGCTGGTCCGAGGTCGCCTCGCCAAGATCCAGCGGGCGGTTCTCTCGGCCCTCATCGTCATCGAGGTCCACGCCAGGGACGTGGTCGCCAAGATGTGCGAGGAGAACGTGCAGAACAGCAACGACTTTGAGTGGATCAGCCAGCTCAGGTCAGTTAATGCTGATCAGACATATACCACTAACGTGCCCCATTGATTCAATTTGATTTGAATTGATTTGTTGTACAGTGTGTACATGGCCACCGATTAGGAAAAAGTGCCTTGCCTGGGTTCACAACTGCTGCAGCTAGGGGACTTGAACCAGAGACCTTGTGATTGATAGTGTGTGGTCTCATCCACTGTACCACAACAGCTCCTGTTTATAGTCTTATGTTGCCTATCTTTTTTTTTTTCTATCAACTGTTATATGTTACTTTATTAAAGAGTAGATTGCTATATGGTAGATACCGAGAAGTTGTGACCCTGAGAACCTAGATTGGAACAGATTTAGAAATAAAACAACAAAACAGGAGTCATTATCACTATTTTCTTTGCAGGGTTCATATTAGGCAAATCAAAGTTAATAATCAAGTTTTAAAAACCTCTGACAAGGTCTCAATTGCTCTAAACACACTGAGGCAATTGAATTGTCTCCTAATCTGCTGTCATTCATCATCCTAATGATAGCTTCATCAAATTTTAAGTGATGGATGAGTTCAGGAGATGCTAAAGTTTTAGACCATGTAATTTAATCAACACCATCAGGTATTACTGGGTGGACAATGGCCTCTACGTGCGTGCAGTGAACGCAGAGTTCTCGTATGGCTACGAATACCTTGGTAACAGTGGGCGTCTGGTCATCACCCCACTCACTGACCGTTGCTACCTGACGCTTACTGGCGCCCTCCATCTGAAGTTTGGCGGTGCACCTGCTGGTCCCGCTGGTACCGGCAAGACAGAAACCACCAAGGTAAGAGATGGATACCCCTTAATGAGCTCTGAGGACTCGAGATTACGCACTTGATCCCACTTTTACCCTCCCTATCATTACAGTCCTCCTGTATTTCCTTCCTGAAAAGAAATCATAGTTAAAGCAATTGTATTGATGAAAGTGATGATGATGGTGATGAGGATATTGATGATGGGAATGATGATAGTGACTAGAGTGATCATTAGTTAACTCGGTAAAGACGAGTCCCGAGTGTACTGGGGCAGGTATCTGTGGGAAATGCATGTTGTAGTAAAATCAGCCCATCCTAAACAGGTTGATATGATGGTGATGATGTTGCCTGGTGCATAGATAAAAATGATGATGATCAGGATGATAGGTATTGTGATACAACTTGCAAGGATGATGATGATTATGGTGACGTTACTGGAGTTGTGGAATGGATTTCTCAGAGAAGCTAGTAGATGCATGTTTAAGATTTAGTGAATGAATGTGTATGTGTGTAAACAGAACTGTAAACCCATATCCCTCGTCCACTCTCCCCTCAACCTCTGACCCGTCCAGGATCTTGGCAAAGCACTGGCCATCCAGACAGTGGTCTTTAACTGCTCGGACCAGCTGGACTTCATGGCCATGGGCAAGTTCTTGAAAGGGCTGGCCAGCTCCGGGGCCTGGGCCTGTTTTGACGAGTTCAACCGCATTGACATCGAGGTGCTCTCCGTGGTCGCCCAGCAGATCACCACCATCCAGAAAGCTCAACAGCAGAGGGTGAGAATAAAGCCATTTCCTGCTTGTGATATCATACATGTATTGAGAACTGAAGACACATATATAATAAATGAATGAGTCTGTATGGGCAAATGCAATGATACTGATGTATATCTTCCCACCTTAATTTCAAGTGCATTGCCATATCCACTCTTTGTCCCAACCTCAGGTTGACCGTTTCATGTTTGAAGGGGTGGAGATAGCTCTCAAGGCAGCGTGTGCCGTGTTCATCACCATGAATCCTGGTTACGCTGGGAGAACAGAGCTGCCTGACAACCTCAAGGTATGTGTATTCTGATTTAAAATATGATGGTTCATGACATTCTGTGTTTTAGTACTGTTGTTTCCACAGTAAGCTGTGCAAATGCATAGAAACATTAATACTCTAGTATTAGTCTTAGTGTCATGTAGATTTGTTAGCTGACCCTCCAACATTTATGGCTTAAAGAAGACATCGGCAAAGTTTAAGGGTGTGTGACATAGTTAGAAAATAGAAACAGGCAAAGATTGGCTTTAGAAGACTGAACGCCAGACTCCCAAGTCACTTCTCTTATCAAGGCTTCACATGTAATTCTGCAAATATGATTAGACTCATAAGTGTTTTTCTTGCCTTGTTTATTAATTTTGATAACTTAACAAATGTTTTCAAAATGTTCTATTACTGCCAATCCTCTAAGAATTTGCTGAATGAATAATGCTGCATACACATAATGATTGCAGGCCTTGTTCCGCCCCGTTGCCATGATGGTTCCCGACTACGCCATGATCGCCGAGATTTCGCTCTACTCATTCGGCTTCAACGAGGCCAAAGTTCTCTCCAAGAAGATCACCAGTACCTTCAAGCTCTCCTCGGAACAGCTCAGCTCACAGGTACATAGGAAGTGTGATGAATGTTAGCCTTGCCTCGAGTTTCTTGTATCTTGCAGGAATGGGGGGAATCAATCATACACAGCTGTCCAAAGGGTGGCATTATGTGACAGGATTCACGCTCGAATGTTGCACATGTATTTTGCGTGAAGTTGAATCATTTTGGATCTCATCTACAAAATCATCATAGAAACTTGAATGAAGCTGCATCTGATAATGTTTTACCCCTACTCATACTCATTGATTTTCAGAGTCAAGAAGTCTCACATCGCTGTCAGCATGTGATTGTGGATCTGTACTTCTCTATTTTATACCTCCATTGCTCTTGCTTTACATCCTGATCCACATTTTTTCTGTTTCTTTTATCCTTGTGTCATGCAGAACATTTTATTCAATGAAGCAAAGTCGCTCATTGTTGCACTTAAAGTAATTTTCACATCTTCCTTTCTCCTCCATTCTTTAATAATTTTCTAAATTACTTGTGGTCTTGTGCACAATGTTTTGAATGACTGTTGACTTCTAGAGAATGGATACAAGAATTATGACAAAGTTTGTCAAGATTGCTTATAAGAATTCAAAGCTCCATCAGGAGCCAAAAAATTATGTTCATTAATTACTCACTTTGTACATGTGAAATTGGTGTTTACCTCCACAATTTTCAGCTGTCAGTGCTACAGCCTTCATCAGCGGAATGACCTGTCTTCGCCTTGCCAAATGAGCTTCTACTCTAATCACTTTGTACATGTCTATGTCTCTTATACAAGGACCACTACGACTTTGGAATGCGTGCTGTCAAGACTGTCATCTCGGCCGCAGGAAATTTGAAGAGGGAGCACCCAGAGATGAATGAGGTGGGCATTAAAACTTATGGAGCAATTTGCCAGTAGTGGTAGATTGTAGTGGTAGTGGTATTTGCCAGTAGTGGTAGTGGTATTTGCTCAATAATCAATAGAATCAACAATTTGCATGGTATGCTAATTTCAAATCATACATTTCTGAGGTAGGACAAATGAGGGAAATATGCTTCACATTGTTTTGTTTTTTTCCCACCTGTTTTGCCTCCGTTGTCAATGCTAAAGCACTAAGAGACGAGAAGGTAAGTTGTGCAATGACAGCCACTAATCTCTCCATCCTGTTTTGTTTCTATCCTGAAGCAAAGCTCTTTAACAGTATCAATTCATTGGACCTGATCATTTTGAGGCCATAGACGTTCAAAGTATGAGTGTCATTAAAATATGTGAACAGACAAAAGCCATGTGTGGACTGTATATCTCAAGAGGGGATTATTGACCAATCTTTCAGAAGAACACCACACGCAATGATTGGCAACTAAAAGGTTATGGACATGATGTGTATAGAATAAGCCTGCTCAGAATGCAATGTCAAACTTTAACTGTACTCACTATGAGAAAGAAGAAGTGAGAAAAGAAAAAGAAGGGAGGATTTAAACCTGGCTGGAACCCTCATGATCAGGGAGAAAAAAGCAAACAAACGGTTGTAATTGTAGTATACCAGGTTGCAATTAATACTTGTTGCCCTCTTTTCCCCTTACCTGTGCTCCATAGGATCTCATTGTGCTGCGAGCCATCCGTGACGTGAATGTCCCCAAGTTTCTGCAGGATGACCTCAAGCTCTTCAACGGAATCGTGTCTGATCTCTTCCCGAAAATCAAGTAAGTTGAGGAGCTAACAGTTTCACACTTCCATTTAGAGTTGTGCAAATATTTTTCTGCAGAAGAGTCTGGATTTTGCCTGGTGATTTTTGAGCGGCATATCATTTGATAAACAAGAAGCGACATTGAAGTCACACAGATGATATGCAATTAACAGTCAGTCTAAGGTTTTAAAAGAGAAGGTACCATTTCCAAAGTGTATATAATAGGAATTCAAAAAATAACCACATGTGACAGCCATGGGACAAAAAAGATTAATATGGTAATCTAAAATCTCTCAAAATCATGTTCAATAATCCAGAAATGTCTCAAAATGCCTTTGAGTTTTGTCAGCTGATCAAGAATAATTCTACTCCAAATAAACCTATTTTGATGTAAAATTTTTCTATGATTTTGTTTGCATATCTGTAAATTGTGCGAAATCACAAATGACTGTATGCAAAAAAAAAAAAGATAAAAAAAGCGTGTAACAGTGCAATATGTCTGAGAGATGTGTGAAGATGTACAAATTGCATTCCAGAGATGTACACATTGCATTCTATGTTTTGTACCAACTTCCAGAGAGGAACCAATTGACTATGGCGAGCTCGACGCCTCGATCCGCAAACACTGCGGCAAGCTTAGTCTTAAGGACGTCGACAGCTTCATCGGCAAGTGCATCCAGTTGTACGAGACCACGGTGGTGCGCCACGGTCTCATGTTAGTGGGGCCGGCCGGCTCCGGCAAAACAATGGTAGGTAGTGCTCTTTCATCAATGCCGTCCTCCTACACATGTAAATGTTCAAACTACCGTGTGATGGAAATCCCAAATAGAGACTGGGTATTTCGGCCCAAAGCAATTCTTGAGTCTAAGATGTGTGTATGTGAGACTGTGAAGTTTGCGTGGTAAAACAAAATTCTTAGTGTCAGCTCTCTTTCACTGCCTTGCATGATTGTGACAATCAAAATATGCAATTTTTATCAAGCCAAACATCTTTAAATTTTTTATGGAAAGAGAGTAATTGACATGTCTGTTTTACTGCACATTGTACATTTTATATGTTGATGTATTAATATGACTATGTAAATTAAAGATGTAGGGTGACTGATTATGCAATGTAGATATCATGCTTACTGCACCGTCTGAAAATGAGAAACATTTTCCGCAAGACACTCAGAAGAGATTATCATTTGTCCTTCGGAGTATTACTTGTAGTGATCAGTGACATCAGTGAAGGCATCACTAGCTACAAAGAGCAGATAAACTTCCTGTTATATTTAATAATGAGGATGCTTCATCTAATTCTTCTTACAGACTTATTTCTCTGTCATTGTAGAGTTACTTTTAGTCATCGGTAAGATAAGAATTGATAGATCAAAGTTAGATCAAAGCTTGCGTGACCAGTTGCATTCACCCACTCTCTATCTCTATCGCCAGTGCTACGAGGTACTAAAGCGTGCCCTGACAGCCCTACGTGGGAAGGATGCAGTGGGCGGAGGCACCTACGAGTCTGTGCACACCTACATCGTCAACCCCAAGTCTATCACCATGGGTCAGCTGTACGGAGAGTTTGATCTTCTCACCCATGAATGGTAAGAGAGAAAATACTTTGTGTGTCTCTCTTGGAGATGTCATTATGAATGATGCGCTCTGTCAAAGAGTGCATTGTATAGAGGAAAAGGTGAATCTCTCCATCATTAGTGGTGGCAGCTAACTTTGAGGCATTAGGGTAAGAGAACACAGCTTTAATCAGCTTGGTGTTCTTCGTTGTGCCAAAATACAAAGTAAATATTTTTCATATCGTGAAGAAATTTATGGTGCATAAAGATGAGATTGCTTATGTTAGGAGGAGAAAGCTTATGTTGGTTGATCAGCATGTGCGTGCCTGTAAAATGGCTGCGACCGGCTGGAATGCTCGCCAGGGAGTGGAGAGTGAGCATTGTCAGTGCTGGTTGGAAATTAATTATTGTATCCAGTGAACGGGGTAATAATAGTCTGTAAAGCGCACTGAGATACTTAACAAGTGTGAAATGCGCTATATAAAAACCAGCTGTTATTATTATGATGATGCGTGTTGTCCTTGCCTTCAATTGAGGAAAAAATATTAGTAGAGTTTTTCTAAGTTCTCTGTAACCACTGAAAAGTAAATTTCCAATCATGGACGATACCTGATACATGTTCAACTTAAATACAGTTCAAGTCAGATCATTTGAATTTAGTTCATTTCAGTTCATTTAATTTCTGTTCAGTACTCTTGTACCCTTTATCAATTCAGTTCAGTTTGCTTCAGTTCAGTTTGCTTCAGTTCAGTTCGTTTCAGCTCTGTCAGTTAGATTTAATTCTGTTCTGTTTCACCTGATAACGACCAAAATATCTTTTTGCCAATCAGGACTGATGGGATCCTGTCCTCCTTGATCCGTGTTGGATCATCGTCGCTGGACTCAGACGCCCGCTGGTACATCTTTGACGGCCCTGTGGATGCCGTTTGGATCGAGAACATGAATACAGTGCTGGATGACAACAAGAAGCTCTGTCTGAGTAGTGGTGAAATCATCAAACTCACAGAGGTAAGAAGTCTTTGCCCACCATCCATTTACCTCATCAAATACAGAGCCTGAGCTTTCTTGAGTTGGATCACGCAATAAAATTAATTACAAGGAAAAATCCAATCTCTCTGATAGCAGCATGCATTTAGCCCATTGAGGACGAGTCCCAAGTATGCTCGGGCAAGGATCAATGGGAAATGCATGTTGCAGCAAAATCATTCTGTCCTCAACGGGTTAATGCACATTGCAGCAGTGTTAATGTTTTCAAAACTTGACACCGCTTGGAGGCCCTTGTTTCATTTCATTGTTGTAGCCCCAAACACCTCACCTTTGTGACTACGAAAGAAAAAATTTGGGAAAGGTATAGTGGGGGTGTGCGTGCAAAGTATTGGGCTTCTAGTTGTAGGTTTATTCACAGTCTCACATCACATTCATAACAAAAATCAGGTGTATTCTTGGACTGCTGGGAAGCAAGAACAGAGAAAGCTTTACGGAATCCAACATTACCTACAAATAGAGAAAAGGAACATAAAAGGTTTCAAAGTGTAAATGCATGAAACTAACCTGCCTTCCATCTTTTACCTGTTGGTGTCCATAGTTCCAGCGGATGATATTTGAGGTGGCCGACCTGGCTGTGGCCTCGCCTGCCACCGTCAGCCGCTGCGGCATGGTGTACCTGGAGCCCAGTATCCTGGGTCTCACGCCCTTCGTGGAATGCTGGCTGAAGAAGCTACCGGATGCCATCTACCCCTACCGGGAGAAGCTACAGGGGCTCTTTGATGCTTTCCTGGAGGTGAGGTTGTCATAAAGATCCTCGGCTGCTGCATGTAAACTCTTTGTTTGGTAGTAGTTGTTGCTGTTAAAAGTTTGATTCTAAAGTACCGAAATGATGATGTAACAGTCTTTTGTTCTTGTTTGCATTGGAACCAAGTGGGCGCATAAACACTCGGCCAGGTGACTTTGTTTAGAACCAGTTTCCACGGCAATAAATGGCTGTGATGTCACACTTTAGTACTCTCTATGATGATTTCCACTATCATGGGTGTATGCCTATGTTTCACATCTGGCCTCATTTCATTCTTGATTTGATATCCATAAAAGGGTTTCATGTATTATGCATACTAGTATACAATTGTATGTTCATTGATTACATGCCTGCCAAAGTCATATAGAACTGGGCATATGCCCCAAGAAAACATGCAATGGGAATTCTGTACCATACCAATGATATCTGTGTTTCATCTGTTCCTCAGCATTTTCCCTCCCCCTTCCTGGTACTTTTCCTCTTTCTTTGTACGTGATATCTCATTTGATAACTCAGCAAGTTTCAGTGCATACGACAGTGACAATACCTAACAGTGACAAAGGGGAGATGCCAAATGTTATGCTTTTGTAGTAGTTTGGTACAGTTTGTTTGCCAGAAACACTGCAGGTTTCATGGAAAATACTGCTTTTCCCAAATTGTATCACTATGAATGTCTATTGCATGAAAAGTAGGAATACTGTTTTTTTTTCCACCAAAGTTATGTCTTTTTATTCCTCAGAATATGTCAATGCTGTTTAAAAGGTTGGCATTCCCTGACTAAAGAGTAGTTAGGAATCACTGCATGTATTGCCTTCATGTTGAAAGTATGTGGAGATGAAGAATTTACAGATATCGATATTTTCATAAGATTGTTGCACGCTTTTTGTTCACAGGAGTCGATCGAGTTTGTGCGGGAGAACTGCAAAGAGATTGTGGCCTCAATGGACAGCAACCTGACACTGAGCTTGCTCAGACTCCTAGACTGTTTCTTTACCCCTTTCATCCCCAGAGAGGTGAGTGAATGGTTCACGGAAGTTCTCCCCCCCCCCCCCACCCCCTCCCCACCCCACCATCCGTGTGCAGCTGCTATGAAAAGTCAGCTTTTTCTCACATGCTTTTAAGGTTTCCATCAATCCCCCTGTGAATATCTTCCTTTGTTTTATTACCTCCATACCACAAAATACACAAATTCACTGTGAAACAAGAAATAGACATCTGACCAGCAAAGGCATGTTACAGTCTCACCATTTATGGACTACATTGTATATTGTTGCATGAGAGTATTTAATTGTTGTGATAAGACATTCTAGCAATTCATTCTGGTTCTAGGCACAAAACTTTTATATGACCAAAGTCTTAGACTGTCAGCTGTCTTAATCATACGCAGTATATACATTCAAGGAAAGGATTGGATTCTACTCTCGTATATATACAGCTTCAATAGCAAAGTACTCAGGTATTGTGAGTGTGAAACCATTCACTTTGGTAGGCTTCATATGCAGGGTAAAGTTTATTTTTAGGGTATTAAACACCAGTCTTGAGTTACAATTCTCATTACAATTATCACAAAACATCTTAAAGCAATCATGAATTATACATTGCTGCTGCATTTCACAAAAAAAGGAGTCTTTTGACACTACATGCAAATTTCTCTCTAAATGCGTGAAATGTGCAACTTACCCCCCCCCCCCTTCTCACCCCAATATGGTACGTCTTTCAGCTTGCATAAAGTCAGTTTCGTAAAACAAATCTTTGATTATTGCTTATAAACAGGCATGAAAAATTAAGTGTTGCTGCATGCATTTTTCTTGATAAGATTATGCATTGGTTTACAGAGATGTGAAATGTTACTGACAGGTTATGAAACAAACAAAAATGTATTCATGTAGTTCATGTTTACAAATATGATATGTGTGGTGTTTGAAAGCCTCCCATAATTGAACTAGATTTTTTTTTTTTCCAAGTATTTTCAAAGTCTAGGGTTGTATTTTTTTTCTTTGATTTGTATGAATGAAATTTATTGCTCTGCATGTATTTATGCGTGAAGCCCATTGTGGTTTTGTGAATACCTTACACAAATGTTTAGCATGGAAGCATGCTTTTGCTTTTGTTGTTTTTGCCTCACTCTGATTTGATCATTGTCATTATATCAACCGTTATACAGGATGGCGATAGTGTAAGTCATAAAGCACATTGTGATTATGTATCGTTGTGTGGAAAACTGATATATTCTCAATAATACATTGTATAACAAAAAGTGCATGATGTATACAATATGTGTGTGAGTGAAATGTTAACTTTGACCCTTTATTTAACTCTGTGTTTAATAATGCAGCTTAGAATTTCGTTGAAATCAAAGTCAACCCCATTCAAATGTTCATTATGCTAATTTTACCTGTGAAGTGGGCCATTGACTCTACTCATTGAATATTCGGTGTTACCAGAAACTGCCTGTTTATACATTTCCAAATCTGTAGCAAATTATTCACCTATTGTGGGAATGGCTCTATTCTGTGGTAGGCTTCATGATCGAAACAAAAACATAACAAAATTAAACACTAACATTTCTTAGAACTATTGCTTCTTCCGGTTTCTATTTCAGAAAGATCTAAAACAATAATTCTATGCTATGTAATAATGTGCAAATGTTGTTGTAAAATAGCTTGTGTCAAATATCCACAATGCATTAATTCCTCACACAATGGTTGTAGTGCCCGCATGTTAACTCACTAATTAGATTTTGAATTTGCAAACTAACAGTAAATGTGAATCTATATTTTGTACTGCAAAGATTAAGGCTTCACATGTTTTCTGTTCCATTGCCACTTGCATTCCACAGCCACGAGTTTGTAATATACACTTTTCTTCAGAATAGTGATTTCCAGGATATCACCTCAATCACAGATATTACCGAATATTACAAATAAAGCACTGTGTACAGGATAGTCAACTGTAGTTAAAAACAGAAGAGGAAAAAGGTATGAATGTTGCACTGATAAGAGTCATGCAGCTTTTTGCTCAATGAATTCTCAAAGTTATGCATCACCGTTTTCTTATCTGTTTTAACAAAACCTTCTTTTTTTTTTTGCCATTCAACCGTGAAATTATATAATGTATGGGTGTGTATGCACAACTTCACCATTGGACATTTATATGAGACAATTATCTGTTTTGACAAACACATGTCATACTTGTCAGTAGATTGGGTTGTTGCTTGACCAAAAGCTTTTAGCAAAGGCTCCCAGAATATATTTTCCTGATAGGAAGTTGTCTGTGGTATTGATGTTGTTCTCAATAAGCTCAAAGTTGTTGCACTCTCAAATTGAAGTAGTCTTAGATTCAGTCTCACGTGAAGTCATTTCCAGAAGGCAATAAAAGTGGCATCAGAATAGAAATCACCTTGCACATCACTCCTTCGACAAATTAAAGCTTGTAGAAATATCACATACTTTATGAGTCCACTCATGTTTTACAGGTTCTGGCGTTCCAAGAGTCCAAACGAAAATTCAACTGTTTAAGATGTAATAACTGATCTTTAAATCATTTTTGCAGACATTTAACTGCTGGTGTAGATAAATGACAGCTCAGCTGTATGTGTTAGACTTGGGGACGTATTGTTTATGTGCATAACTCTGCAAACCCTTGTGGTAGTCTGAAAGTCAGACTTTGCAGATGCTGAAAGAGCACTTGCCTGTTAATCGAACACTTGATAGCACTTTCCTTTCCTTATCTTGACACCAGATTTGCTCAGTACAGCCTCAGATGATAACTCGCCTGATGTTTAGAAATGAGTTATTCATTATTTTTTCTCTCTCCCTGTCTTAAAGGGACACAGTCCTCTCGAAATTTAAAAAAATATGTTGTTGTTGGTACCTCCAATGAACTACTTTCATCAAAAACCAACTTTCAAATCACCAAATAAGCTCGTACATTTCGGTTAAAAAAGTGTGACTCTGCAAATGAGCAAGTCTTGGCGGAGAGTCATACGTCATCGATGCACAACTCTTTCCAGCGGTGTTCTGCTCGTCATCCCTAGTTATTTATAAATACATGTTTACTATTTATCTTTATATTAATTGTATATATAAATAAGCTTGAAATATTTTGTTTGAAATAATAAAACCACATATTGTCACATTTTCTGAAAAAATCAGATATGATCATTTTGAACACTTAAATTGGTTTTCTGAGGCACGGCTGTCAACTTGAGAGTAGGGCATCAATGATGTTGCACCTTTTGGCAGGCTCTTACACGATCGCTTGCAGGAATTATTTTTTAAAAATCGCGTACGGAGACAATTTTTGATGTCCACGCGTATAAATTGGTGAAAGGTTATATTTTTTACTCTTCTTAATTATCAGTACAGTGAAAATCTCAGGACTGCTTCCCTTTAAATAAAGATGGCTAACTGTTGTGACCTCAGAATTAAAGTTAGATAAGAAAAAAATACTAGAGGGTTGTATGAATATATTTATAAGTTTTTATTCCTCGTTCAGGGAGTTCACCACATATTACATATAATGACTTCTACTATTATTTAAGTGACATTCTGTTGAATTTGGAGGATTTGCACAAAGGGAAGAGCTACCCACAATGCAGTTATCTCCATGGTAACTAACCCCGAGCATGACCTCCTGACCCCTCTCAGGGTGACAGCCCCATGCCGGAGGAGAAGCTGATGCGTATTGAAGAGCTCATCGAGCCCTGGTTCATCTTCTCCCTCGTCTGGACGGTGGGCGGCGGCATCGACATGGACGGGAGGCGGAAGTTCAGCGAGTTCTTGCGGGAGAAGATCAAGAAACAGGAGGTCAGTTTTCATGGAAACCTTCTATTTCAGAGCAGAGGTGTGAAATGATAAGCAGGTTTTATCATTTGTGAAGCTTGAAACCAAGCATGTGAAGCAATATGGTCATGTTATTTTGTCATTGTAGCCTTTTATTGTTTTGATAACAAATGAGACAAGATGTGGTATAGGTTTGCCACATATGAGAAGTAATGACAGTATGTATACATTGGTTGAATAATGTTGATAATGATATAGCAATTAAATAGTAATTAATATTCAAATTCATGAAATTCTTCCGTCAAATTTTTATTGCAACTGATTAACAGATTGCCCTACATTGACGTATATAGAAGCACTGAATTCATCTGTGTTTTTGTATGTATTTTGTATGCCCATGACTTCTTTTGTCATGGGTACTACTGAAAAACACTGTTCAATTCAATGCTTATTTACATTGATGTAGGGCAATTTGTTAATCAGTTGCAGTTATAGTAATAGTAATGATGATGGTGATGGTGATGGTGATGGTGATGATGATGATGGTGATGATCACATAGGTGATGACATCAGGTATCCATTCATACAATTTTGCCAACTTGGACATAGTGGATAAAACAAATCTGTTGACAATTGTGCAAGGGGGACTTAAAACCTGTGACCTCTGGACACAACCACTGTAACACAGTGCTCCCACAGTGCTCCTGCAGTGACTGGAGCCAATCATTGAAAGCCAATCCAGTCCAGTCCAGTCCAATCCAATCCAATCCAATCCAATCCCATCTAATCCAGTCCAATCCAATCCCAGTCCCAATCCAGTCCAATCCAATCCAGTCCAGTCCAGTCCAGTCCAATCCAAACCAATCCAATCCAATCCAGTCCAATCTAATCCAGTCCAATCCAGTCCAGTCCCAGTCCAATCCAATGTAATCCAATGCAATGCAATCCAATCCAATCTAGTCCAGTCCAGTCCAATCCAATCCAGTCCAATCCAGTCCAATCCAATCCAATCCCAATGCAATCCAATGCAATCCAATGCAATTCAATGCAATCAATTCCAAACTAAACCAATCCCATCCCATCCCATCCCATCCCGTTCATGCCATCTCAATCCCAATCCCGCCCCATCCCGACCCCAATTTCAATCCCATCCCCATCCCAATCCCAATTCAAATCCTAATTCAAATCCAATTCCTTCTCCCTTCCACCTCAGATCCAGCTTCCTATGCCGGACAGCGGTCTGGTTTATGACTACAAGCTGGATGATGGTGGCATCAGCAAGAGACCATCGCGAGATGACGATGAGGATGAGGAAGGTGGTAAGAAAGAGGTAAGTTCACACTCGGACGGGCAGCGCAAATTTGAGATTAGTTTGGAAAACAAGTAGAAACAGTCCCAGATTTGTTGGATTCCAAACATCATGTGTGCTAATGTCACTTACTAGTCATAGATTCAGTGTAAAACTATTCTCCTGACATATGTGTCTGTCAATTCTTAGAACTGCTAAGTAACACTTCAAGTCCTTTTTCCTTCATTAATACCATTAACATACCGTCATTCTCATTTCACATTTTGAATCGAAGTGAGGCATACACATGTATCTTGTGTTTTAAAACTCCTTGTCAATGTTTACAGTCCTGCCCGTCAAAGTATGCCATTATTTATTAGCAGTAAATTCATTACAAAGTTTGCAGTGTGGCTTATCATATCTGAATATAAAGCTCTCAATACCTAATAACTGACCTAATGTGATTGCTCATTGTCTGTTGTGCAGCTGCATCCGATATGCTGTGCACAAAACATTTCAATTCAAAAGATTTTACCCTACTTTGATACTTCCTGTAAGGGAAAACTTTCACCATAATCTCATGATGTTAAGGAGGTGCTATGACCCCTACAACCCTACGGCAGGACCCTGTTGGGTAGAAAAATGAAACAATCTTTAATTGGAGCATTTTTCATCAGATCCAAACTGCAGAGCCATGTTTTGTTTTGTTTTTTTTTGTGCTAGGACTTCAGTTGGACCGATTCTCCCCCCCCCAAAAAAAAAAAAAACCAAAACAAAAGCAAAACTAGTAACAGATTCTAAAGCAAAGAGGGAAAAATGATGTGTCAGTGTGTCACTATAGCTGTATGAATTTTTAAGATGTATTGAAAAGAGTATATTAGAAAACAGTTAATTCACTTGGTAGATACTTCGTGTAATTTGTGGACCTACATTTTATAACATGCGTCTCATTTGTGTGCAACCTTGAACAAACTTATAAATTCCTTTATGAATATGATAATCGGGGGGGGGGGGGGGCATTTCATGAAGCGTTTTGGTCAAATATTTTTCTGAAAAACTAACAAGCTACTGAAATCCTTGCATCTGATCGGTTGAGAGCAAATTTGTCCGACAACTTTGTCGGACAAAATGCTTCATGACATGAATTTCCCTCAATTAACCAATCTCTGTTCATTTCACCTGCCTACAATCTTTTGCCTCTCATTCATTGTAAAGGGTCTCTCATTCTATATGTTTGACGAGAGTGAGTCCACTACGGAGCCGGTAACTAACTCATCTTGCTTTCTCCTGCTATCACGTCTCATGCTCTCTACTTGTTTTTCTCCTTGTCATGGATTGCACATCTCTTTCTATCTGTTTCTCACTCACACACATCTCGCAGGCAGCACCCGCGGCATCAGAGCACTGTTTAGAATTTGGAGAGGTTTGTGGGCAAACGTTCAAAACTGGGCCAATTATTCACTTTTTTGGGGGGTATATTGTTTACCTATTTCAGTTTAATGATGTATTGTATTCTTTACCTGATCAAGTTCCAAAACCAAAGATGAAAATTAGCTTTGTTACATTACTTGGCATGCTGTAAGTTTATGATTCCCATTAATTGTGCGCTTTTTGTTAGATGTGTTGATCTCAATCAAGGTGTTACAGTTTGCACTGCATGATTTTAGACATGAATAAGTATCATTGACCAATAAATCAAAAGGATGTCCCAAGTCAAATTCTATCTAGGCAAGTCCCTGTGTACGATTTACCATCAAGTATCATTCATTTGCATGGTATTGAATGTTCAAATCACAGACTCATTTGCTGAACATTTCCTTAGCTTCCTCTTACTCTTTCACTGTCCTCTGCTGTAAATCAACTGAGTCCCTCCATGGAAATAAAATCTGTTAACTTTTGATGTTGTATTCCAGAGTGGTCTATTCAACATAGCATTTTTTTTAAGTTTGTCTTTAAATGATGATTTGCAATGCTCTTTCCCTTAAATTTCAATTGCATTTGACATATCCCTTATTGACACTTTTATGATTATTTTGCATGATGCCTTATCCCATATTATATTGATTTGTGTTTACTTTTGAGTTTGTTTATATTTTGACATCTGTACAAGTGTAAGCATTAGATGTGTTTCTTGTGCTCCTCTTGAAACGTATTGTTATAAGGATTGCAAATATGGCATTGATGATTCCAGCTTTTCAATGTAAGCAAGGAGTTTGAAAACTTTATGCAATATTCTGACACTGGGTGCTGAAATAGTGACTGGAAATATTGCAGTTTAGAATGATTATATCTCTCCTCATGCAATGGTATCCCTGATTTTGACTGAAGTTTGTGGCATGGCCTACATACATTGCAGATGACTGAGGGACATTGACTCACATAAGCCTTTTCACAGTTGCATGTGATAGGTGAAGCAAATAATTGATTCTTTACTCATATAAACATGGCTCCTTGCCCTGCCACCCTGGCAATTCACAGATCTGTTGGAGAGGGTGGATGGAAGGCGTGGCTGACGTGGAGATCACACCTGAGATGCGCTACTCCGACATCATCGTCCCGACCAGCGACACTATCAGGGGGGCGTACCTCCTGCACATGTTGCTGACCAATAAAAAACAGGTATGGGTGGCTTGCTAAGGAAGCTAAAAAAAAAACTTGGAACATGAGGACTTTTTTTTTTTAAATGTGAGAAGATTGTATCGTAGGGAATGGGCTTGTGTTATAGGCACATTTTGTCCAGTGTTCCATGAGTCTGTAGTATTAAAGATGTCACAAACTTGATCAGACAATAAGGCATTGGACTTCCTTGAGCAATCAAGGTAGTTATATCAAGATGGAATGCCTGACTCTCTTGAATATGTAAGCAGAAAGAGGTCAGTGCAATATCAAAGAAATGTCATTCAGTGATACATGTATTACCCTTCTATCTGCCTCTGTATCTTATCTTTACACTTAAATCAGTTTAAGGCAAAACAATCCATGTCAAGCCATACATCAGTATGACTAGACAGCAAATTATGCTTAGGATAAAAGTCTTTTTCACATGACGTCACAATGAAATTCTTTTGTCATCACCATGTCCTTCTTGTCCCCCAAAATGGATACTGCCTGCACTCCGTCCAGGTCCTTTGTGTTGGTGACACCGGCACAGGCAAGACGATGACCATCTCAGACAAGCTGCTGAAGTACATGCCGCCCAAGTACGTCAGCAACTTCATCAGCTTCTCGGCCCGCACCAGTGCCAACCAGACCCAGGACCTCATCGACAGCAAGCTGGACAAGAGGTGAGATGTGCAATGAACTTTACCGGAATCTAGCGGACAATGAGTGACCTTTGAATTCCTTTTTAGAATTGTTTGCTCTGTCATATTTCATAAGAGGTTTCTCATTTATCTCACAAAAAAGTTGGAAACCTGAAACCCCATCTCAACAAAAACTGTACTGTCCCTTAAACTGTAATCTTCTAGAATGTGTTAACAATTCAAAAAATCAGTGAAGAAAGTGAGTGATTAAAGGCTTTTGATTAATCTGCGACTGCTTCAATAGTACATGACCAAAATAGAGCTAGATTTTATGTTAACAGGTAAATGGAGAGTGACACTGCTGTCATACTTCGGAGACTGATGACATGGTGCTGTGTGACACAACTGTAAAGCAAGATATTTTTTCGGCATAAAATTTTCGTGAATTAAATGCTTAGCCTTTTTCATGGCATGAAATTTTTGCGAATTGCCTCTGTCATTCATTGCAAATAGTGCAGACAAGAACTTTGCGTGCATTTTAATTTTGGCGAATCTTGCCCCTCGCGAAATTCGTGTCATTAAAATTCACGCAAACCTTCCTTGTTTTACAGTACACTGTAACCGACTGATTCTCTCCTTGGTGTTTTGTGGGTGCATGATAGGCGGAAGGGAGTGTTTGGTCCCCCACTTGGCAAGCACTTTGTCCTCTTCATTGACGATCTCAACATGCCGGCACTGGAGGTGTATGGAGCCCAGCCCCCCATTGAGCTCATCCGACAGTGGATGGACCACAAGGGCTGGTACGATAGGAAACAGATCGGTAAGCACAACTTGTTAGTCGACTATTTGGTTGTGATCAGTGTAAACCTGACGCGATCTGAGCAGCTCTTGGAAGTTTTGATAAAGGAAGGATTTCACCCCAAGGATAGGATCTCAAAATGGTAACTAGTAGTGGTGGTTAATGTGGTTGTTATTCAATATTTCTGTCATTCCAAATACCACTTAGTGCTACTTATACATTTCTTAGAAAACAATGAACTGAAGACTTTTTATCTCTTTTTTTATTTCTAAACAAAAGGTTATCTCCAGTCGTAGTTACCACGGTGACCATCCTGTTTGTGTTACGATAAAAACAAGTGATAAAATGACAACAAAAGTGGGTAACAAACAAATGGGTTTGGACTTTCCTGGTCACTGTCCAGTCATGTTTTAATCTGCATTTGATCCATACATTTTGATCTACACATTATCAGTATATTTTGATTTGCATATGATCCATATGATTTGATCTACACATAATCTACATATTTTGAAATATCAAAGTGGTATACACGTGGACAATGCTATAAGAGAATTCATTCCATGCTAAAGGCATTTCTGTCTGTTATAGGGAAAAGGAAAAAAAAAACATACTGTCTCTTTGATATTGCACAATACCAATGTTTCCTCTGGACCCTCTCTGACCAATCTACTGCAGGTGCCTTCCGTGAGCTGGTGGACATTGGGTTCGTGTGCGCCATGGGCCCTCCCGGCGGTGGACGCAACCCTGTCACGGCCCGCCTCATGCGCCACTTTAACTACGTCTCCTTCTTGGAGATGCAGCGGAGGAGCAAGTTCCGCATCTTCTCCACCATCTTGGAGAGCTGGATGAGTATGTGTCACACAGACCTTGACTCACATTTACCCCAAACATAGGTGTTTCAATAGTGAATGCAGAAATATCAGTAGAAGGCACTTTGGTGAAGTTTAAGGAAGAGGAGACAAACCATTCAAAAGTGATTAATTTTTGTAGTGTAGGTTACCAGGTATATCTATGACCTTGTCATGGCTGGATAGGATGATGTCATCAATTCTTGATGTCACAGTACTGAGTAGGGCAACAATATAAAGAGAATTCAACATATTTTGATTTTATTTAGCATAATGAAAGAGCATTTAACTAACCTCTTTCAAATGGCAGTGGAAGTAATTTAATCTTGTTTTAAATTGTATGTCAGTAACAAGTAATAGGAGTGTGAAATTTTCATTGAAAACGTTTTGAATTCTGGGTACCTGGTATTGTTGTACATGATCTCCTTAAACCTTTCAGTCATGTAAGAGAACATACACAGTCAGTATTAGATTTTGTGAGTAAGCCAATCTAAATGCATTGATGACACTTCCTATTCTTTGTCGTATATTAATCATATTGAGTTGAATTTCCTATGTCCTTGCCACACAAGTAATAGCTAGTGTTCTTTGGTGTATGTCTTTCCCCAGCTAAAAATCCTTCCATCTCCGAACACTGCCCCAAGCTGGTGAATGCATCCATCGATGTCTATGAGAACATCATCACCCAGCTCCTCCCTACCCCAGCCAAGAGTCACTACACATTCAACCTTAGAGATCTCTCCAAGGTCTTCCAAGGTGAGCCCATCTTCCATCACCATAGCAACAAAATATTTCAAATCATAACATAAAGTTTATGTCAGAAGTCATTTAATCACTTTATATTGATGAATACTCCATATGTCTTTTATTGTTTGTGAGGAAATATTTGGTAATGGGCAGGTTCACCGGTGAGTCAGTAACTAAGAAATGTTCTTTTTATACCGGCGTATGTACAGCTAACTGGATTTCAGAATACTAATATTCTGTGGCATCTTTCATGCCATCTCACATGTCTGATGGTAGTGCTAATTTGTTCGTCAGATCTTTCTCTGTGAGCAAATAGAGAAGTGTCACTGAACATATGATAAAAGACATGATTTTCTTGAGTTGATTCCTGTTAAGTATTTCACATGTTGAGAGAAGCATGCTGCTGATGCTAGACCATTTAACATTTTCTGTTCTGTTGTAATTGCACCACATTGGCTCTTTGGACTTGAAAAGCACCCAACAGTTTGGGGCTAGAATAAACAAAAGCAAAAACAAAAACATACAATTTTGTTTTGACATAATGTACACCAAAGACAAAAATGCCCCCTCCCCCCCCCAAAAAAAACCCAAAAACAACAACACCCAACAACAACAACAACAACTAATGTCTGCAATTTAGGGAGCATCCTTGAAAAGAGTTAAAGGCCCTCCCGTTACCATGGCAATCGTGCATCTTCTCCCCTCCCTGCCTTGCTGTAGGCATCCTGATGGCAGACTGCTCCAAGGTGGAGGACCTCAATCAGCTGCTGAGGCTGTGGCACCACGAGAACTGCCGCGTCTTCCAGGACCGCCTGGTCAACGCCCAGGACCGGGACTGGTTCGACAGCTACCTGGCCGAGAAGGTGGTCAAGGACTTCAAGTGTCAGATGGAGGAGGTCAATCCCAGGTCGCCCATCCTCTACGGTGACTTCATGATCGCCAACGTGGACAACAAGGTGTACGCCGAGATTGTCAACCAGAGCAAGGTGGGGTTGTCTAATTCAGTTTCATTGCAAATGGGAACGTTAGTGTAACATCTTCTTCACAAACAGCAGACAATACCCAGTAAATGCAATTTTATACCACTGCATCAAGTGTGAATTTGGTACCTAGGGTACTTTTTGAGAGTATGTTTTCACAACATTAGAACTGATATCATAAAAGGAAACTATTTGTTACATCTTCAATAGTGCCTCATCTAATCATATCCTGATTAGTGTCTAATGACACACAGAGTAAGGTGTTCAGGCCAGATCGATGTGAAAGAGTTTCCATCTTTAGGCAAGCATTACCTCTGACTTGGAAAGAAAAAAAAATCAAATAAAAAAAAATAGTCATATATGCTTCATTACCATCGCAGAGGGTAATTTTATGTAACAATATGGACAGGACGTTCTAATGCTAAACACTTTTCACAGATGAATTTTTACATAAATACAGAGGTATATGGCAAAGGAGATTGACTATATGCATGCATCAAAGTGGAAATTTTTGCGGTGTGGAAATTTTTGGACATTTTGTACAACCAGAAACTAGTCTGAAACTAGTCTGAAAATAAAGCATGTGAATATTTTGGCTTGCCATATGTTCCATTGATTAATGTCTTGATTCTGCAGAATTAAAAACACACAAAACTCTTCTTTCCTTGCTGAGCGCGAAAAATTACTCATGCGAAAATATCCACTTTTACAGTCTTTAATTGATAGCACAATCCTTTTCAGTAACAGGTGTGTTGTAGTTATGGATATATCTATTGTGAACCTCCTAATAGCTGGGGGAGGGGGGGGGGGGAGGAGGAGAGATAGCAAGAAAGTGAGTCAATGTTGACTGTGTAGTTATCTTGGTGATCTTGATGGAATGGTTGACAGATGGTGGAAGTGATGGAGGAATACTTGGAGGACTACAACCAGGTCAACACAGCCAGGATGAAACTGGTTCTCTTTGAGGACGCCACTAAGCACGTCTGCCGCATCTCCCGCATCATCCGCCAGCCGCTGGGCAACGCCCTGCTCCTGGGGGTCGGGGGCAGCGGTCGGCAGAGTTTGACCAGGCTGGCTGCTCACATGTAAGTTGGAATGTCATTGTTAACAAGTTTACTGATTTGCCTCTGACTCCCTTATACACAGGGATGTGAGATTACAGAGTTAAAACTGATTTCAGACTATTTTACTCTGATCAAAACCAACTCACTTTTCAGACTTTCTACAGCTTAAATCCATTGAAATGTTTACAGTTCAGCTCTAATTCAGACATTTTTCTGCAATTACTCTCACACACCTATACATTGTAGCAAAGATTATTCCATATGCATTATGAGGAATCTAGTATGTCTACATTTTCAGTGACACAATATGAATTACTCACACTCACATAGTTGGAAGCCTTTGTGCGTAATTCGTAATGCTAATATTTGCGGACCAGTTAAACCATCACAAACTGTAAGAAAAAGATTACGAACATGCTGCTTTCATACACTTTTACAAGATATCAAAATAAGATGCCATTTTGACTGTCACAAATTTTGTACACTTGAAATTGATCGATGATGGTATACGAAAACTAAACAGAGCTTGTGTGATATGTTGCTATGTTGATGTCTTGACTGTGTGTTGATATGTCGATATGTTGTGAAAATATAAATGTGAGACAAATTAATATCTCTTCACCTTTGACCTTGACTTCCAGGGCCGAGTATGACCTGTTCCAGATTGAGTTGTCCAAGAACTATGGAGTCAATGAGTGGAGGGAGGACCTGAAGACGATCCTCCTCAAGGCAGGCATGGAGAACAAGGCCATCGTCTTCCTCTTCAGTGACACACAGGTCAGTATGTCCACTAAGTCTCAAATGATCCCAACCCTGACAGTCCCATACACAGTACACTGTATGTGTACATTTTTTATGGGATAACTTGTTTTCTTTTTATGTGTTTGTTTTTTGTTCGTTTGTATTCAACTTAGTCCTTAAGCAGTCCCATCTCTGACGGTCACATTTGTGTAGCACATTTTTGATGGAGTAACTTGTGTCTTTTTTTCACTTTTTTTTTTTTTTGCTTGCATATGCATTGGAATATCTTTGTGTGTATCTAGAGTGTATGTGTGTGTCTGTGTGTTAGTATACAAATGATTCACAGGACAGAGTGGATCGTTGAGAATTAATTTGATGGGCAAGTGAAACTTTGGAAATGATTAAACGTAGACTGTTCCAAAGTTAAACAAGAGCATCCAATTCTCATTGATCCAGAAAATAGGCCTGTGAATCATTTGTGTTATAAAATGGGCCCGTAAATTCATGAAATACAACCATTTTCCCCATCATGCGTCCGGTACACCTACAACACTGTACAAGACTTCATGAGCCATACGTTCGGATTTTACCGGATGCATGGCCATGCGTTCGGATTTTACCGGACGCATGGCTCAGTGTGGATCAGTAAAAATCAATGCATGAGAATTGACCAATCAGATTGCAGAGATTCTAAAGCCCATTTTGTAATATCCCTAGTTGTGACCCGGTTGCTTGTAAATGATATCGTGTACACTAGAACATTGCAGAATTTACAATGAACTTCAGAATTTATGAACAGTTTCTGCATGTCCCAGCCCAGGATTGGTATCCTTTATGATTATAGCTAAGTCATCTAAAATTAGGTATGCATGTCCGTTTCAGTGCTGACCCATCTCACCCCGGTGTGATCATCACATAAAAGAGATAGAGATAAAAGTGTCCTCCAGCTATTAACATGGACCAATAGCGACTCTCAGCTTTTTTTGAGGATGCCTATGTGTTGTTGTAGTTACTTCGGATCCTTCATGCATCAGGACCTGGATTTGATGGAAAACTTTACTATTTTGCCCTCTCCTTATCTGCAACAGATCAAGAGTGAATCCTTCCTGGAGGACATCAACAACATCCTCAACTCAGGCGACGTGCCCAACATCTACGCCTTCGATGAACTGGACTCCATCTATAACACCATGAAGCCCATTGTGCAGGATGCCGGGATGCAGCCGACCAAGGCCAACCTATTCTCTGCGTACACCAAGAGGGTCAAGTCCAACATCCACACTGTTCTCTGCATGAGGTAAGTTCTGCAAGAGTGGAAATTTTTGCGGTGTGGCACTTTTCCTCGCATGTTGAATGACATGAAACTGTTGTCAGTGCAGTGGTGGCTTTTGTCCGCTCATGATACTGTCACCGGTAATGCAGCAGAGGCAAGAGTTGTGTGTGTAGTTTTGCATACTTGTACCACATGCCATCTGTGTGTGCTCCTGTTGCTATATTCCTCTATTAAGAAAGCCCATGGCAGTGTAGCTCCGTTAATGCCTGCTTTCTCGGGTTGATGTTCTCAATTTCCTCTGTACTCCTGTGTATGGAGGTGCAGCTTTAACTTTCTTCAAATACACATAGCAATACACATTGCACATTTCTACACATTGATGAAGTACTTTTGTTTCTGTTTTCCATATTTTGTCATCTGAGGGCCAGAGAAAAACGAAGGCTGTACAAAGGTCAAAGATTCAATGCCATTTATGATTCTCAAACTGATAGTAATATCTTTTCTGGAATATTTTCACTTATGTGAATCGCACATCACTTTTGAAGTGATATCTTTCAATAAACAAGTTGTTGAAGCCAAGAATTGCCATGTGAGATATTTTACTCTTCCCCTCAGGGCCAGCTACATTTTCAACAAAAGGAAAGTAGAATTTGAGTCATAGTTCCCCTGAAGTCAGAAGAAAGTCCTCTATCAATCTAGAAACAGGCAGTGTATATACAAGCAGGTGCCTCAATACCACCTTACATATAATATTGTATTTCCCTTATCCCCATGCCAGTCCCATTGGTGAGGTGTTCCGTGCTCGTCTGAGACAGTTCCCTTCCCTGGTCAACTGCTGCACCATCGACTGGTTCAGTGAGTGGCCCGATGAGGCCCTGCTCTCTGTAGCCAGAAACTTCCTCAACGACATCCCAGAGCTAGAGGAGGGGCCAGAGGTGGTCGAAGGACTGGTGAGTGAAGCTAGAAACCTTTACCCATCACATGACAGCAACCATTGTATCAAAGAGTAGATTAAAGGGATCGTACAGTTTTGGTTGAGACCTAATTTCAGGTTTCTAACATTTTTTTTGTGAGATAATGAGAAACCTCTTATGAAATATGAAAAGAGCATGTAATTCTATGAGGAATTCAACGTTTATTTGATGAAAATTGGTTTTGAAATGGCTAAGATATCCAAAAAAGAGCAATTCTAATAAAGTGTGGGACCCACACTTTATTGCGATCGCTTTGTTTTACTTTGTTTTTGGATGTTTCAGTCATTCCAAACCCAATTTTCATCAAATAAACTTTGAATTCCTCTTAAAATGGTATGCTCTGTACTATATCATAAGTGTTTTGTTGGTATCTCGCAAAAAGTGAAAAGCCCAATTCTCATCTCCACCAATACTGTACCATCCCTTTAAACATACTCCCCCCCCCCCTCCTGTATTGGCTCTTTCTCCTGTTTCTATCTCTAGAGGTGCCATATGCTATCAGAGTGTGGGTGATACAGGTTTGATGAGCGTATACCCTTTAGACGTGTGGCTTGTGGTTTGTCCTGCGCCACCCTGTTTCAAATTTTCTGTTAAAGTAACCCACTTTTTGCAAACTTCATTGAAAAATAATGATTGTGTGAGCCATCAGCCATGGATATAGAGCTTGCCAGGATTGTGTATGAATATCAGACCACACAGAAAATAAAGTATGTTGCAAGAGAATAGTCGGTGAATGATTCAGCCGTAGGTTCAGGCATACTTGTACAATCAACCCTGTCATAATGTTTTTTAAAAAATATTTAGACTAGAATAGTGTTGTTACCCTGGTACTTGTTTGATTGTGACATAACAAATAAGTGCAAGCCCTTTCATTTTCAAAGACACTTTATCTTTCAATTTAAAGCATTGTAGCCCAGTAAGATTGATTTTATGCTGGATAATGTCACTATTCCTAGCCAGTAAATCAAGGAGATTCTCGTGGCAGGAAGATTTTGACACACCTGCATTTGACAAGTTCAGTAACCTTTCTACCAATTAGAATGGATAATATCAAGTTTGCAGTGTACAAGTAGACACAATGACTGAACAACACCATCTCTCCTGCCTGTCACAGGTCAGCATGTGTGTGGAAGTGCACCAGTCCGTAGCGAGGAAGTCCACGCTGTTCCTGGCCGAGCTCTCCCGACATAACTACGTGACTCCCACCAGCTATCTGGAGCTCCTCGGCATCTTCAGCAAACTTCTCGGGCTGAAGAAGAACGAGCTGAAGATGGCCAGGAACCGCACCAAGACCGGTCTCGACAAGGTGAGGCATCTCCAAAATGAGATTATCTCTCCCCTTAAATGTGACATAGATGTCTTTCACTAATTGTGTCAGATGTCAGATTTGTATCATGATTTGTGTTACATGGCTGCTTTACTAAGGAAGCAGTGAAGGCTTGTATTCAAGCAAGCAACAGCTCTAAAGAATTGGGCAATTAGAATTGAAATGCCTTGTCCAAGGACTCAACGGTGGCAGACTCAAATATCAGCAACAATGGCTCCTCATACTTATTATTACCACATATTATGCTATGTTGTAATACTTTCTTTCTTGTTATGTGTGGTAATTATTTTGAGAAGGCAGTTTTTTGGTGTTTTTTTTTTGGGGGGGGGGTTGTCATTGATGAAACAATATCAGGATTACTTCTTGCTTGTAAAAGGAACACGCTTATTTTTCAGATAAATGAAAGCATCTAAGTGACTTTGAAGTTGAAATGACAAAACGAAATGTTATCCTTTGAATAAATTGTACATGTATACAATCATATATATCCAGATTAATATATGTGAATAAACATGAATGTGTGTTTAGTTCTGTTAAATGTGTTAAGGTATAGGTGTGGATGTGCATCTGATTGACTATCATTTGTACATTCGTCTTTGAATTAAGATACAGTTGAACCTCTCTTATCCGGCCTCCCTTTATCCGGATCTCTCTATTATACGGACGCAATCTCGCCGTGTTTTTTTTTTTTTTATAATTACGGGAGGAAAGGGGGATTCCCAACTCCTTGAGAACTCCTACACAAACACAATGAATTACATATACTTGATACATTTCTTAATAATTATTTAGGTAAATCATCCCAAGAATTTATAAAAGAAAATGATTTCATTCTTGCAAACACAAACCTCTATTTTGGGGTCTGTTACTGAGTGTAACAATGAAAAGGTTGCAGTATACACATTACTACATGTGGTACTACAATAGGCTACATCAGTACATGTGTATGTATATGTACATGTATAAAGCATTGAGTCTCCCGTATCCGGCCAAATCCCTTATCTGGATGAGCCCCGGTCCCGACTTGTCCGGATACGAGAGGTTCAACTGTATTGTGTTAAGCAGCAATAGGGATGCTTGGTAAGGTAAGGGACAGTTAAACTGGTAAAACTAGACATCATTTTTCTGATAGAGTGCATGTAAGGACAATGCCATATTGTGTGAAGACGTGCGTTATTTTGAGAGACGCCCTCCTATAACTTCTGTTGTCCCTCGTTGCCATGACGCAGCTCCTGACGACAGCAGACGATGTGGCCAAGATGCAGGAGGAACTGGAGACGATGCAGCCGATGTTGGAGGAGGCGTCCAAGGAGACGGTCGTCACCATGGAGCAGATCAAAATTGACACGGTCAGTGCATAGTTGGCATTCTCACCTATGCCTGTCTCCTCTCTCTCTCTCATGGAAACCAGTCTTTACATCTGATCTGACAATACCTTCTTTCTCCTGATTCCCCTTTGCAGTAGTGGTCCTGCTCTCAAATCTTTTTCTCAGTTTCCACAAAATGATTTAGAATATTGGTGTGCACTGCTCATGCACCAACAAGATCAAAACATGGAATCGCTGCAATTTATGGTTGTTTCCTTCAGTGCCTGTGCCACATGATCTTAGTGCCTATATATATGTCGTTGCAAGATTGAAACCGGTGCTGCACAACGCACAGCATCCGAGAATTTCATTGTGATTGGCGATGCTGTGATGGTATTGATCGCTTAATTCAAATGATTTGTACATCCACCATCATTCTGCCATTCATTGCTGTGAGACTATGGTGCTATTATCATCATTAGATGCAGTAGACTTAAAGAAAGTTATTTGACTGCCTCTCATATTTATGAGAGCCATTGTGGCATGAGTCTTCTGAAGGTGAAGATTTTACAACAGATTATAAGAAGCTGTTTCTTCCATACAACCTTAATTCCTACAGGCCAAAGCCAATGAGACCATGGAGGTTGTGCAGAAGGAAGAGCAGCAGGCCTTGGCCAAGGCTAAGGAGACCCAGGAGATAGCCAGCGATGCCCAGCGAGACCTAGACGAGGCCCTGCCTGCACTGGATGCTGCTCTGGCCTCCCTCAAATCACTCAACCGTAACGATGTTGTGGAGGTGGGCATTCAATGGATGAATGAGTGACATGAGATTTTTTTAATCTTTTTCAATGATATCCTGCTAGAAGAAGATTTGATGGATTGTGCTTAGTACTATGACACCTACAAAACTCAGAGTAAAATGCCATAGATGTAACATGCCTTTCAAGAAGCATAACTCTACATCTTACATTCTTTGGGGGGTGTTTCATCAACTTAGTCAGCGCTGACAATTACCATAGTAACAGCCAGTGACCAGAGCATCTCAGCCAATCAAAACCAAGGATTTTTCTGAAATTGTCAGCACTGACAACTTGTCAGTGCTGACTAACTTAACACCCCCCTGGATAATACTTAGAATGGGTATATCTTGACATATTTCTCTTTTTCTGTGAAAAAAAAGTTTTTAAATTCATCATAAAAGAATTGTTTTAAGATATTTCTGCTTTGGTTTCATATAACATGTACATACTATTGTTCCCCACTTTGATTTGTTTGCTGAGTAGAAGAAGGAAGCATTCTCTGACTTTTAAAAGAGGAAGAACAGATTCTTGCTCAGTACAACAGTGGCTTTGACCCCTTCATTCAACCTGAGCTTCATTAATCACACATCTCACCTCCCCCTGTTTGCCTTATCTACCAGGTTCGTGCCCTCCAGCGACCCCCTGCCGGTGTGAGGATGGTGATTGATGCAGTCTGCATCATGAAGGGCATCAAGCCAAAGAAGGTGGCAGGGGAGAAGCCAGGCACCAAAGTGGACGACTACTGGGATGCCGGCAAGGGTCTCCTGCAGGACCCCGGCAAGTTCCTGGAAAGTCTCTTCCAGTATGACAAGGTGAGGAAGAATTGGCAAAACTAGCATTTCACCTCCCAACCTCCCCCCCCCCCCCCCACCCCCATCAGGAGCTCTCATTAGCTGCAGTCACACTACACGAAACTACTTATAGTTTGCTTCCCGATAACTGCCTGAAGTTTAGCATGTGGTTGCACTACCAACAAACTATATGCGTAGTTTCATTGATGCAAAATTACTTGTAGCCTCGGTCTTCAGGAAATGATGGAAATTCATGATATTCTCAACCTCTAATGTACCTTCATTTCATGCCAACAAAAAAGAAAATGATGCCAGTGCAAAGTCAAGGCAGCCATGGTAAAATGACCCCTAGCTAGAATTTAGCAAACATGATACTTGAGTGTATTTTGTTTAAATTTGTTTAGTTAGGTTTGATGCATCCATCTCTGAGTGCAATACAAGCCTTGCCGACTCTAGGTTTCTTGGACATGTATAGACATGAACCCCTTCTCATCTTCTCCTCCTGCTCATCTCCTCCTCCTCCTTCTCCTCTTCCTCTTCCTCTGTCATCAGGACAACATCCCCGATTCTGTCATCACCAAGATCCAGCCGTACATCGACAACGAGGAGTTCACCCCGGCCGCCATCGCCAGGGTCTCCAAGGCCTGTACTTCCATCTGCCAGTGGGCGCGGGCCATGCACAAGTACCACTTCGTGGCCAAGAACGTGGCACCAAAGAGGGTGGGCTCTCCCTTCTTTTGTTCTCTGATTGAGTTGTGATTGGTAGTGGTGGTGGTGTTATTATAGATGGGTGATTGGTATTTCTGGTGTTCATATAGAAGATTGATTGGTATTAATGTAACCACAAAGAGTAATTTGTATTGCTGCTGTTGTCATAGAGGGATTTATTTTTTTCCAAATCTTCCCCCCAAAAAATAAAATGTGCTATTTTTTCATTGTGCAGTCAAAAAGCATGTTATTTAATATAGCTGAGCTTTTGCAAGGAAATGCAGTGAGCTGCACTATACAGGAAGCAACCACCCTTGATGATAGCATGCTTTTAGACCAATTTTGCCTTACAAACTTGTGTGCAAATGCGCGATATGGCAGATCAGCCATGTTTCAAATTTCCCAAGTGCAAATGTGTGTATGACATCGCATTCCTTCAGCTGCATTGGAGCTTCTAGTCAGACACCATTTTGACTGAGAACTGTTGTAGATTCGAGGGGATGCGCAGCCTGTCAAGCTCGTGACTATGCCGACTGCCAAAATTTGCACAAGACGCGCACAACTAATGTTCAGGTTGCCACTGCGCAAGCTCCCCATTGTGTCACAGAGAGTACACCTAGCACCAGAATTCTGTCTGCTCTCCCCATGTAGGAATCCCTGAGGATTGCCAGAGAAGACCTGGAAAAGACGCAGCGCATCCTTGATGCGGCCAAGGCCAACCTTCGGGAGGTGGAGGAAGGTATCGCCACCCTCAAGGCCAAGTACGAGGACTGCATCGCCAAGAAGGAGGAGCTGGAGAACAAGTGTGACCTCTGCAAGGCCCGCCTTGTTCGAGCAGACAAGGTAGGCTCTCCAAGGCCTTGACTCATTTCTTCCTTTCCTTATCATTCTTTCCTTATCATTCCCTTCATCTTCCTTGGAACTACTTCCATCCCATTTAAGCACTCCAAAGGGTAGTTCTGGATTCAGTAGCAGCAGTTTAGCAATGATATCGTTAATTTACTTGATAAAAGGAGGAGATGTATTTGGCTCCATAATGGTAGTTCCATTATAAGTAGTCAAAATATTGTTTTAAAATCTCAGAATTAACAGTGAACATACCATTTCCTGTAGTTTATGCTGTTCTTTTTTTTTCTGATTCAGAGTTACTTTACATTTTTATGCCTCCGCCACGAAGTGGTGCCGGAGGCATTATGTTTTCGGGTTGTCCGTCCGTCCGTCCGTCCTTCCGTCCGTCCTTCCGTCCATCCGTCCGTCCGTCCTTCCGTCCGTCCGTAATGAATTTTGTGGACAGGGTAACTATCAAAACCTTTTGAGGTATCCTAATGAAACTTGGCATGTGTGTGTATTAGGGGGTGAAGTTGTGCCTATCAACTTTTGGGTGCACATGCTCAAGGTCAAAGGTCAAACGGTCAAGGTCAAATACATAAAATCTTACTATTTCCACCATATCAACGCAATGCCTGAAGATATTTTCTTGAAACTTAGTGTATACATGTATTATCCAATTGAGATTCTCTGGTGAAAGTCTGGGTCATGAGGTCAAAGGTCAAAGGTCAAAAGGTCAAGTGAAAAATATTAAAACTTTACCATTTTTCTCTGTACCTTGGAAATTGTTCAAGATATCTTCATGGAACATAGTATATATACATGTACTGACTGGCAGTGATTATCTAGAGAATTTAGGGTTCATGGGGTCAAAGGTCAGGGGTCAAAGGTCAATGGCAACACTTCAAAATTTTACTATTTCCCTCATGTTTATGCAATGCCAGCAGGATTATTTTTTTTTACACTTGGTGTATGCATGTATAACCTAATAGAGATTCTCTAGAAAGTTTTTTTTTCTTTTGTTTTTGCCTCAAAGGTCAAAAGGTCAAAGATCAAGTGAAAGTGCTGAACTAATTTTTTCCTCCATATCTCAGAAGTGGCTCAAGTTATTTTGAAATGTACTACATATTTATGCATGTTCTGCCTGACAGTGATTATCTTATGAATTTTAGGGTCAAAGGCCAGGTGAAAATGGTAACAATCTACTATTCAATACAGAAATTGCACTTTTTCTCCATACCTAGAAAATTGCTCAATGCATAAACATATGAATGGGTCAAAGTCAAGTTAAAGTCCTTAAATCCCAAATATTGTACATGCTCTCCTATTCATCCAATTAAACCTAGGTCAAGGAAGGTGAACATTCAACACATTTGTGACAAACTTGTCATATTAATATTTTGCCAATTTTGTGAAAATGTAATCACACATTGTCCACATGTACTATCTAGACCTATTAGGAGAATCATGCATTGTGGCGGAGGCATACCAGTCGCCATAGCAACATTTCTAGTTTATATGTTTCAACAGCAACAAGTCAGAACATCCATTTAGTTCCACTGCCTGTAAGTGAAAGAAATACGTTTGATTTGTTCCTTTGTCAGAACCATAATAAGTGTGATTTTATTTCTGATCCAGTGAAAAGCTGTCCTCTGAAAAACTAGGTGTAATTTGTTTCTATATGCTTTGAAAAGTATCCATGCAGAGATTTTCATACTCCCTACAGCTCTTGAATATTATGCTTATATCGTCTGCTTCCTATATGAACAAGTTATCAGGGGTGATTAATTTGGCTCGTTTGTGAGTAGACTCTCAGAATGGATTTCCAATGTTGAAATCCTACAAATAAGTCACAAATACAATTTGCTTCCCTCAATAAACTTTTTAAAGTATATCATGTATAAGGAATTGAGAATTTGTCACTGTACTGTTGTCTCTTATGAATGTCCTACATGAAGAGCTGTTTAAAAACAGTGTCTCATATTCTTTCACAGCTCATTGGTGGACTGGCCGATGAGAAGGGCAGATGGCAAGAGTCTGTGGACCTCCTGGAGAATGTGATCAACCAGATCACCGGAGACGTGCTGATATCAGCTGGCTACGTGGCCTACCTGGGACCATTCACAGTATGTTCCTAAGCCCGCATAAATCTCTGTTCCTGCTGGCAGCTTGTTTGTTTGTTTGTAGATTTCATGAATACCAGTGTAATGTCTGTCTGCCTATATACATGTATATCTGCTGTCATAGGCCCTATTTACTTCATTCCCATGCAGCAGATGCAACTGTAGTGAAGCAGAAGAACAACAAAATATTTCAGTTTGTATATATAGCATAAACATTGTACAAACTGCTATGTATATTTTTTACCTTCTCCAAGGAACTAGGTCATGTTTTCATAAGCATTTGTTTCTCTGTCTGTATGCAAAATAACTCAAAAGTTGTGGATGGATTTGAATAAAACTTGCAAGAAAAGTTTACATTAACAAAAGGAACAGATGATTAAATTTTGGTTGTGATCTGGGAATTTTTATGGATTTTTTGAAATTTCATTCATCTGCGCCATAGACTTCGTATGCATTAATTAGCAACAAGATAGCTTTGAAGTGAGGATGATAGCAAGGAGATGTTTTGCTTTCCCTTCCCTGTACTATTATATGCTGCAAGAAAAAAAAACTGTTCCTGATTCTGGCCATGTTGCTTGCATCAGTCATTCATAAAATATTCACTGTTTTGCCTCTATCCCAGGGTGAGTACAGACTGTCTATGTCTGGGGACTGGCAGGCAAAGTGCAAGGATTACCACGTGCCATGCACCACGGAGCCAGGATTCATCCAGTCCTTCGGTGACCCCGTCAAGATCCGGGCATGGCAGATCGCCGGTCTCCCCCGCGATAACCTGTCCATCGAGAACGGCGTCATCATGCAGTTCTCTCGCCGCTGGCCGCTTTTCATCGACCCTCAGGGCCAGGCCAACAAATGGATCAAAGCACTGGTATGAAAGGAGATTACTGGGTGGTGTTGTGTACTGTGGATCTCTTACTGTATAAGCTATTATTTTGGCGAATTTCGCGAATCACAGTTGGATCGCAAATTTAACAATGTACGAAAATGTCTCCATGTGCTTTCTTATCAGTGGATTAACGTAAACGTTGACATCGATTTGCGAAAACAACATCTCACGAAAATGTCTATTACCTCGTCATTTGTGAAAATATCTGTATGCAAAAATTACAGCATACAATGTATACAGTAATTGGTCATGCGTAAATGATATGTAAATTATTTCTAGTTTTCATGTGCTCTTTTTCTAATTGGAGTGCAGTAACGAAGGCAAGTTTGGTATGTTGTAAAATGTGCAGAAAGCCACGGAGCCTGCAGACAATATTGAAAGCTTGTTGTATTTTGTAAATGCGGGAATATTTGAGTATTAGAAGTCATATTGTTTGCGGACAAATTTCATAATAGTCTGCATTGCAGGTTGTTATACCAGTATCAGTATTACTATTCTTTGGATATTAGTGTTTTATGATGATGGGAATGATGCCTTCATCAGGATTGGTAACATATATTATTATTATTGTTCTTACCTTCCTCGTTGCTGACATTGTTATTATATCGTATACCACTTATCAAATCCCGACTACAGGAAAAGGATAATGGCATTGATGTGATCAAGCTGTCGGACCGTGACTTCCTGCGCAGCCTGGAGAACGCTGTCCGGTTCGGTAAACCCTGCCTCCTGGAGAATGTAGCTGAGGAGCTGGACCCAGCTCTGGAACCCATCCTCCAGAAGCAGGTACCTAGCTACCTCTACCACCCATACCTCCTCTTTGATAGAGGGATCTATTCAAACATTCTAATATACTATTTACACCATATTTTTTGCGAATTTAGATTTGTGAGACAATCTTGTGAGTCTTTGCATTCACGATCAAAAACTAGAGTGATATAAAATGAGAAATACATGTTATTCCCTTATTAGGAGAACATTTTGTGATTTTCCCTCCATGGAGAAGATATACAGTGCATATGTGATATGGGAGGAAATATTTCCATGAATTGTTAATTTTGCGGATAGCAGTCAATTTGCAAAAGTATTGAAAACAAAATGTGAAATATATGACATATACTGTAGATTTATCAGTAGATAATAAACATAATATACACTTGTAGTTTATATTGTACATAAATGAATACAAATAAATAGACAGAAAGTTGAGCAGATAAAAACAAACACACGCTAGTAGACAGATAGGTAGATAGAAACTTACCGAAGTTTTGATTTCTGATGCTTTGAAGCTCTTATTTTGATGAGTGGTAGAAATCAAGGTTGCTTCTATTCATCTGATTGAAAGCTCTCTCCTGAAATGTGTGATGGATGTATGCTTGTTTATCCCAGCACACATCATATATCATTAACTTATATGCCATGGTACTTTCACAGTCTAAGACAGTCATTGCAATAATTCATGTCCTTCTTGCCTCCAAGGTGAATGCAATTCAGGTTTTATCAATTTTCCATCTAACTTGCCAGTGATTTCTATAGCAACCCGCAATAGGTAATGAGAGCAGCAATCCTAACCATTCACTAAACCCTTGCCGTATGTGCTATGTCTCTTTCGTGCCTCAGACTTTCAAGCAGCAAGGCAGTCTAGTGATCAAGCTCGGCGATGCGGTCATCCCGTACCACGAGGACTTCAAGTTCTACATCACCACCAAGCTGCCCAACCCCCACTACACCCCCGAGGTGTCCACTAAGGTCACCCTGGTCAACTTCACCCTCTCTCCAAGGTGATTGTCTCACATATTTATTCTCAACTTACGCAATGCCGGGCTGTGGGTTTTGTGAACCATCCTCTCATGATGCTCTCTATTTCCCTAGTTGTTTTGATGGAGTAAGTTTAGCATTTGCCACTAGTTTGCCTGTTTACCAGAAATTTTCCAAACAATGACCGTGTCAACAGTTTACATTTAAAAGATACTGTAAAAGTGGAAATTTTTGCACCTGTAAAATTTTTTTGTGCTTGGCCGTAAGGCGAATTTTGCATGCATTTATTCCACACAATGAACATATGAAATGGTATTACATATAACAAGCAAAATATTTGCATGCTTTAATTTTGTACTAGTTTCATGTTGCATGAAATATGCAAAAATGTCCACTTTTACAGTAGGCTGTTTGTTTTAAATCCTGTATGCACACCATTCCATGAACCCCCGCTCATGATGATCAGCAGACAAGGATGAGTAATTCTACACTGGTTTCCCTTACATGGATTTAAATGCCATCTAACCATACTACACCTTCCTTCTAAAGAATTTGATGAATCAGTACATCTGTATTTTAATTCGTTTTTTTTAGAGTGTGTATATGTCTCAGTTAATTGATATTCACCTAATGCCTCTTACAATATAAGCTGTATTTTTTGCATCCAGATATTTTGGGGAATGAGGGTTCACAGACATTTTTGTGAGATGTTGTTTTGACACCGAGGCTATCATAAGTGCACTATTACCCTGACATACACGTATGGTGATATTTTCACCTGTTGTTGAATTCGTGGCCCAATAGTGATTCACGAAATTCATGAATATTAAACCTTCACAAAAATAACAGCTCATGCAGTAGTTGTACAGTGGTAAAACCAAATTAACTTTTAAATTGTGAAACCACCACACCCCTTCCCCCCCCCCCCTATCCATCCCACCCCCCAGTGGTCTAGAGGACCAGCTGCTCGCCCGCGTGGTGGCAGAGGAACGCCCAGACCTGGAGGAGGCTAAGAACCAGCTCATCGTCAGCAACGCCAAGATGAAGCAGGAGCTGAAGGAGATCGAGGACAAGATCCTGGAGCGGCTGAGCTCCTCCGAGGGCAACCCCGTGGACGATGTCGACCTCATCCAGGTGCTGGAGGCCTCCAAGGTCAAGGCGCAGGAGATCAAGGTCAGTGATTCTCTCACATTTGCCCGTCTGTCTGTCTGTCGTATGTTCAAAGCATTGAACGTGCCTCTCATGGACATATCTCAAATGATGAAGACTTTTTTTTCTTTCATATTGCAGTTACTGTATGTTATAACTATTTGCCCAAATGTTCTATTGATGAGACTGTTGTTCTTTCAATTTACTTCATAGAATTGTATAATTTTCCATCGACACATCTCACATGGTGAAATTCTTTCTCTCATCTCATGACTTTAAGGTTACTCTCTGTTGTTATTTTGTCCAGATGTTTTGTGAGTAAGATTTTAATAGGGGAAAAGAAAGGAAAGAGAAAATCTGTCAGGTTTTACTTGTAGCTTAGAGGTAACAAGTTTCATTATAAGGTGGGGTAAGTTTGAATACCAGACATTGTACCATTGGAGGCCATGAACACTTTCATTTCAAAGGATTGTCACTTGTACTCCACATAAGCATAGAAATCACAATGATTGCCTAAAAGATACTAGGATTTTCATCGCAGCACAATTTTCTTTAAAATTCGAGAAATTCAGTTTCATAATGTGGAAATGAGCTAGATTCCAGGACATAAATTTGTATGCCGTTGTCTTCTAACTCAATAACAACTTCAGATTGCTGTCATGCAAGCTGATATAGAAACAAACTTAACTCTCCTGCCATTGCACTTCCAAACCCTCAGGCTAAGGTGATCGTTGCTGAGCAGACGGAGCGAGAGATCGATGAGACCAGGTCCCAGTACATCCCGGTGGCAGTCCGCACCCAGCTCCTATTCTTCTGCACCACAGACCTGGCCATCGTGGACCCCATGTACCAGTATTCACTGGGATGGTTCATCAATATCTTCCTTTCTGGCATCGCCAACTCGGAGAGAGCAGGTAAAGATTTCACCTTAATTCTATTCTTGGAAAAATGAAGATGAAGATGAAGATGATTACATATTACATGAAGCCAACAGATAGTATCGCATTGCATTGGATGCATGTCATGGGAGAAAGAAGAGCAAATCAGAAACAGATAGAAAAGAGAAACATTGATATGATATGCTTATACCTGCAGTGGACAGATTCTGCCCGGATGCATATTATTGTATGTGCAATTCTGTTAACAGCATTCAGCAAGAAAAGATTAAAGAAATGTGCTCTTTACCCTAAAAGTTCCCCAATAAAGCCAGGAGCATTTACTTTACCAGCACTCCTCTAGTTCTGTGTGGATAGGCAAGTATCATAGTTGAAGCTCATTCCAGTAATAAGTAGATTTTAAAAATGTTTAGAATCACAACCAGTTCTGGTCATTTTTTCAGAATGTTTGTGTCATATCTTATCTTAATCTAGCTTTGTTAAGAAAAGGATGCTGTTTATTTGCCTACAGTTGATTGTAGGTGTAGTGTTAATGTCATAGAGTAAGTGAAGTTACCACTTACTGCATGATTTGCGATGCGTGCATCAATTTGACCACTTCTATATCTAAGAACCTCCCCCACTCCTGTGACTAACGGCTGCTGTCTATTAGCAGTTACACTGAGGCAAGGCACTGCCATTTCCCTGTAATGACAGCAGACGTCCTGTACAATATCAAATTGTTTTGATGTAAGATATCTTTGATATGATAATAGTGCATAGAATGTCATCCTTAAAGTCTTAACAAGACCATGCATGGAGCACTGGGTGTTGGAGCTCCTCTGAAAACTTGTATGTGGGCTTCCTTTCCACAGACAACCTGCCGCAGCGCATCATCAACATCAACGAGTACTTCACCTACAGCCTGTACTCCAACGTCTGCCGCAGTCTGTTTGAGAAGCACAAGCTCATGTTCGCCTTCCTGCTCTGCGTCCGCATTCTGCAGAACGACGGCAAGATCAACATGGTAAGAGATTCATCTTATCCCTTTCTGTACCAAGGCTCTGGACAGTGTGCACAATGCTATGGGGCTTTCTGTGCTAACAGACACTTGAAGCATTAAAAGGGTTATCCTTCGTATCCATCCTCTTCAAAAAAAAAAAAAAAAAAAATACAAGTTGTGTCTCTTTTTATAAACATGTTTGTTTGTGTGTTTGTTGGGGTTTTTTTAATGAAAAAGACGATTGTATTTTAATAAAATGATAATTTCCATAGATTATTACTAGGTATACCCCTAGTTCTTAAAAAAAAATTCATGACCAAAACTACAAGAAAAAATGATACAAGCTTGATTTTCTTGTACAAGCTACTAAGAGTTTACATGTAGACCCTACATCTCACTAAAACACCTGTGAAGAGATTACTGTGTGTGAGAAGATATCCTTCTCAAGGTAGGGCCATTATTCTTTGAATTCCTTACCAATGTATTGGGAATGTGCATGAATATTGTTGTTGAAGCTAACAAGGCCATACCACTCACACACAGACATACAAATGTGTACATGTAAATTTTCCACTGTGAACTTTCCAGGTCAATGTGCATTGGGATGCACAATGCAGGCACTCGCGAGACTCCACCGATTATGACGATGATAATGATTCTAACAATGATGGATAACATTTATGTAACACCTAATACGGGCATTTCTAAGAGTATTGATGCAGAACTGACAAGTTGAATTAAGAAACAGACACACACACTTTCCTACATGAGTCATTCTGTGTTCTCTGGTCTCTCTGTAGGAGGAATGGAGGTTCCTATTGTCCGGTGGACCAATCAAAGAGGAGCTACCCAACCCATGTCCCAGCTGGCTCTCTCAGAGGGCCTGGATGGAGATCCTTTCTCTTGGTGCCCTGGTAAGATGAGCAATGTTTTACCTTTAAGCTCAATGCCATGTTGTAGATCTCTCGTTTGCCACATTATTTTAGACCATTAGACATGAGTGCCTTTAGAAAACACTCTTTTTGTCAAAAGTGTGTACTTTTTTTATATATAGAAGCTTTTTAGATACAAATGTGGGACAGCAAAGAACCTTATGTAAGCTTTCCTCTGACGCAAACTTTTTTGACAAAGATGAGTGACTCTTCTGCTTTCAGTGTACTGTGGCATTATGCAGTTTACCCATCACCAGTTTATGTGTGGTTGTGCGTTTGAGCCAAATATTCAAAGAAATTGCAAGCCGTCAACTCAGTCTGGCATGCAAACAGCAAGTAGGAGATGGCATAGATGCTGTTCTGACCATTAACCCTTGTCCTGTGATATACAAGTGAAGTAATATACTCCTGGTATTTATTATGATGTGCTTGCCACGTGATGAGGATGAGTGAGATGGAGATATGGTACACGTTGATAGCTACAATGCATTTATACTGTTTCCCCTGAAACATGTACCTAGTGGTTAATATCACCCCCTGAATCTTCCTTCTTAAAGATAAGATGGACATCTTTGTTTGCTCAATTATGTTTGAATCTTAAGGATCAGGAAAAAGCAAAGGGTTGGGACACTTTTGATAACTGAATGAATTTGGAATAATGAAGGATGATTAATGTCATTGATATATGTCTCATCTGGAAATCGTATAATATGTTATTAGTACAATGTGAACACGTACACAGAGAGAAAGATATCAATAGCTTTGTCTCCGAGTGCCCAGCGATGCAAAGCTCAAACGTCCTTGCTCATAATATCACCATGTAGTAGTGTCATCATCATGTCTGGGAAAATTGGTTAATTCCAAACAAATCATAATCATTGTTTGCTCTACAATATTCATTTTCCAGCCCACTTTTGCCGCATTTCCCAAGGACTTTGGAAACCACTCTGATGCCTTCCAGCACATCTTTGATAGCATAGAGCCCCACAGGTAAGATCTTGGGAGTCCCATCAATCACAGCTTTTTGTTATGAACATGAGTTCGTAGAGGGCTGCCATATTTTTCTTTTATCTTTTTTCAATGAAAATATACTTTACTTGGTTCAGTCTATACTATAAAATCATCCACAACTTTGATTTCATGAACATGAGTTGGAACAGGCAGCCATATTTTTTTAATCTTCTCTCTATGAAAATATACCTCAGTTGGTCCAGTCTATACTTATAAAGAAACATCTCTCACTCTTCTCTCACCTCGTGAAGAGATATGTCTGAACTTTCAGTCTTGCAGCGTGATGTACTTTCTGTGCATCACTGTTTAAACTCTTAGTCAATATTCTGAGGCTTATCTTTATTTAAATCCTTAACTTGATAAAGAAATAGTTTTAGATCATTTTGTAAATGTGCACCGGGCAAAATAACTAAAATGAAATTTCCCAAAAATGTTAAATAGTTATTCACATTTTAATACACGTACATTCCTCATTTCAGAGGTCAATTTTACAATCATCTCTTATGTATGACTATAATTATTTGTGCGTGTGTGTTTGTAGTTTGCAGCTGTAAAGAAGTTCTAATCAATGCTAAATGTTTTGTCAAGTCACAGGCACCTTTTATGAAAGAGAAAGAAAAAAAAAAATGTCAGTAGTACACATTCCTACCATCAGGAGTTGAAATTCATGAGACCTCTTTTTCTCTCCGTCCTCCTTCTCACCCATCACCTTCTCCAGGGAGCCGCTTCCCGGTTCCTGGAACACCGACCTGGACGACTTCCAGAAGCTCCTGGTCCTGAAGTGCATCCGGGCGGACAAGGTGACCAACGCCATGCAGGACTACGTGGCCACCCACCTGGGCCAGCGTTTCATTGAGCCGCAGACGGCAGACCTTGCCATCGCCTACAAGGAGTCCTCGGCCACCATCCCCCTGGTCTTCGTCCTCTCCGTCGGTACCGACCCGGCCGCCGACCTCTACAAGTTCGCCGAGGAGATGCGCTTCTCCAAGAAGCTGACCTCCATCTCCCTGGGTCAGGGACAGGTCAGAGTTCAAACTTGATGTCATATATTCATCACTTAATCCCTCTGTGGCTTGTGGTCACATGATTGTAAAAAAAATTTGCAGAATATCTGAGGAGACAACATGTGTATCATAATGATGTATGGATGAAAGTAATCAGATGGAAAATGATAGACCTTTTTGCCAGCACCAAAACAAAGCCAAAAATTATCAAATTAGTTATTTCATTTTGTCATGCTGCTGTGATATCACTTTATAGATTTACCATTCATTGTTCTGCTGTGCAATCTGTCTTAGAATGATCTGTTAAGGTACCCAAACAAAGTCTTATAAGATCTCTTGTGACACATTTTGTCACAATATTCAGCAATTTGTATAAGAATGGAGACAGTGGTCTTCTAGTATTGATTTTTAAAATCAACTTTATGTGCTTGGTTTGTTTGTTTTTTTCTTTCAACCAGCTGCAAGCATTTTTGGTCAGTTTCCCTTTGTTTAATTGCATTTAGAGTAATGATAGGTTACATTGCTGTGTACAGTATGTCCCAAAAAATTACAATCAGATTTTCGCATTGATAACACCCAATATGATTAAACCGTCTAAATGCTACGTCAGGGTCTTAAAATATAACATCCTAGCCTTATTTTGCAGAAAACCCCATTCAATTTGGTTTAGTGGTCACAGAGAAATGTGGATTGTTGTAAAGCATGTCATGCATCTGATTCTTCCAAGTTTAGCACGTGGATGCTCTTGATAATGCATATTAATGTGTAAACACAATAGACAGAACTTGGAGTGAAGAGATTCCTGACATGCTCTACAAAATTCCTCATTTCTCTTTGACCACTGAAGCAAATCGAATGGGGTTTTCTGTAAGATGTGGGCAATGAGTTATAGTTTCATACCCTGAAATTGTATTTGTATTGATTCAATATTTTTAAAGTTATCGTTGCGGATGGTACTGTTATAATATTTTTTTTTTCAGACATACGATTTTTGACTGTGCTTCTTATCACAGGGTCCCAGAGCTGAGGCTCTCATGAGGAGTGCCATGGACCGGGGTAAGTGGGTCTTCTTCCAGAACTGCCATCTCTCCCCCAGCTGGATGCCCTCCTTGGAGAGACTCATTGAGAACATCGACCCGGACAAGGTGAGATGCCAAGTCAGCCAGCCACCATCTTGGATGCACCGACTACCTTACAAACATGCCATGAGCATCAGTAGTTGATGGACTTTGTACTTTATATGAAAGGGATATAATCATTGGTATTTATATAATAGGCCTGGTGCTGGTTTCATGTTCAATAACTTTGCATCGTTAATCTCTTCTTCTTATCTCCAGTTCTTACTTTTCACTCAAGAAGCCCATTGTCATACCAAAATAGATGATGCTTCCAAGTACATAATATAAAATTCAAAACTCTTCCAGTTAAAAAATCAGAACCAAATGACCTTTGACTTTTATGTTTGTTTTAAATAAATAACAGTAAAATCCAGTGAAAACTGTCTTTGTCATAGAAGAGAGATCATCTGAAATATTATTGTTGCAGTCAAAGTCAGTTGGAATCTGTAGAGAGGATGATGACAGATAAATAAGACTGATATGACTACTAGGGTAGAGCTGAAGTTTTTCCTTATTCAGCTATCACTATGAACTGGAATATTTTGTAATTTCTTTCTTTATTTTTAATTTGTTGGTGCGCTGACTCCATCTTGTTTTTTATGTCCATACTTTTATAGGTCCATCGTGACTTCCGGCTGTGGCTGACCAGTATGCCCAGTCCAAAGTTCCCAGTGGCCATCCTCCAGAACAGCTCCAAGATGACCATTGAGCCTCCTCGGGGCATCAAGGCAAACCTGCTTCAGAGCTACACCAGTCTCAACGACGACTTCCTCAACTCCTGCATTGGAAAGGTAAAAGCAGGTCAACCTGAGAAATAGTTAGAGTACTTTTTATTTAAAAAAAAAGAAAGACATAAAGATGCATAATCTAACAAATCTTTTAGATATTCTCTTTTGCTTAAATATTGATTATTTGATCTGCTCACTATCTCCTCTAGAGAAGTGTGTTGTTTGAAAAGTGTTCTGACATTGGGTTGTGTTCTAACTTCTAGATTGCACCTGTTTTATGCTGGTGCCTAAGAGGACTTTTTTCCACAAGGCCTCTGAGCATGTTCTCATGTTCTCTGTTCATTTCACATTTTTATTTCAAACAAGTGATGAACTTCAGATTTTTTTAAAAATGATGGTAGGATATTATGTATGCATTGTATTTCTCTATCATGAAATAGAGTGAATGAACAAATTAAAAATATCAAAATGAAGCAAAAAGGAGATGCAGTACTTGTTCTGTTCTAATTCTATGGAATTAAAGAAATATGGTGAGATGGAATGACTGAAAATGCATTGAGTGTTTAAACTAAGTGCAGGTTGTATCTTGTACACTGAACTGTGACAAAGAAGAGCTGAATAGTATGTGTACATTAAAAAAAAAAATGAGAAATGCAATCTTGTTCAAGTACACTCTGACAGTGAGAGGAGGGATATTAGGAAAAAAAGTTACAGAAAAAACAATTTTAAGCATGTACAGAGACAAAGATATTAAAGGCAGAAGCAAACTTGTGGAAAACGATTAAATCATTGATTCAATCAATGGAATGTTTAAATAGACCAGGATGCACTGATATACATGATAACAAAAAGAAATAATGTACAGTAGTGATATCTTCTAGCATGACACTAATTATTTTAGTTATTTGAGTTTGTTTGAAGAATATGAGGTATTCATCAGTATCATAATAAAATGAGCTCCCTCATGGAGACGTAATGAGCTCCTTTATGAAGACAATATGAGCTCCCTCGTGGAGACTTTATGAGCTCCTTTGTGGAGACAGTTATGAGCTCCCTCGTGGAGACGGTATGAGCTCCCTCGTGGAGACTTGGTACATATTCTTGTTTATATCTCTCTAAGATTTATAATGTTTGTTGTATGTTAAGTGCTGTCTGGGGCAAATTGTTTGTATAGGGCCCCACTTTCTCTCTCTCTCTTCTTTCGTTCTTTAAAACGACAACAACAACTAATTATTTGATGTAATAATTGCTTTCTGTAGAGATTTTTGAATGATTGGCTTCATTTGACATGTTGCCCACTTCACTCTGTACACAACTGTTACTCAAATACAACATTCTGTGCGTGTTGTACCATCTCAATATGTAAAAGTCCTTGCGTACTGTTCTTTCTCCCGTTTTACACAGACGCATGAGTTCAAGAGCCTGCTGTTCTCACTCAGTCTCTTCCATGCAATCGCGCTGGAGAGACGCAAGTTCGGCGCCCTCGGTTTCAACATCCCGTATGAGTTCACCACCGGCGACTTGAGAATCTGCATCAGCCAGCTGAAGATGTTCCTTATGGAGTATGAGGACCATGTGCCTTTCAAGGTATATAAGAAGAGATGTCATGTAGTCCCACATGTAGACAGTGATGTATGTGTGTGCTGATCATATGCAGCATGTTGTCATAAGTGTTCTGTCTCAATGAAGAAATGAAATCAAAATAAGTTTGGGGATGATACCAAGACCGAACATAAACACCTCATGAGGAAGAATATACATTGATAATTGTGAGTATCTATTGATGTCATACTCAATAGAGCATAAATGATGTTACCATGATTTTTACTCATGCTGTAGATTTTTCAAATAATACGTGGTACTCAAAAGCAGCAATACTTAAACGGTGAATGTATGTACTGTCTAATTGCTATATGCATTATCATTATTATGCTGATTTGATTATATGATTTCCAGAAGTTGTAAGGTGGATGGGGAGAGACAGACATATCCTCTGAATGAATTACAGTTACCTATGTCACCAAGATGGTGTCATGACTGCCTTTATGCATCATTTCTATAGGTCCTGAAGTACACAGCTGGTCACATCAACTACGGTGGTCGTGTGACGGATGACAGGGACCGACGCTGCATCATGAACATCCTGGCCGACTTCTACTGCGGCGACGTTCTGGAAGAGGAACACCAGTTCTCCGAGTCGGGCATCTTCCACCAGATTCCTACCACCCATGATCACAATGTGAGTATATCCTGAAAATATAGCTAGTATATATATAGATAGATATATGGAAGGATAGATAGATAGATAGATAGATACATGTAGATAGGTAGATAGATAGATAGATAGATAGATAATATTTCACGAAGTTCTTATTTTTCGCAAAATTTCGATAGATAGATAGATAGATAGATAGATAGATAGATAGATAGATAGATAGATAGATAGATAGATAATATTTCGCGAGGTTCTTATTTTCGCAAATTTTCACAAGTTGGGTGCTGTTGGCACATTTAAAAAACATGCAGAATATCAACTCTGATCCCGGCATAAATGTGAGTGTGCACGTATCTGTCTAGTACTGTACTCCACAATCCCAAATTTAACCACTTGTGAAATTGCCGTGATGTCCCGGTTCGCAAAATATTAGACTCACTGAATATATTTATATATTCATATATTTATAAAATCTATATAATTCATCCAACTTTTGTTTTTTCAATGTACTACCAGGGATACATGGCGTACGTGCGAAGCCTGCCAATCAACGACACCCCAGAGATCTTCTCTCTCCACGACAACGCCAACATCACCTTCGCCCAGAACGAGACCTTCACCACACTCAGCACCATCATGCTGCTCCAGCCCAAGACGGCTACCGGGGCTGGCAAGTCTCGAGAAGAGGTAGGCATGGACTACTGTTGGTATCAAGACATTTTGGTTTTGGGTTTTATTTTATTTTTGGGGGTGTATAGTTGAACATGTATTCTGTTCCTGTGTCATTTTGAGTGCGAAGGGGCCTGGTAGATGTCATATTGATGGAACCCACATTATGGATTTGATTTAATCTTCTTTGTGCACTGTTATAGGTACTGTAAAGCATGATATTTTCGCAGCATGAAATTTCGCGAGTTGCCTCTAACATGCAATGCATAGAGTGTAGACAAGATTGATCGTTAGTGTGCATTTTAATTTTGCGAAACTTGGCTCTCGTGAAATTCACAAAAATAAAATGCAGGGTAACATTCCTCATTTTACAGTATTAAGTTTTCATGTGACATTCTTGGAAGGTTTCCAATGCAAAATGCATAATCTTAGTGAGTCCACCATGGACCATATTCTTTCTTGGAGTAGGAGGTTGCTCTGAAAATGACCACCCAGTCCTTTTCAAGGCTACCTTTCACTCCAATACGGTGCATGGTGGACCAGAAAATCACCAAGACTACATTTTCATATGTATTGTCAGTTTGCACTTTTTTAGCAATTCAAAGATGTATTATTTTATATTTCCTTTACATGAAAGTTTTATTCTTTAATGACAGGAAACCATTGTAAATGTTGACATATAAAACTGGTGAACACTGCAAAGTTGTAATCATATGCACCAAGAAAACCGTTATGTTACATGATGTTTATCCCTCAATCTCTTGTTGCTAGGTGATTGAGGAGTCTGCCAAGACAATTCTTGCCCGAGTTCCTCAACCCATTGACCACGTGATGGTTGCCAAGAAACACCCAGTACTCTATGAGGAGTCCATGAACACTGTACTCATTCAGGAAGTCATCAGGTAAAAAAGAATACACCTCAGTTTAATTACTAGATCTGTCCACTTACAGATTTCATATTTTTGTTCTTTGATCCACCTTTTTTCTTTGGTTGCTAATTCAGACTGAAGGAAACCATGCTATTTCCTCCATTTTATTTCACTGGTGCAAAAAATGTGTCATTTGAGTATAAACATGGAATATATCAAATTAATGTATATCAAATGTATCAAATCTTGTGCCATGTGTTATCCCATGCTGGATACACCTGAACGGTCCAGTAGATGAATGGAAAGATAGATAGCTATTTGTAGATTGATAGATGGTGGATGCATAGATGAAATGGATGGATTCATTCAATCATTCATTTATTTTCTTTTCCAGCTTAAACAGAAACATACAAATATGAAGTTTTACAGAAAGTAAGTACATCTATTAACATTATAAGGCACCATAAAGGAAATGTATAAGGATGCAATTTTTCATTGGATATAACAACATTTGGAAAGATGGATAGATGAATGGATGGATGAATTTATGAATGGATGAGTGTGTATATTGATGGATGGAGAGACAGAAAGAGAGACAGAGAGAAAAATGTAGACACATAGACAAAATAACATATTAAGAAAGACAAATGGACAGAAAAAATATAGTAGTAGAAACATGGTTGGAAAAAGTTGGCACACAATTGGACAGAGGGAACAACTGAAGACTACCTCTGTTGTGTAAGAGTATAAAGAACTATTATGTACCCCTGGGGACTCAAATTTTATCATATGGCTGTTTTCCCCCTTTGCCCGTGACCACCTGTTTTTTGCAACCCCCCCCCCCCCCCCCTTCCAGGTACAACCGTCTGCTGACCGCCATCCACAGCACCCTCAAGGACCTCCTCAAGGCCCTCAAGGGATTGGTGGTCCTCTCCCTGGAGCTGGAGACCATGTCTAACAGTATCTACAACAACACTGTCCCAGACCTATGGGCAGGCAAGGTCAGTGAATGCCCCGTGCCTTTTACTTTCTTACATCTCATACCTAATATACACCCATGACAGTACCTCTGACAATAGCTTATAGCTGTTGGTATTTCTTCTTTTTTTTTTGTCATTAAATTCTATAAGCAATACCTGTGTGCTATGTTTTCTCTGGATTCATCATTTGGTATTATCAACAAATAGATAAAGAGTGCATGTTGATTTTACCAGCTTGTTCAGACTGTAGTATTTTCCATTGGCAATTTTCCCATAGATAGACTTCATGCTCCAAACATGGACACTTTGCTCTTTGAAATATGAACAGCTGGCTCTGCAAGCGAATTTGGTTCAATCAGTGCACCCGCATGAGACACTCGTTATCAGGACTTTTCACATGATTCCAGGACATTTGTAGTTTACGAAATATATTGTTGTCATATTTAATAGAACACAATTACATTGGGACAACCATAATCCTCAATTACTGTTCGTGTTTTGTCTCCATCAAATCTTTCTTTAAAAAACAAACGAACAAACTTGTTGATAATGTTGGTAAAGGCCTACAACTGCCATTAACAAAGTTTTAACAGATCTCTTTTCTTATTGGAGAGTTCTCCGCCAGATTGTGTGCAATTAGGATTTAAAAGTGGAATTTCCCAAAGATAGCATTGTGTTGCTAAGCAACGAATTGTATCTGATCATCCTCCATTCAGTCATCCCACTCTCTTCCCTCCTTTCCTGTCTCCAGGCGTACCCATCACTGAAGCCACTCTCTTCCTGGGTGACCGACCTGGTAGAGCGGATGAAATTCATCGATAACTGGATCCATCAGGGCATCCCCAGCGTCTTCTGGATTTCCGGATTCTTCTTCCCTCAGGCCTTCCTCACCGGAACGCTCCAGAACTATGCCCGTCGGGCCATCATCTCCATCGACATCATCGGCTTCGACTTCAAGGTGATGAACACTCTCCCATCCCTCCCCTCCCTGTTCAAAGTCATCAAAGATGAAACTTGCTGGACACACATTTCTCTCATCTCAGACTTCATTTTTTGTCTCACCCACCGGAGGTGAAGGCGAGACTAAGGGATCCAAATGGCGTCCGTCTCCGTCGTCCGTCCGTTGTCCGTACCGTCCGTCGTCCGTCGGTCGTACCGTCCGTCATCCGTCACAAATGTTAAATTTTACCTGCAAGACTCTCTTATGATGCATAACTTGGCAACTGTTACAGCAATGGCAGCCACACTAGGGTGATAGAAGCACTAGGGGTATCTTCATGTTATGGTGTTGTCGGAGATCATGTGATGATATCAAAGGTCATTTGAGGTCATATATTAAAGAGTATGTGCAAGACTCTTTTCTATGTTAAAGTTTACCTGCAAGACTCTCTTTTGACAAATAACTTCACATAAGTTGCTTGGATTACAACCTAACTTGGGTCATAGATGCACTGGGGGTACCTTCATGTTATGGTGCCGTTGGAGGTCACAGGATAAGGTCAAAGGTCATTTGAGGTCATACGTTAAAGTTTACTTGCAAGACTCTCTTATCACAAGTAACTCGACACATGTTGCTACAATCGTAATCAAACTTGGGTGATGGATGCACTGGGGGTACCTTCATGTTATGGTGCCGTAAGAGGTCACATGATAAGGTCAAAGGTCAGTTGAGGTCATACGTTAAAGTTTACTTGCAAGACTCTTATCACACGTAACTCAGCACATGTTGCTACAATGGCAATCAAACTTGGGTGATGGTAGATGTCTCTTGGGAAGTTGAAGGTCGTCACAAGGTCAGAGGTCACAGACAGGGGTCAACAAACTTTAAGGGCCCAATGTTATGTTTTTAGGGCACGTTTTGATTGTGGCTCATAACTTTTGATCCCTATGTCCGTTTGTGACCAAACTTGGATGGTAGATGTCCCTTGGGGAGTTAAAGGTCATCACAAGGTCAAAGGTCACAGAAAGGGGTCAACAAATTTTTAGGGCCCAATGTTAAGTTTTTAATGGCGCGTTTCGATTATGGCTCATTACTTTTGATCCCTTTGTCCGTTTGTGACCAAACTTGGATGGTAAATGTCCCTTGCGGTGTTGAAGGTCACCACAAGGTCAAAGGTCATAAGCAGGTCAATTAACTTCTGGGAGTTATAAAAAATATTAATTCCTTGTACACGAATGGGCGAGACACAATTTGGCGATTGCCTTGTTCTTCTCAGATCTTCCTTTAAATTGTTAGCCCCTTTGCATTTGCAAAGAAGAGAATTACATGTATCTCGTAAAGATTACCGGGCCATCATGAGTTTTCAGGGTAAAATTAAGTGGGGGTCAAAAAGCCATATTTATGACAATGACTGTGATTGCATTTGACCTATTCACAATACTATCAAGATATTGCAGTGACTTCATGATTTTTTTGTGGGTCACCTGAAATATACTGCATTGCAACTTCTGGAGCAGACTTCAGTATGGTTCAATTAGTTTGTAAAATTGTGAGGGCTACACAGAGTAAGTCATATTTCCCTATTTTTTAAAAAATAATTCCTGTATGTGGTCTAATGGGAAAATAGCCATATCGATACAGATCATGTTGGATATGTTCTTAAATAGAACACAGACGTGCCAAGGAACATGCTTTGTATGGTATGGTTAAGATGTGTGATATAGATGTAACTTAAGAGGAGCAGTCCTAACAGAATTTATTGCGCCTTGCCCCCCCCCCCCCCCCCCCCCCAATCCATAGGTGATGAAGGAGCCAGCAGAGAAGCTGAAGGAGCGGCCAGAGAGTGGCTGCTACATCAGAGGCCTGTTCCTGGAGGGGGCACGGTGGAGCTATGAGCGGCACCAGCTGGCTGAGTCACGCCCCAAGGAGCTGTACACTGAGATGCCCTGCATGCAGCTCATCCCAGCAGCAAGTCGAAAGCAGCCAGAGACCGGCATCTACGTCTGCCCCATGTACAAGACTCTCACCAGAGCAGGTATGAATCACTCCCTAGTGTTGGCATTGAATAGATCACGGCCTTCATTATGTGCTCTGTTTTCAAGGGAAATGAAAACCTACATTTTTACAGTAGGTTGGGATCACTGATTTGTGAATTTGGTCAGGCCTCATTCAGAATGCCATCACCTCAGTTGGATGGTATCACTAAATACCAAAAGTAACACAAACTGACATGCTTGATAAGTGTGAATCATTGATCACTTTTCTTTCTTCTACCTTGGTCAAAAGCTTACAACAATTGCTATAGAAAGAGGTCCCTCACCCTAAGAAAGTTTTCCCAACCCCCGTCAGCTGTGGTCCTTTAGTTTGCCTTGAACGAGCGACAAGAAGCAGAGCCACTGGATCAAGCGGGGAGTGGCTGTGATTTGTGCTCTGGACTATTAAGGTGTCCCAGGCTGGAACCAAGGCTAACATACCACTCAGTATTATTGCCAGTACATCATTGGTTTGGAACCGAATCACAGTCATGCAGATCTGCTGTTCAGCTTCAAACTATAATTCATTCTTCCCAGCTGCTATAGCATAAGTTTGATAAGACAGTCTATAACAGGCATTAAGTTTCAGAGACAGAAATCCTTTCAGGAGAAGTTGAGGTGCATATGAAATCAATGTGCATCAAGTCGTGAAATTTGTACATAATTTGTAAATGACATGTACAAATGTGGAGTCTATTATAAAGAGATGTTTTAGTGTCTTTCCAAAAGATATGCACTGGTGTGTTGGGAGCCGGAACAATCTGAGGAACGTTGTATTTGTGCTCAACCAATACAACAAATGAAATAAAAATAAGATAGAATGAAATTACAATTTTGTTTTGATTTACACATGGTAACCATGAGGTTCTTGTTTTGTATATTGTTTATCACTGTAAACTATGTTGATGATAGAATTTCAGTCAAAGACCTTAGAATAGATATTAATGTCCTTTGATATGTTACACTGGCCATAAGACACTCCTGTATTCTCTAACTTCAAGTTAAAACACACAAATAAATACTACTATCACCTTGATGTAGTCATGTGTACTTATTCAATCTGGACCAAATGTAGGTTGGTTGGCAAATTGATTCCAACATTTAGAATTATTCACAGCTGAGACAAATATGTTCTCTCTGTTAAAGACAATTTTTTTTTTTTTTTGTGATTTAAAAGCATTGACTTGAGACCACACAATGGTACTGTATTGGTTGTTGTTTGAATTAAAGAATTACTTCAGTTTTTATTGCAGTGTCTGAGACACTATAATGTACAAAATGTTTACATAAGCACATGTGTTCTACTGAGCTGAAGTGGTTGCCTGTGCCGTGTGCCTATTTTATGTGATACAGATTGTATTACACTTCAAATGCACCAAACGAATGTGACCCAACTGGATCTTGAAAGTCATGCTTTTCTGTCAAACAATGGGTTGTTAAAGTTTATGAAATTTAGTCGCAATCATACTGGTTGTAGGTCTGTTGTATTCTATGTTTATACACAAGAAGTTGTTATAAGATATGTGCACATTAAAGCTTGGTTCAACTTTTTCACCTTGACATCTTGTGAGCTCACATTTCATAATTTTTAAAGAGAAAATAAGACATGAGTGGTAATATTGAAAGTTTATTCTTTTTAATGCATAAAATGCACAAAATTTGTATGAAATATTTAGACAACTAGAATGTCTTGTCTTTCCTGACAAAATTTGCCGTCCATAAATCGAGTAGTGTGCCTCATCTTACAAAATACATTGTACCAAGAATCTATCACTAGTATTGTATTTATTGTTGTGGGTGGTTGTTCGCCTGATGTCGAGATTTACTCTAAAGTAAAAGAATCTACCATTATTGTATTCATTGTTCTGAGTGATCTATTTACGTAGTTGTACCTGACATGTCAGGATTTGCTTGGAAATAAAAGAGTATATTTCTTGAGGCTATGTCAATGTGTTCGAATGGCATTATTTTCTTTCTCTTTCTGATCATTATTACCATAAGGCAGGGCTCACATTAGCGGTGGGCAGTGGCCTAAGGCCACTAGAGATTTATTTTGGGCGACCAAATTTCCTAAAAGGTTGTCTTTTGGTGGTCTGATAGGGAAACTGAGATTCAGAATGTATATTGATGTTTCCTTTTATATTGGGTCACTACTTTTTTATTTCTTTCAAGATTCAAAGATTATCATTGCAGGTAGCCCAATTAGGCCATCACAGAAAAAAGTTGGTGTTCAAGCCCAGCATACAGACAGTAACATAGAATGAACTGAAAGCCATGCTCTGAATGTGTGCTCTCCTTAAATGACACTTAGACAGTTTCCAGAGGCTTACCCTCCAATGTACTTCCTACCAAAGTGTCTCTGATTGGCTAGTCTGCATATATGTCAAATATCTATGTTGAGTGCTAAAGGTACAGCAGTGTATATTGTATACTTGTAACTGAGGGGCATTCAGAAAAAAGAAGACAAGATGATTTAATGGGTTATGCAATGAGTCGAGTGCATTGCTTCTCATGTATGTCGGAACATAAATCCACTATTGATACAGGGGAAGCGTCCCAAAATGTACTGGTGGATTGAGTGATTTCAGCAATATTTGTATTACTGGAAGGACATTAGTGAAGTCTGAGGAAAATCTGACAGTTCATTCAAGAGTCACAAATTTGTTAAATTTTGATGCCGCCATTGCTGGATAAGAAGACTACAACAGTTTGTGATTGTCACAGAAAATACACAGTGAAATTTGTTAATTTTCAATTTCCTAACAAAATGAAAGAGCAATTGATTTAACTCTTCCAGAAAACATGCAGAATAATATTATCCTTAACATAGGTTAGTAACAAGTCAAAGGAATGGGTAGTTTTCACTGGAAATAAAATTTTGTGGAATTTCCTGTATATTTTCTGTATATAATTGTCTTGCTATGACGCCATGAATTGCTGTTGTCTTCTCATTTCTGGCACCAAAATTGTAAAAATTCACAACTTTTGAAAGGATTGTAAAATTTTCCTCAAACTTCACTGATTTGTTCCAGAAATATTGCAGCATTTACTCAATCCACATCCACAGCCCCCCTCCCCCATCATGGTTGAACTAGGACATAAACACACACAAAAACAAACAAACAAACAAACAAAACAGCACTTATACCAAACAAGTTTATATGCCTTCTAAAAACAAATCAAAGCTAAACATTTAACTAAAGCCCTCACACACACAACCTCAATTGTCGCAATTGTGTCAGATGACTTTATTTGCAGCAAACACCAAACTTCTTGTAAGCCAGTCATTCTTCAACATTCTCATACTGGTGTCAACGACTACTGAAAGAATATTCCAAAAAACAACTGCAAATTTGAATTTAGTGTGAACTTTCTTTCAATTTCAACATATGCACAAAGATTGGTGTATATTACAGTCTCAAAAACAGAGCTCAAATGAGGGTAAAAAAGAACAGCAAAATGGTGCTTTGCATCAGAACATGCGTAAAATGTCACTCCAGCAACTAGTTTAACAGATAATATATTGTATTCCTGATTACAAACTGTCATCATTCACACAGCAAACGTTTGAAAAAAAAAAAAAACTCAAAGTACATTTTGTTTCTCACTTGCATTACACATGGATGTGCCTACTTATTTTTTTTCTTCATTTTTTTTCACCCAACATACAAAACACGTATTCAAAATGTCCAATGGCTTTCAAGAAACAACATACAATTGACACATGAGAACAACGTTGTTACATTGGAGCAAGCCTACAGTTAGGGCAATGTCTGACATGTCTACACATGTGTTAATAGCAGAATTATGCACTTATCTGCTGCAGCTGGAATATCACTTTCATTCATCATACACACCACTCGGCAAGATTTAACACATGACTTTTGCAGTACAGATATACAGTACAAAAAAAATTCTTGTGTCAATACTTAAAGAGATATTTAGTTATCAAGGAGCACTACATGTATGTGAAAGCAGAGAGACTTGGAAACTCTGTAGTAACAGAACCATTAAGCATCACAAAACGGTGGATTCTTGTAACAATTTCATTGTGACCAGCTTGTTACACAAAAATTTCATTATGTCAGGGTTTAAAAAAACCCAAACACAGTAGCATACAAAGAAACATTGAACTTTGAAGCAAGAACAAGCATTTTGTTATAACGAGTTTGCCTTTTATCAGTGTTCTTTATAATGGCTGTCAACTGTGGTAGTTAAAGTAAGATTACTACTTCGCATTAGAGAGTATCAAGTATTTCAGTATGTCAGATAAATGAGACTGATATAACAATGGAGTGAACAGCCTGGTGTAAAAGACACAAGAAATTTGTACACAATGGGGACATCATAAATCATTTTTTTTAAATCCTTTTTGAATGTTCTGCAAAGAGCAAATGCTGGCATTACACAAACAAGTCCATGACTGAGCATGTGAATAGTTGTTTGGTGGCTTCTTCTTGTCGCTTTTTTTCCACTTTTGACTTATCATTAACCTGTTGAAGGCTCGTCCCGATTATACTCAGGCAGATATCTATGGGAATTGTGTGTCATAGCAAAATCAGCGTGTCCTCAATGGGTTAAATGTAGGATTAAACACCTACCCACTTGACTGTCAGCAAAGAGATTTTCCCCAGTGACTGCTAGAGTGCGGACTCTTCATACGCCCCGTACTATTGTTTTGTGAGCGCACGGGGAGCACTGGATGACCCCTCATGCTATCACGCTACCAAATGAGCAACCAAGGAGCACCCAAATCGAGAGAAGTGCGTACTCGACGTGTAAAAGTTCAAAAGTTCGCGTAATATGTGCTGTAAAAATGCTACTTTTATTTACACAAAATCTGCCATTACTAAGTGGGTCAATGGCAGCCCCCATGGAATCACTGACACCATTGTAGAGTCCACCCTCTAGTGGTGGGGAGAAAAAAAAAACTCTTTGACTGTCAGAGAATGTTTGCTAGAAGTTTACACGCTTCCCTTGGCCCTACATGGTCTACACACAAAGTCTAAAAAGCCAACGAGTCAAAAAGCCTAAAAATAATACATGTATACAAAAGCTAGCTCTCAGTAAAACCTGCCATGGAGAACTGCTATTCTCATCTTCCGCATCAGCACATGCTGTACTTGTGACCTTCACGAGGTCAACTTTCATTCAATTCTATACAATGGCAGATTTTCAGTCAGTACACCTGATCTGCTGGAAAAAGAAAAATGTAGATCAACTTCACTGACAATTTAAAAATATAAAATGCATATCTTGCCCTCAATAGAACATGACTGCAGTGAATTTGGTATCACACTCATACAACCTTTTATATCTTTACACTTTTGCTGCTGAACAAGAAATCAATAATCATATGATGATTAATAAAGTCTCTAGATGTTTTGGTACAACGTATCACAAAAGTTGAACTTGGAGTATTGTATCAACGAAGATATTAAGGTCAAAAGTCTGACCCCAAGATATTACCATCAGGGCAAGGATAACTTTTTTTTTTTTTGCTTTAAAAACAATGAAATATCTATAGAATAGCTATAGCATACGATTGTAGCTACGGTTTCTTTGAAGAGAAAACCGGGAAATAACCAATTGCATTTAAAGCATGCAAGATTCAGACTTGTGTCTGTTTGTGGGTTTACGTGTAGTAATAGACATAGATTCCATGCTTCCCACTTCTAAATCATTGTGTCAACTCTATCAACAATGGTAAAGCATCACCCACATTCAAGCACACACAATAGGTATAGACTAGCTATATCATTACATAATATGCATGCATGGTGGTTGCAACTGGGTGTATCAGTATGCGAGGGCCAACTGTGGATGGCTTTATACACTGTATATGCTACATTGCATCCAGTAATGTATCGTTACACAGTATGAATCCGACAAAAGACTACACAAATGTTGTCCTTGTGTGGAGTTGACGGAAGTGTTTCAGACAAATAGAGTTGAGATACATGTTCATGAGTGGTGTTATCAGTCTTGTAGCAAAACAGATTCCTTTTCCCGGCAGTTCCCTTTAAAGGCTCATATACCTAGTGTGTTTGGATAATTATGATTATGATAACATCTACAATTTTTATAGTCCCATTTTCCATTCTGCTTTAAAACATGCTCAAGGCGCTTTACACCGAAGCAAAAAGACTGAAAATACCATAAAAAACAGAAGATAAAGAAATGAACGTCTGTCTACAAAATCATTGTTAAACAACCGTCAAGATGTATCCGCACTCCAATAATCTTGAACAGTTAATGCAGTACAAACCATAACTGCAGGATCTTTAAAATGCATAGAATGTGAGGTGTGGTGGTATCACAGACACACACAATCATCATTATAAGGAACTTGAAGACAGCATGTCTCTACACATCATCTTTCAATGCAATCAACGTACTCTTGTTCTGCCTCAGACCAGCTTGAACTTTCTGTACTCATTGGGCAAGAGGGCGATAATATTTCACATTTCAACGCGTAACTTCAAGAAGAGTGCACAACGCCCTATAGAAGCAGACATACCAGTACATTGTTAAGTTACTTCTCAACTCCATTTCCAGTGTCTTGAAGCAGGGAGGTGGAAAGAGAAGTTGGTACATAATGTCGAAATACAAAAAAACTAAAATATAGCTCATTACCACTTACTCCTCAATTTTTCTATCATGTTTTCAAGTTACACAACTGTAGGCTGAGCAATGTTGCTTTCAAACATTTGTTACTCTACAAACCTGCCCTAAAGTTCATGTCACATTAAAAAAAAAAAAAAAAAATTATTTGTGTATGGTATCTTTAAACAGTCAATAATTCATGAATGGATGCCCTCGCCATTCCATAAATTCAAGAATTTGTCGAAATACTTTTACTCTTTTTGTTGCTGTTTCTAATGAGAATGTATGGACAACATTCACTAGCTCTTGAGCTCCCTCCTTTTTCAAATTTCTACCCCCTTTCAATTGAATAGTCCACATGTTGGTATAAAAAAAAACACAAACTTCTTTATCTTACTATCCCTCGAAGCATAGCATGGTCAAGCATACATACAAACTGTAGTCCCTTGCCTATTGCTGCTTCCCTCAACTCCTGTCTCCATGAATTTAAAGTTTTTTCTTCTTTTGTGAAGTGATAAACCTTATTTGCACTTCATTTTATATTTGGTATCACACAACCCAAACAGGCAATATTGCCAATTGTAACTATTTATCCAAAGCTAACAATTCCCACTTTGGGTTCTGAATGGCTGGATCCGAACTACCACAGCGATACACTCATATCATTGTGTGCAGGTTGTAATAGCAAGCCATCTTCCTCCTGGGGCAGACCCAGCATACTTAACCCGTTGAGGACGGTTTGATTTTGCTACAACACACATTTCCCATAGACGTTTTCCCGAGTATACTCGGGACTCATCCTCAACGGGTTAACACTGACAGAATTTCTGCTTACACTACAAGAGTTTGGCTAGAAATTGACTGCAGCATGAAAAGACTTTCAAGCAGCCAAGATAGCAGGATCACAGCATGCTGATACTTCCACTCAAAGTGCCATTCAACAGTAAAACAGTACATTGAGTCCGGTCATCTTCGCATTGACTATGGTATTGCAAAAAGGCTTACAACACTGTAGGCCTTCATTCAACAAGAATCAACTTTTATTCATTCTTGGTGAATTTACAACTCTGATGCAGCATGATACATTTCACTACCCTTTTATTTTGCATTCAACAATAACTCTCCACGTAAACAAACAAACACACAAAAAAGATGGTACAGGGAAGTCAATGCTGCTACACGAAAAAGTATGCCACTCATACTTCAAGAATATAATTGACAGAATACAGAACAACAAGTCTTGCCAATTTGGTGTTGTGCAAAGTTACACACAAACAGCAAGCCATACACTTTCCTTTCTTTCTACACAAGCCATGTCTCGGGTTCCAGCCCTATCACAGAAATACATGTGCCACGGACTTTGACTGAATAAGACCCAAGGTTTATAGTCATCTCTCAGAACCTTCCTGTTTATACTTTTTAAAAAAAAAACACAGTAAAGATATAAATAGATCCCTTGAAATTAATACCAGTCTGCGTGATCTTCTGGTTCACCCTTTAGCACCTTGAATTTTCATTTTTGCAATGTCAACTTTTTCTAAAGTGAAGGAAGACATATCTACTGTACATTTCAGATCATTTTTACATGAAGGTTTACACAAATCAATTGTGTATCTGTGAGGATTGCCTACATCGGAGGGTGATACAGGGATAATGTAAACTTGGCTAAAAACACACACTACAGTACTCATCTTCACCTAGTCTCACTTCCCTTCAACACATGCGTGCACAGACATACACATTTACACAAACACAACACACACACACGCGCACACACACACACACACACACACACACACACACACATGTACACACATACACATAAGGGTGGTCCTTGGCAGGTTATGTGCTGAAGGGTTCAGGCATTGTACAGAGGTACTGCTGTAACAAGACATATAAAAATCACTTGGTAGTAACTACGATTATTTTTTTTCAGACGATCAAGACCCAACCTGAGAATAATTATAGCACATCTAAACTAAGGTGGCAATAAGAATTTTAAAAAAAGTGTAAAGAGCAAAAACTACAAAATAGATGTCACTTTTAAAAATAAATAGAGGAAATCTTAACTTTTTTTATTAGATAGAATGGTACACTGTACTCAAAGCTGCTTGGATCTTATGCCTGTTTCCTACAACACTCACCAATCTCAGCAACACTCAATTAGTGATGTCACAATTGTGACAGCATAGCAGCAACCAATCAACTGTCAGTATTCCAGTTGTTGCTCTGGTGACTGCAGTGAGTGGTGTAAGGTTGCCATGGTTACACCATGCTTGATGAAACGGGCCTCCATGACTTTCACTCTACTTGACATTGTCAGTGATGAACTGGCATCCGAGGAAGGTGCACATTTCCTTCTCCGTCTTGCTGTTGACCGTCCAGGGTACAACCTTCACGCCTCTCGCCTCCCAGAACTGGACAACCTCCCTGTGTGTCGGTCAATCAAATGAAATCACGTACACAAAGGCTGAGTGAGGAGACTGGTACTGCCCATCAAACTGTGAGAGACAGAATGTGACCACTGAAAAGTCTGATCTGAGGGGCATTTCATGAAGCGTTTTGGTCGGATATTTTTCTGACAAGCTACTGAAATCCTTGCATCTGATTGGCTCAGAGCAAGTTTGTCCGACATCATGAAATGCCCCCCTGAGCTTCTGACACTGGTGTGACTCCTTGCTTTTAAATCTCTGCCAAATTCAGACCTCATCAAGAATATTTCTGAACTGCCACGACCTGTGGAAGCAAGTTGTCTAAAAGTTACTTATCCAGAAATTTGAATATTTAAATGGAAATACAGTCTACCTTGCCCAAGTCAAATCTATTTGTCCTAAAGAAATAGGTTCAATTTAGAGAAAACTCGACTTAGAGAAAACTCGACTTATGATGTGGTTAAAATCAACAGAACTAAAAGAAAAGAGAATATAACAAAACCTTCAACTTAAGGTTGACTGTATAGTGCATGCAAATTTCTGGAAAAATATCAAAATTAGAAGACGTTTGCAGGACTGTCAACATTCACATATCAAAACCTGAGAAGTTCAAAATAACTTTCAGGAAGATAACTGTATGACACAAGCATCTTAATTGGCAATAATAAAGGGGAAGGTGTTTTTATGTTTTTGTAAAGAGGATAATAAAATACAGCAGTCTCTACATGATCAGGTACCACTTACTTGGGTACTACGCTTAATTGACATACAAAGTGAACAGTGGGGTTTCTGCAAAGATGAGCTGTGGCTGTAGTGACATAACATGCTGTATTGTGGTACAGATGGGTGCATAGCGTGTGACGACTGTGATATGAAAGAAACACGCTCTAGTGAAACTAGAAAGGCATCCATTAAGAGGGCACCCTCTACCTGGAGATGGTGTCCTTCTGGAGCAGCATGGCGGAGTTGCCGCACAGGAACCAGAGCCAGCTGTACATGCTCCACACAAGGAGACGGTCCAGCAGCGCAGAGGGGAGGAGCTTCCACCAGGAGGCGGCTTCGCCCAGCCACTTCTGGACCTTGTCAGTGATGAAGAAGGTCTCCGTCGTCAGGGCGGTCAGGATGGAGCTGTCCAGGTGTCGCACCTGAGAGGCGAGAAGAAGGAGAGTGTTTGTGACCGCTGAGTTGCCAGGTAGTGATGTAACTCACCTCATCCATCCTCTTTGGGCCGTGTGGCCCATAAGGCTGCAAGGTTCTCTCTCTGTCTTTGGCAATTGGTTTGGCTGCGCTCCATGATGTCAATCCCATTTCCAATCTCAATTGATCATCTCCATGTCGTCTCAGGGTGCCCTACTTTTCTTCTACCTTGACGGTTCCAAGACATGTGCTCCTGCGACAACTGCTCCCATGAAATGTCTGCACGCTATTAAAGCCAAACATACATTTTTACCCACAAACATAAACCTAGCCCTAATCCTAATCCTCATATTAAACTAAACATAAAACCCTATAACAACCCTAACCTTAACCCTAAGTCCTTGGACAAAATAAGACTGGATCAATTGTTGCAGGAGCAAATGTTGTGTCACCACCTTGACAGCCCTCACATGTTACCCATGTGAGAGCGGCCAAGCAGTGACTGTTGTCATCCATTCTCAGCATGGGCCAATCCATTTCCATATTGTGCCTTTGACTCATTAATCACTGTCAAGTAGTGATTTGAAGCCCCCAAACTTGATACTATTATGCAGCATATGCAAAGTATTGTATAAGCCACATACATATAGCAAGTCTAATCTTTCATGAATCAGGACTTCCCAACAATTTCGTGAGTGGTTAAATTTGTGATTGTGAAGTACAGTACTGAACAGAGAAATGTATGCGTGCACGTCAAATTCATGTTGGGATGAGAGTTAATATTTTCGTGTGCTTTTAAATTTGCAACTAGCACTTGACTCGCAAAATTCACGAAAATAAGAACCTCGCAAAATATTCAGCATGTACAAACACTACAATACAATACACGTACAATACAATACAAGACGGCATACTGATAAAATACTGAATGCTGCCAGGTACTGAAATGTTACACCAGTTTTAAAGTGTCAACTTGTGGGCTTCAAAATGCACATTTTAAACATGGAACAGTAGAAGGTATTCAGGTATTCCATGTAACAATACACAGCGACAAGTTTAAGCGATTTGTTGGTTTGGATACTGGATAAGACAGCAATGACTGAAGGAAAGCAATAAAATGTTCATGGCATAAAAACTGAGCTAAACATTCACCACAGCACACAAGGAATTTGACTCAAGCTGCAGCTACAGATGCAGCCTTTGAGAACACTATGCAGTTTGCAGTTATGTGACACTGTATACATTTTATCAATATTTTGCTGTGGCACTATAAAACACTGTGAAATGAAAGGCTTGAAACGTTTCTTACTAGAGTGACACATGTCTTACATTTGTCCAGCATACATATTCAACGTACTTTTTCTGAACATATGACACTCAATTTTAGAGATGGAATTGACCAAACCTTGAAGAGATTGGAAAAGAAGAAACAGAGGTTTCTTAAATTGTATTCAGTCCGGTTGCAACATAGATATTTAAAAAACTGTGTACAAATACAAAATTCAAGCTGTGTTTCATTGTCAAGACAAAGTATAAGTTTGTTAACATTACTCTAGTAAACTTTATAATCTCATAATCTTGTACTTTCTATGCAAGCAGGGTAGTGTAGTGTATGAATCCTATGTGTATTATGTGATTGTGAGAGAATCTGAGAAGATCCCTTACCATGTAGACTGTGGGTGGGAAGAAGGAGCACACCATGGCGTTGTCATAGAGATCAGGGTACTTTTTATACAGCCTCACCAGTTCATCGATCATCTGTAAAAAATGATTAGAAAGATGCTTGAGTAGTACACTATATCATTATACAAGAATACACAATACATCAATACCTAATATGCTACATGACACAATATCCAGTTCTTTGATTTTTACTGAAGAGATCTGTTTCCCTTTCAAGGGTAATGACATAATCAACTCAATTATCAAAGTATTCATGGGTAATTCCATGAAGTTGGGGCACAAAGTGTTGCATTTTAGCATAACTCAATACTAATTATGCTATACATATATTGTTTATAGGCTTTACATTTGTATTGAGACCATACGTTTTCCTAGAAATTTTGTGCCATTCAGACTAAATTTTGATGAAGTTATTTAAAAAAAAATGTAATGGTGTCCTGTAGCATCGTGACATGTCCATGTAGCATCGTGATAGTTAAAATCTGGTCCTAAAAGACAAATTAATGCAATTAGCTTCACCAAAATTTGATATAATATGCATTTAACACTCGATTAGTCAGATAGCTAAATATCTTTACTCTCCTTTCCACAGTCTTACTTTTACAAGAAAATTACAAAAAATGTCACTATGCTACGCGGTGTCCACCAAATGTAACAAAAAAGGACACCGCGTAGCATCATGATACATTTTGTAATTTTCTTTTAAAATTAAAACTGTGTACAGGAAATTTGAGATATTTAGCTATCTGACTAATCTAGTAAATATGCATATTGCATCAAATTTGGGTCAAGCTAATTGCCATAATTTGTCTCTTAAGACCAAATTTTAAAATATCACGATGCTACATGGACACGTCACGATGCTACAAGACACCGTTACATATTGTTTAATAGCTTCATCAAAATAGAGTCTGAATGGCACAAAGTTTCCAAGAAAATATGTGGCCTCAATGCAAATGTAAAGCCTACAAACAATGTATAGCATAATTAATATTGAGTTATGCTGAAATGTATTTTTCAAATATCACGATGCTACATGGACACTTTCCCAACTTCATGGAATTACCCAGGGTGGTCCACGAGGGGTTTTAGCATGTCGCTGCAACATGCTAAAATTCTTGTGCAACATCCTACAAAGCCAGCAACATGCTATGCAACATCCTCAAGAATTTGCAACAAGCTCAAAGTAAAAGTATTCAAAAATGTGCAAAACATGTGCATATCATCAGAAACATCAAACTACCAGGTACTTTAGATATTTGTGTGCGAAACATGAGAGAGAACATTGAATGTAAGCAGCACAAAGAGAGATAAGCAGCAAAATATTGCATACTACGTACTCATCGTGTGCACTCCGCGCATATTCAATTTCTGCAATATTCTGAGATTCTGAGCTTGCAACATGCTAAAATTTCAAGTTGTGGACCACCCTGATTACCCATATATTCATAGTCACTGTTCAAGAAGTGCTATTTGAAATTAGAGAAACTTCACAATCTTAAATCTTCCTACACCTTTAACAAAAAAAAAGAAGAATGTAAGTAGACAATAGATGCAATGATGATGATGATAATAATACTACTACTACTACTACTACTACTACTACTACTACTACTACTACTAATAATAATAATAATAATAATAATAATAATGATAATGATAATAATAAAAATAATGATAATGATAATAATAATAATAATAATAATAACTGGAGAAGCACTCTGAGAGCGCAGACCTCCGCCAAGAATGCAAATCATTTTCACCACTGATCTTGTTCTTCCGTAGAGATATCAGTGATTTCCACCCATACGTACTGCATTGTGTGCTGAAAGTTGCCAGATTTCCCAATATAGAAGCCTTTGTTACGTCATAAACCCTCAGCTGCACGGCGCGCCTCACCCCAGCAGAAACTAGAGCATGCACTTTAGTGCGCGCAGGCAAACCTCAAATACGCGCAGCCTGAACTCCCAAGTTCATTGACCCTACCTGCCAAAATGTCAAAAATCCTTCATAAATTCCCCAAAAATTCTCGGATCACTGCCAAAATTTAAGCGTTTAGTACTTGTATTATTCTCAACCTTACCTGCAAGTTTCATCCCAATCCCTTCACTACTTTTTGAGTTATTTTGCACACAGAACAAACTAACTAACTAACTAACTAACAAACCAACGGTAACGAAAACATAACCTCCTCCCTTGGCGAAGGTAATAATAATAATGATGATGATAATAATAATAATAATAATAATAATAATAATAATAATAATAATAATAATAATAATAACAATAATAATAATAATAATAATAATAATAATAATAATAATAATAATAATAATCACAATAACAATAATGATAATGTAATAATAATGACTAAAAAAGAAAATCCATCTCTACAACAATTCTAATGCTGGAGTGGTTGTGCAATAAATACACAGAGCCCTTACAAAAAATAACCATGAAATTTAAGGTATTACCATGGTAAAACCTCAATTGCCATAGTAAAACCATGGTATCGATGGTATTACTACGAGTACCACAGAAAAACCATGGTGATGCATGGTGATACCACAGAAAAACCATGGTAAAACCTCAATTGCCATAGTAAAACCATGGTATCGATGGTATTGCTACGAGTACCACAGAAAAACCATGGTGATACATGGTGATACCACAGAAAAACCATGGTAAACTATCATTACCATGACACGACCATGGTACTGATACGTATACTATAGAATAACTGTGAAGTCTATGGTATTTCCATGGTTTTACCATAGGCGCCACAAAATAACCATGGTAATAGTATGTTATGATTTTTATACCATAGCACTACCATGGTATTACTACCAGTACCATGGAAAAACCATGCCATCTACTGTATTTGCCTGGTATAACTATACAGGTACAATAAAATAACTATGGTGATGCCGGGTTATGGCCATCATACCATATGGCATCACCACGGTATTACCACTTGTACCATAAAATAACCATAAGGAATTTCCTCAGTATCGCTGCACTAATTAACCATGGATATACCATGTAATAACCATCATACCATGGCACGGTTCTGGCACTACTAGGCCTACTTGTACCATAGAATAACCACGGAGATACCATATAATAACCATCATACCATGTACTACAACCACAGGGTCTTTAATTGTACCGCAGCATATATAACCATAGTCTTTTTGTCATCTTCTGTATTTCTAAGGGTACACAAAAATAGCCATGGTGATACCATGGTTCAACAACAACATATCAATTATGATATTCTTATAGCTGAAAGGGACTGCACAGTAGGTACTGGTTGAGATGAGGATTCAGATTTACAACTTATTTTTTTTCTGTTAGATGATAAACCTCTCATGAAATATGAAAGAGCATATACAGCTGTAATTTCAAGAAGGATTCAACGTTTTGAAGGAAATTCGTTTTGAAATGGCTGAGATTACCAACGCCCCCCCCAAAAAAAAAAAAATCAAAATGAAATTGACAGGCCCCATCTTTCATTAGGAGCTCTTTGTTTTTAGATATCTCAGTCATTTCTCAGCCTGTTTTCATTAAATAAACGTTTGAGTCCTCTTCTGCTCTTTATCATTTCAAAGAGTGGTTTCTAAATATCTCGCAAAATGTTACAAGCTGAATCCTCATCTCATCCAGTACTGTATACTCCTTTTAAATGTCAAATAATGACGAAAAAAGATACATTCTCTACTGGTATCACAAGGAAAAAATGGTCCCATTATAGCTATCCGTTTGACCCAACTTGTTCAAATAGTTGCAAACTGGAAGTAGGCCGATACTCGTTCACATTACCATGGTGTGAATTACCATACAATTAAAGATGAAAATTAATACCAACTCATGCCATTCCAGCTGACACTAAATTGAATGAGCTGGCACACTCTGAAAAAAAAAAAACCCAATCAATTCCAGCTGAATATTATGGCCTGCATGGCTCTAAAATCATTGATTATGAAGTTTTATTTGTACCAACTGGAAAACATGTCGTTCAACTGGCAGACTCACTAGTTGACTCCACTTAGACAAGTTGACTCCAAACTAACATTTCATTCCAACTGACAGACTGAAACAAATGAAATAAACTAGGCAATTGTCTACCAATTAGAATTCATTGACATAACCTACAGATTCACCACTGGATTCCAATTGCAAGAAACGGAATTAAGTGTCATACTAAAATATCAACTACCCGATTCCTGTATAGATACAATAATTGTATTGAAATTGACTAGACACAACTGGCAGATTTACCAGTTGATTCCACTTGAAAGCGATGGAATGGACTGGTACACTGAGAAAACATAGATGACTCCAGTTTGAACAAACGTATCAAACTGTGATGAGTGAGTTACATGTGTGTAATAACAACATACCTAATAGTAGTAGCATAATGGTACTGGTGATATTAATAATGATGATGATAATAATAATAATAATAATAATAATAATAATCATAATCATAATAAGGTCTTATCCAGGAGAGCCTCTCCAGTGTTGTCGCTGCTCTATACCACAGGGCCCTGCCATACCACTAACAGTTGAACTGTTCTAATGAAAATGACAGATTAAAAAAAATAGATCTATTGTGTAAACTGGAACATTAAAGCCTATTGGTTGATTCCAGTAGGAAGAAATAGACCAAAGTATGCCCTTAGACAAAGTGGGATCAACTGGACACAACAAGCAGATTTTTCAGTTGATGATCCACTTGAAAGAAATTGTGTGAAATGGCATACAACAACCAGTTGATTCCAGTAGAAACAATGAGTGCACATTCAAGTTCGACACCCACAAATCATACAGCCAACAAATCAAACAACCCATGAATTTGACACCTAGCGAACAAGGCCCATATGACTGCAACACTAGGTAAATAAGGCCCACGACACTTTTACAATAAGCCCCATGATGCAATGTCGAGCTTGTGGGCCGTATGACTTGTGGGATGACCCCGAAAAAATCGGACCAATTTGGTGCAGGTTGAATCGACTGGACACAACTGGCAGATTTACCAGTAAGAACTGGCATACTAAAACATCAACTCCATGATTCCAGTAGATTCAACTTTTTTGAACCAGGCTCTTGTATACCTGTTGCAAATGACTTGACACAACTGATAGATTTATTCAACTTGAAAGCAATGCAGATTTAACCTACATGCACTTTGATAAAGTTTAGGCTGTAACAGCTAGTAGAACCCAGCCGGGTAATGTATCAAACTGGCATGACTGGGGAAGTTCATACCAGTTCATCAAATCTGGCAGTTTTACCAGTTGATTCCACTTTTTAAACGATTATAAACGTACCAATACATTACAGTCAAAACTATTGGACCATTATGAGTATACTTGCAACGAATGGGAAAAATCAAAATATATATCAACCGATTCTAAAGGTAAACCCCTTAAACTCTAAGGGACGTGGCAGGAGAGGGAAGGGCGGAATCCACCCTCGATGTTTCGAGTCTGCGATGGAAGAGACCCTGTCATGAGACATTTTCCTGACTTTTTTTCAAGTTCAACTTCAAATTCATTGTTGTTTTTTCCACAGCAAAATAATCTATTTGGTGAATATAAATCTCGCTTTCTTCAATGAAAGTATAATGCATGTAATTTGTACAGAGAAAGCAATAATTGAAAACCTAAAGTAGGGGTACAATGCAGTGGTTGCTGAGGTAACAAAAGTGAAATAAATGAAATATGCATTGTGTGAAAAAAGGAGGGACCCACTAAAAAGACAAAGCTTGTGAAGTACGGTCCCTTCTCCGATTGAAAAAAAAAATCGACGCAAAGATTGATTGAAAACAGCAACAAAGAAACTCTTTAAAAATCTGAATATTCTTTATCGGAGCAGATCCAGGAATTCCGTAAATGGGGTGGGGTGGGGGTGGGGGAGGGATCTGTCATGGTGCCACTTCCGCAATTAAAGGGGGCAGACACGCCCATTTTCATTTTGTTTTCTTTTTATTTATTTATTTTTATCTTATCAAAAATTAAAGAAGGGGCCCCCTGGAGCTATCACTGCTGTAACATTAATCACTGCGATTGATTGATCTTATGCTAATTATGGTATAAAAGTGGTCGATGAGAATCTCATAAGAAAACAAAGGAAACAATAAAAAACAAAGAAATACATTTGAAACTAAAAAAAAATCATATACATGAAAAAATGGCTTTTGGAAGTCCTTTAATGTCTGATGCATGGTCTTTAAACATGTAAAAACAGACTTACAAATGATTAAGAAATAGACTCTTAATGCTTTTAATTAGGCTAAAATAAGATGTTGGGCCTAATTTGCACAAATAATTAATTGATGAATTAAAATTAGAAATTGACATATAACACATAATTTTGTAGATTACAATGTGGTTGTAACTTGGGCCAAATTTCGTTACGATCGTAATACTAATGGTCGAGATCTTGTGGAGGGGGGGGGGAGGCGAAATTCCCTCCCATAATGCAATTTTTAGCATTTATAGCCAAATAAGCCTGGCCCGTTAAAGATAAGCAAAGTTTTGGAACTAATTCACATTGTGTGTTATCTCATACAAATTCCAAGTACGACCCAAAATATTATACCGGTACGTTCATGTAATGAATGTACTACAGCCTGTATTTAGTATGTGTAAATGTGTGTAGTGTGTGTAGTGTGTGTATGTGTGTATGTGTGTATGTGTGTGCTTGTGTGTGTATGGGGGGGGGGGGGTGTGGGTGAGTGCAAACACCCGGTTAGTACTAATATATCCATGGCACCAAGAACTGACTTCTTCCCATGCAGTTTAAACCTCATCAACCCAACTGGAAAATGTAACACAAGTTGATTCAAGTTGCACGAACCATGTTTTGACTTGGTTTCTGTATCGCTCATGAATATTCATGAGAGAGCATCTAACATGCAAAAGGTGAGAAAATAGATAAAAGACATAAAAACCCAAAGTATATATTCTGGGTTTAAACTTTGAAGTATGTTGGGAAATTTCTCTTTTGTTACCAACTATTTCAACTTGTGTTATAACAATGCATATTCATATTTTGATAGGACTAATATTACGCATGACATGTAGTTAGTAACCATGCCTTAAACCTTTTCAGATATCAGCCCATATATAAAGAACTGATACACTAACAATGTATCTAGGAATAGGAAGTATACTCTAGGTATACAGATAGGTAGACCTGTATAGATTAGGATGTAGGTCTTATACAATAGTGTAGAAACAGGTGTACATGATTCGAGGCCAGGTAATGTAGGTAACATACTAGTACTGCATGCTGTAAATATACAACCATTAGTTATTTTTCTTTTCAAATTGTAAATACCATGGTAATTTTACCATGGTAATACCATGGTAATACCATGATAATACCATGGTAAAATCACCTCAGAAATACCATGGTATTGTACCATGGTACCGGTACCATGGTATTTGGTAAGCACAGTAATACCACGGTAATATACCATGGTACATGGTAAGAGCAGTAATACCATGGTATTTTGCCATGGTAATACCATGGTAATGTACCATGGTTTTACCAGGGCAAAATTACCAGGTTTCCATGGTTCATTACCATACCATGGTATTACCATGGTAAAGCCATGGTTCTTTTTTGTAAGGGAGAAAAGAGAGAAGCAGTGACATTCTACACTCCTTTGCAATGCATACATGTATGCTTGTATTTCAGCTAAACCACACAGCAATACATCTATCATTCCCATATAGGGAAAAAACACACGTTTCGGTTTGCAACATGGTTGCACAGATGTACATGTAACTCAGCATTAACACAGCTTGTGCTGTACTCAAACTCTCAAGGATCACAGATATACTGGTATTTTTGTACTCTGCACTCTGCCTGTATCCTCACAGTACCTGCAATTTTCCCACATACTTGGCTGTTTCTGTAAATTTGGAGTTATGAAATGGGCTTTAGAATCCCTGTAATCTGACTGGTCAATCATCATGCATTGATTTTTCACTGATCCACACTGAGCCATGCATCTGGTAAAATCCAAACACATGGCTCAAACCTTGTACAGTGTTATAGGTGTACCGGACACATGATGGGGAAAAAAAGATGAATTTCATGAATTTACGGGCCAATTTTTAATTTTGGTACAAATTATGCACAGGCCTATTTCGTTGATTGGTGAAAACTGGATGCTCTCGTTTAATTTTGGAAACATTCTAGAACCCACTCACTTCTCTTGCTGGTTTCAACAGTTCCAAAGTTAAACTTGCGAATCCAATTTTACCTTGCATGCTTCCATGTTACTAATACTTGGATCCACTCTAGAAAAGAAAAAAAGCAAAAAAACAACCTTCCAAACCAAGATTCTACCTGTGACATCATCTGTCAATCATTGATTAGGTACAATACTCATATGATTAATAAAAGACAATGGAACGCACCTTTCCCAAAATTTTCCCTTGCATGTTTCCACGTTGATATGACTAACAAAAGATATTGTAAAGAAACATGCAAGTTACGCTCAGATTATGGAAAAATGTAGTCCAATGTCTTTTGTTCATAATATCAGTACTTCACCAGTGATTGACATAATGACATTGACAGACTCTTGGTTTGGGAATCGGGATTTGTTTTGTTTTGTTTTGGTTTGTTTTGGGTTTTTTTTTTTGGGGGGGGGGGGAGGTTGTGGGCATATCAAAGTAATCTGAATAAAAATTGTTTTAAAAAGAATCATAAAACATATAGCACATATCAAAAGTGTACATCAAGGTATCATGAATCAATACAAGTCAACATTATGCATAATTTGAATAGCACGGTCTCTTTCAATTCAATTCAGTTTCTCTTCTAATAAAGATACTGCAGAATGAGACAAACAACACACCAATCATTTCAAAAACATGAGCAGTCTACAGAGCTGTTGTGTCTGAGCGATCTAGACCACATGTGTAGATAAGACTGCAGGTTTCCATGTAAGGGATAAAGTTCGAGTCCCAGCCCAGTAGTACACTAGTACTTTTTGGCAAGACATTTAATCCTCATTGCCACATCTTTCAAAAGGAGACTAAAAGCAGTCGGGCCAGAGTGAAGGAGAGCTATTCCCTATTACAATTATTATTACATGTGAAAGAATCCACTCCATGCAGCACTTCTATTACATAGAGCATGGTAAAATCCTAGTGAAGCAGTCAAATGCTCACAAAAGCGGCTGATATCGGAAATAATCTTCAAAATTGAAAGAGACAGATTACCCTCAGAGGAGAAGATGAAGAAGCCAGTGTGGGTTGTTTGTACGTTTGTTTGTTTGTTTGTTTGTTTGTACGTTTGTTTGTTTGTTTGTTTGAGTGTCTGGGTCATTTGTTTCCTTTGATTGTACATCCAGTCACATACTTTTGCCCATTGACCAGCTCTCACACATCCTGCAATGATATGTGGATGAATGGAGATTATGCAATCCTTCCTTTAATCTTCCTCGGTCTTGGTGAGGGACGGCAACAGCGTTGCACTGAGACACGCTGTCTACAAACTTTACTGTGATGCCATAATTCGGGGAGAAAAGAACAGACATCACAAAATCTACATTATTCTGCTTGGCAAATTACCAGTAAAGTCCATTGAGGTGTGACAGCTAGGGACAACAAAATGTTCAGCAGAGCATGGTATTTAAAATGTATGTGATGATCATCTCAGGGGCTAGTCCACTGCCTGGACTGTTTTGTGTGATCATTTACCGCGCGCACACACCGCTACAGCACGCGTATGCCCCACCGTATGCTCGTGTATTAATTTGCCGCGCACGCACGCATCTCAACCTCCAAAACAGTCCAGTCTGGTTTGCCAAGTCTCCCCGAAATATTTCGGAAAAAATTGGCCCCACCCCCATTCCCTCACTCATTTCGAGCATCCTGATTGGTCGATGAGATCGCGTCCAGCAGGCAATTTGCGGGATCGAAAAAAGTCGATCGATCTCTAATCTTGTAGTCTTATTGCACAGAGGTATATTGCATTTAGCAATATAAGATACGTATTTTACGCCAATATTTGTATTAATCTCAACATATATTAACAGAATGTCAAAATTATCTTTCTTTTTATTAAAGATTGCTCAAACAATATATCTTAGAGATCATAAGAGGAGAATGAAATTAGAACGTACATAAACCGTGCGTAAGATTAAGACTAACTTCTACTCGTTTCCATAACTGTTATAAATTAAATTATAAATATCACAATTATCAACATTTTAAATCTATTTTTTCGATTTAAAAAATACTTGTTTAGATATAACAAATAAAAAATTGATAAATACGTATAAAAAAAGTATTCGCCTATTTAAAGCATCGTGACCTATCGTACATGTCAATTTCGAGGTGGCTTTTACTTCTCGATCGGGGATCCCCCAGAGCTTGTGCAATGTGCTTTTCGTATTGATTCCGAGTCTTGCGTTTTCCGACCAAAATCTGTGCAGCATTTCAAGTATTTCCTCCAAATCTTGTTTACATGATCAATGGATGTCAACATCAGCGTCTCCGCGTCGCTTTTCTGACAGTGATAATGAGAAGAGCATTCAATGCAATGTGCTACTGAGGAGCTTGGATTCGTTGACGGTTTCGGGGAGCAGCAGCAGAACCACAGTGTCAGAAGTCCCTACACGTACACGTACTCGTTTCTCCGTGCGTGGTCATGATTTGTTTATCTCCCTGCCGACTGGTTTCGGCAATAGTGTGGTGTTCCAACTTCCAAGCTGCACCGTTATGCGTTGATATTCTTCCCAAACTAGATCTACATGATGGACCAGACTCTACGAAAGCTGTGGCTCTTGTTGTCATGCCTTTGAAGTCTTTAATTTCGGACCAGATGAGCAGGGCTATGGTCGAGTATGGATCTTGCTTGGCCTGCGTGACAAAGTCAAAGACTCAAGCGGCCTACCTAGCGGTAAGCTAATCATTTAGATCTATCCAGTTTCTAAAAATAATTCGTCAAGGCAACTTTCATTACGTGTCTCTTGTCTTGAATTACAAAATGTAACTGTAGGCCCCTAGTTGAACAACAAAAAATGATTGTAAAACTAAATATAGTTATGTCTGACCTCTGGGCCGGTTAGGGTAAACACATGTCAGGCTTCTACTACAGTACTACTACTACTCTTGTTAGTGTTCCTAATCCTAGGTGTACCGAGTTAAATCCTGTGTAATTGTGATAAATTGTTAACACCGTAATTGCACTGGTTTAATTGTTTTGTACAGTACAGTATAACTACTGTAACTTTCTCGCATACAAATGCAATTACATATAGGCCTACTGTCTTTTCATGGCTTTAGTCTGTGAGCCACAGCCTGTGTCTCGTTGGCTTTGCTCCTTTACTCAGAGGAGCGATCGAGACACACGCTGTGGCCCTCAGACTAATTCTTCATGTGCATGTACATTGAGAAAAGACTCAAATAGGAACATGCTTCAGTATGCAAATGTACTCATACTTGTTCATCTATAGATTAGATTAATGCAGTCTTATGGCTATGCGATATGCATTGTAGAGACTGCAGGCATTATTAAAATCACTTATGTGCAATGTAGAAAATGGTTTGTTTTTTTTTAAATCTTACTGGTTTTTTTTTTTCTTATTTTTCAAATAGGGGGATCGCATCTGGAGACACCAAAGCATTTCGAGCAGCGTATGGAAAATTGGGTGAATTACGATCGAAACTCAAGTCGTCAGTCCCACTGTTGCCCTGACAGCCACTGCAACCAGAGATATGCGTAGCGGTATCATCAAAAACTTTGGTCTTTGCAATTATGTGTGGGTAAATCAGTTGCCGGACAAGCAAAATATAAAACATGTTGTCAAGTCTGCTGCAGGAGATCAAGATACAATGTTCAAGTGGCTGGCAGATGACTTGAAGACCCATGGTGCATGTTGTGAAAGGATGATAAGAAAAATGTGCAGTAATGTATACGCGACCTTTATGGCACTGCTTCCAGAAGGTTGCCACAGGTATGTTAATAAGTTTACATGTACCACCGGAACACAGAAACTGATATCCAAAAGGATATTGTTGACAGCATGTTGGCAACAGATGGTGAAATCAGAGTTCTGATAGCTACCATTGCGTCTGGCCTGGGTGTTGACGTAAGCAGCGTACACAGTACGGTTTTGTGTGGATGCCCAAGTGATCTAGACGATTATATCCACTTTTTAAAAGCACTCAATTTTCAGGCCTTGTCAGATATACTGGTAACATGAAGAATCATGTACAGCTGTGCAGCTGTACATCGTAGCTCAGATTTTTTTCTTTTTTTTTTTACTGAAAAATGTTACATACACACGTGTACATGTAGCTTGTACCTTTGGGCTTTGAAAATTGTTTTTTAGAGAATTCATATGATTGTTTTAAAACAAGAATCCACTGTGGGTGTTTTTCCTCCTTAAGGTTTGTAATGGTGAGTGGTTGGTACATTGGTTTCTGGTGTACCTAAATTTTTGCAGATCCATGCTACATGTACAATAATTTTCTTTTTATCACTGCAATTCCTGTACCTTGCTCTTATTCATAGAAGCAAATACAATGTACATTTGTACACACCTACTTTTCATACTGTACTTTGTTTATTAGGCGTGAATATTTTCATTTCATTGGACATGTTGATGGTAACATATCGTAATTACAAGTGATAGAATTATGGAAAAGTTGAAATATTTTAATTCAAGGTTGTGTTTTTGTGATGTAGTGGATTACATGTACATGTACATACAGACCATGCCAAGTGGGAATGGGCTGTGTGTTTTGGGTGTTTGGGTGGGTGTTTGAAAATTGAACTGTAAATGCCATTTGTCTGCACATGTAATTGTACATCGCATGTTCATCTATGCATACATGTACATACAAGTGTACACATGTGTAGAGTATGTTTTTGAGTTGTACAACTGCCAAGAACTTGTTTACATATACTTTCTTTACATACAAAATCATTCATGAGAAGTACAGTATGTTCTTTGGCCCATTTTGCTAAAAATAAAACTAATTCTGTTAATGCACATGAACATTTGTACCTGTAGTGTGAACTGTGTAGCAATGAATTTATTTTCTTTTTTGAACTTCGAAGCAATTTTTTTTTTTTTTTACCACGAATTGTTGTAAAACACACCAAATGAAAAAAAATAATCTACAGTGGGACCAGGAAGATTTCTTTGTCATAACTTGTAACCAGTTCGTGTCAATCCTGTGTTTTTGATGTGTAATGAGAGTCTACTACCATCTACTACACATGGTAATCAGACTGATGTGACATAACAAATTATTTCTCTGACATCAAAATTCAGAGTCAAACAGTTTACAATGTATTTTGTTTGAAATAATGCACTGTTTTTGAACAGTGATCATGAACTATCATGAATATACAGTAAATGTATTGTATATTACAGTACTTGTACATGTACATGTACAAATGAAAGTGTATAATGAAGGAATTTCAAGAGCATGGAGAAACAACTGAAATATGCCTAATATTTTATCAACTATAGAACATTGAATTTTAGTTCCTTATGAGTACATGGTGGCACAGAATATCCAACTTATCCTGAGGAATTATTTTGAACGTCCTTCCCAGAGTGACAGCTTTTTGAACTCATTATTGACAGTTGGGAGTGGGATGCTAGCTTTGAAACTTCCTTGGTAGTTGGTACAACATTAACAGTTTTACCATCATGGCCAAATTTTTATAATGAAGGCTGAAGAAGTAATGTAAGTAAAAATGTACAAATTATACATATGTTCAAATTACACTACTCGTAGTCCATTTGTTTTCACTTTGCTGTCTGCTGTTACTGTACATGAAATGATGAAGACTACACAGTGTATTTAACAGTACATACTTATATTGCACATGTACAATGTACATGTACACTGTACATTGCACATTTCAAAGTACAATAGTGATAAATTGATGTATTTCCTGACCACACCTCAACAGTGAAAAAAAAAATCTAAACTTATTTACCAATACTCAGCTGCCATAAACGTGGAAAAAAAAGTAAAGTCTACTACACTGTACAGCTGTATGTACAAAGTACACATAATTTTAATGTACATGTATGTTTTAATTTGGATGTGATTTGTAATAGGGGGTTTAATCAAATTGCTAACATGTGAGTGTGTGTGTGCATGTGTTTGTGTATGTTTGTGTGTGTGTGTGTGTGCACATTCGTGTATGCATTTGTGTGTGTTGTGTGCATGGCCCACACATTTCCCAAGCTTAATTTCACGCTGATATCCCCCTTAAATGTTTGTGAATTAGAAACAAACAAGTTGCTCTGTCAGACTGTCTTTTGATATGAATAGGCCTATTATTTAATAATGGTTATACATGGAGCTACTTTTTTGAGCAAATACAGGTATGGTTTGCCAAAAAAAAAGGAAGATATAATTGGATATTTATTATATATATATATATATATATATATATATATATATATATATATATATATATATATATATGCATAGCCATGCAGAAGGGCAGTTCAACCAAAACTGTTCACTTCTGTAATGCCAGAGACAAATGGACCAATATCTCTGTAGCAAAAATTACCTTAAGCGTCTTCATCTTGGTTTACTAAATTTAGCTTTGTTATCATGAAGACTAACAAAGACTGAGTGACGGGGTATTCTTACAACAGGGATATTGGTCTGATTGTCTCTGTTATAGAAATTATCAAAGTGAATAGTTTCAGTCTAACTGCCCAGTAGGCCCTACATGAAGTGGTAATAAAATGATAAAAGTTTTACAAACTTAGCGCAATTCTTTAAATTTAGACTGCTCTCTACTAACATTTGGGGAAAAGAACAAACAAAAAAGGCACTTTCTGGTTCCTTGATACATATACTTACAAAACTTATGCTTGATACTAGTATCTTGTATACCACAGCTAAGTACCGGTTCATACAACCCACATCTCACAGCCCTGAGCTTACATTACAAAATTACATTGTTATTTAGTGGGCCAGATAATAATGAAAACAGGTGCATACAAGTGCCTTTGTCAATTTAAGAATTTCTTTAATTTCTGAATATTTCATCATACAATATTATTAATGAAGAATAATTGATGACAAAATTATTTCCGTTAATGAATATGATTGGCACAACCCCCCAAAAACAACAACAACAACAACAACAAAAACAAAACATACTGATCCCCTTTACCAACAATAACATCGCCAAACAAATCTTCCAACTTTTCTTGAGGTCCACATCTCACGACGTTCTTTGCAGTTTTATGTAGTGTTTGGACGTTAGAAGTGGCACATCACAAATGATACATCGGCGAGCTGGCGATTTGTAGCTCGTCATTTCGAATCTCAAGAATGATATTCAAGTCATCATCGAATCTGGGCACAACTCAGTCCAAAACACCACGTGAAAGTAGGTCCTAGATGACTGCAACCATAACTTTCAGCCAGTCAAAAACGTTGCACGAATCAGCTGTGCAACAATGCATGGCACGGATCACTGAAGTACTGAGTATCGCATTGCATTGTGATCAAGGAGTTGGCTCTTTGATTGTGATAATGTGTGATGTGCAAAAATGCAGGCATCTCTGGGCACATAATTAGTAATTGTTGCAGATCGCACTGGTATTCACGGTGCAATGCACACAGCTGGCTGCAGATCGATCGATCCCACAAAACTTTTCTGTGATCGATCCCTTAGTTTTCATGCATACGCAATGAGCTTGCGAGAGGTAGGGCATTACGTCAGCATACCTAATATGAACTTTTGACCCTACGCACTGTCAAACCATTCTGGACGTTTTTTTCGGACAGGTTTGCTGGCACCGAGCGGTTACAGGGGATAGCGCGATAAGCTGTGGAGCGGCGCGTGGATGCGTAATGATAGAAAACGTCCAGAATCTGGACTACTCAGGGGCTTGCTGCTTTGCCATTTATAGGGGATAACTATAAAAAAAACAAGAAAAAAACAAAACAAAACCAAAAAAGTAAATACAGGTGTGCTTGACAATACCTACTGTACAAATATAAACAGAAGGGAACTTGGAAGAAGAAATACTGCCTGTGTCTTACAGCATAATGGCCTTGACCCCTTGGCAACCTGCAATAGAAATATATCTATTTCTATCAGCCCACAAATATACCCCAGTATTGTTGGAAAACCAGACAGGTGTAGGAATTCGCAGGAGCAGAGTGACTTATCAGGGGAAGGCAGGGTTGACTCCTCCCAGGACAGGGTGCTGTATCATTTTTCAGCTTAAAATCATGTGTTCTCATGCTTAATTCAGTGACTAATTCAACTATCTAGCTTGGCAACAGTCATCCACATCATGGACTTGACATAAAGGTTATTCAATTTTTTTCTCCCCCAATCGAGACCTGAGATGAGAAAAAAATAGTTGCCAGACATGTGAGCATGAGAAAAGAGCGCTGAGGCAGCACTGTCACAGAGACTCCAACCCAAAGTACCTTCTGATCGGGAGATTTCCCGCCTGAAACCCCTAGCAAACGGGAGACTCAAAGTTGATGTGTGCGAAGTGCGAAATTCCCAGGGTTCTAGATGCTCTCTGGTGCTATCTAAGGCTTATTTTTATGCCTCCGCCACGAAGTGGTGCCGGAGGCATTATGTTTTCGGGTTGTCCGTCCGTCCGTCCTTCCGTCCGTCCGTCCTTCCGTCCGTCCGTCCGTCCGTCCGTCCGTCCTTCCGTCCGTCCGTAATGAATTTTGTGGACAAGGTAACTATCAAAACCTGTTGAGGTATCCTAATGAAACTTGGCATGTATGTGTATTAGGGGGTGAAGTTTTGCCTATCAACTTTTGGGTGCACATGCTCAAGGTCAAAGGTCAAAAGGTCAAGGTCAAATACATAAAATTTCACTATTTCCTTCATATCTACTGAATGCCTGAAGATATTTTCTTGAAACTTAGTGTATACATGTATTACCCAATTAAGATTCTCTGGTGAAAGTTTGGCTCATGAGGTCAAAGGTCAAAGGTCAAAAGGTCAGGGTCAAATACATCAAATTTCACTATTTCCACCATATCTATTGAATGCCTAAAGATATTTTCTTGAAACTTAGTGTATACATGTATTACCCAATTGATATTCTCTGGTGAAAGTTTGGGTCATGAGGTCAAAGGTCAAAGGTCAAAAGGTAAGGGTCAAATACATAAAATTTCACTATTTCCACCATATCTATTGAACGTCTGAAGATATTTTCTTGAAACTTAGTGTATACATGTATTACCCAATTAAGATTCTCTGGTGAAAGTTTGGGTCATGAGGTCAAAGGTCAAAGGTCAAAAGGTCAAGTAAAAATATTAAAACTTCTTTTTTTTCTCCGTACCTTGGAAAATTGTTCAAGGTATCTTCATGGAACATAGTATATACATGTACTGACTGGAAGTGATTATCTAGAGAATGTAGAGTTCATGGGGTCAAAGGTCAAGTGCAACACTTCAAAATTTTACTATTTCCCTCATATTTATGCAATGCCAGCAGGGTTTTTTTTTTTTTTACACTTGGTGTATGCATGTGTAACCTAATAGACATTCTCTGGAAAATTTTTTTTTTCTTCTTTTTTTGCCTCAAAGGTCAAAAGGTCAAAGATCAAGTGAAAGTGCTGAATTAACTTTTTCCTCCATATCTCGGAAGTGGCTAAAGTTATCTTGAAACTTAGTACATATTATTCATGTTCTACCTGAAAGTGATTATCTTTTGAATTTTAGGGTCAAGGGCCAGATGAAAATGGTAACAATTTACTATTCAATTCAGAAATTGCACGTTTTCTCCACACCTGTACCTTGAAAATTACTCAATGCCTAAATGTATGAATGGGGCAAAGTCAAGTTAAAGTCCTTAAATCCCTAGATACATGCTCTCCTATTCATCCAATTAAACCTAGGTCAAGGAAGGTGAACATTCAACACATTTGTGACAAACTTGTCATTTAAATATTTTGCCAATTTTGTGAAAATGTAATCACACATTGTCCACATGTACTATCTAGACCTATTGGGAAAATCATGCATTATGGCGGAGGCATACCAGTCGCCAGAGCGACATTTCTAGTTTCAACATGCGATAGAAATGTGTAAGAAATCCTTTCCAACGGGAGACAAAGAGCCAGAGCGGGAGAAATTAAATCTCAAACGGGAGAACGGGAGATTTTGCAAAAATGGGTTTTCGGCGGGAGATCTCCCGTCGAAAACGGGAGAGTTGGAGTCTCTGCTGTCACACCTGATGTGTAAGGCTTGGTACAATACAGGCCCCCACATCCACCGGTCACATGCATTGGGGGTATTTGAGGCAGCGAGCATTTCCTGATTTACAAAAGAGGAGTCCATAGGCAGAGCCTTTGCTCTAAGTTTATGGGGTAACGCAAAAGCATCAGATTGGCCACAATCACCAGAAAACAGACTAGATGACTTCTTTTTTTGGGGGGGGCCATTTATCACCCCCATCACCCCAATACTTCACTCCCTTCATCCTCTACCCATTGTTTAAAGGATACAATTCAAAGTGAATACATCTCTGAATTATAAGTTCCCAAGAGTCCATCCCATGTCCTGTGATCCTCCTCCTCGATCCATCTACAATTTAGCCCTGGCCCTATACCATGTCCCCACAAGCGCTTTCACTACTCCTCAACTATGGAACAAGCTCCCCCTTCACATCAGATCTTGATCTTCATTAGATATGTTAAGACTCAGCTGAAGACATACTTAATGAGATCAATCTAAGTAAAAAATTAGCACAATTTAGTGTTGTTGTACTTGTCAATAACTTATCATTTTTGGGGGGCGGTGGCATATAAGCACGCTAATCTTAGTATGAATTTAATCATTAATGATATGTTTGTAATAGTTATTGAGACCAACTGTTTGGTATTTGATATTGTGAACTGTTTTTGGTTTAAGTATACAGTTTGATGTAATGTGGGAAAGAAATTATTGTAAAGTACTATGTTGAATAATGTAGGAAGACCAGTATCAGGTGCTTCTAAACTCTGTATTAAACATTGTAAAAATGTAAATTATTACCTCCGCCAAGGAAGGAGATTATGTTTTCATCAGTGATGGTTTGTCAGTTAGTTAGTTGTTTGTTTGTGTGCAAAATAACTAAAAAAGTTGCGAATGGATTTAGATGAAACTTGCAGGATAGGTTGAGAATGACACAAGGAACAGATGATTAAATTTCGGTAGTGATCTGCGAATGTTGGGCAGTAGAAAGCTAAATTTTAAGTGGGAGAAAATACATCTTCAGCAAGAGAAACACTGCTGGAGCGGGAGAAATTCAACTCAAGCTGGAGAGCAGGGGATTTTTGGGAAAATGGTCACAAAGTAAGAGAGTTGGAGTCTCTGCAGCACACCTACCTGTCTGGAGTATGCCTTGACGTCCAAGAAGATTTTAAGTTTGAGGTTGAGACACTCCTGGATGGCTTCGTCAAGTGTTGGGATGGACTCGTAGGCAAACTGGGATTTCCTGCTGTAGGCAGAAAAGGTCATCACAGGTCATTTATATGATATTGAATGGCTATGAATGGGATACCAGGGAATATTGAGAGCGATATTCCTTGGCATTCAGGGCTGGTATTTCATGAAATAAAGCCATCCAATATTATCATCATCATCTACATTTGTATTTAATCATTACGTAGAGAAGGCATAAACTGTAAAAAAGTAACATACTTCTACTTGTCTTCGAAGCTGACTCAGCACTGAAAAAGGAGTAGGACCTATGGTGCAACTGCGTATGTTCTAGCGAGATGTTTGCACGTTTGTGAATTGTAACAAGAGTTCGCGCACTAGTAGCAAGCCTTCGCGCTCTCAGCAAGCGCTCACATGACAGACGAGACAAAATACAGTGTATCACTGCACTGCCACTGACAACAGTAGCCTATGGGGAATTAATATGTTGGCCTACGTGTTTCGTTCAATACGCTCTCAAATTGCACAGTGAAAATCATACGGATGAGAATACGCGTTTTCAATATGCCGCTAAAATGTCCTACATGTAGGTAAAGATGATAATTGACCTTGCGGTTGAGTTTGGTCCACAAAGAGAGTAACTTTGCACGAGAGCAACCAGATCACAATTGACACCTGTTGGTTGTGTGTTTGGATCTAAGACAATCAGTTCAGTCTGGTCAACTTGTACAGAGCGAAAGGGAGAGAACAATTTAAATAACTCATCCCAGCATCTTTAGTTTGGTTAGGTCCAGAATAAAATCTGGTATCTAATGATCGCTATTAATCACCGGGAATCGGAATGCACTCTCAAAATCATCACATGAGTATTAAAAGTCTTTTTTAGAGATAATAATCACTCCAGAAAGAATTGAGTTCATAGTAAACCACACATCAGTGGGTCCAGAACTTCTTATCATGCAAATTATCAGAGAACACCACAAGATAATGCTGAAAGTTTGTGTGATCAAATCCCACATAAACACTTTCACCTTTGAGTAAATATAAACACTGACTTGTAACAGGGAGGATCTCTTTCTACCACCCTGTTGACGTTTTTTTTTTTACAACTTTGAAAAGACAACATGGCATTTTGTATTGAATATGGCACACAACACCTAAAGACTTTTAACTTGCAAGAAGGTAACATCTAAAACTCCCTGCTCGTAACAGTCTTTAGGTATTGTGGGCCATATCAAGTACAAAATGCCACTGTCTTTTCAAAGTTTGTTTTGTTTTTTGTTTTCTTTTAGAGGCAGCACAACTTATTAATGTTTGACTCCAAAAACATACACCAAGACTGATCACTATTCTGTTGAGACATGAACATATTAAGTGAAAACACCATGAAACTGATTTTATATTTTCATGATAATCTGATACCGCATGTAGGGGCGAATCAAGAAATTTCATAAAGAGGGGTGCCTTTACAAAATTAAAGGGGACACACACACCCCTCCCCCATTTTTTCTTTTCATTTCTTTTGTTTTAACAGAAATGGGGCGAGCGCCTGGTGCACTTCCCCCTGGATCCGCCAAGTGTGCTGACATGCATGTGCAATGCTCTATTATCCGTGAAATAAAGGTCGTGTAAATTCCTTTTTACACTTTTACCTCTATTTTTTATTTGTATTCAAAGTTGGTAATTACTAAGAAAAAGAAGTTAACATTTTGTTTGCAGTTGTTTGTTCAGTTTTTCACATAAAACAAGTGCTTTGCCATTTTCAGGAAAACAATAGCGGTTTATGGATGATAACAGAGTGGAGTTAGATTTACCACAGGCAGTTCATTTCTCATGCACTGACAAGGATATCAAACTCTATCCCAGTTTGGCAAGCAATCAAAAGGCAAAATATCATATTATCTGGATAAAAATGTACCAGTACAATTCTAGGCAAAGGCAGTCATGAAAGTAGATAGGAACTACCTACACATAAATGTAAGGCATACATGTGAGTACCAGTAATTCAGTCTGAATTCATTGTACAATGGAGAGAAACTGAATGCAGCTCAACATTTTCAGCCGATGTACAGTATGTACCGATATTACACTCAGTGCAAGACGATATTACATATTTCCCTGCATCAAGCATAATGACATCTGACTTGTAAACCTGTGCGGTATTTTAATGAAATCATCTTCCCTTGCTCCAAGCAGTTGCTTGAATGATAGTCTTGCCCTCTGCATCAATTAAGATTACATTGTATTCATATCAAATGCATAGATAGCCTATCAACGTACTACTACTACTAGTTTATTCGAGGGCATGTACTTGCTTCAGCCAATGCCAACTCTGGTTCCATAAACAAAGTTGCGCCTCCAAACCTCTCTATCTAACATGACTGTCCGTAGGTCATTAATGCTATCAAGGCCTGCATCCTTCTTCAGGACACTGATTAAAGTGGCCTTACGTCTTCCTCATTTTGCAGTTCCCTGTTTAGGTTCCCAGAGTACGAGGGAATTCGCAGATAGCTCAGGGTGTCGCGCACAGTGCCCGCTAATCGCATCTCTTCTTCTCGACGTACACTGTATCATTTTTTTGTCACTTGATAATATTGTGATGTATCGGATTGTTTTGATAACATTTCTTTTGAAATGAATGCAGAAAAGTATATATTGCAAACAAATATAAACTCTTAGTAAGCCGACTACCCTACCAGCATAAGTTCTGTGGAATGATCAATGACTGCATCATGCCCGGAAAAAAAGAAAAAAAAAATCAATCAGAGCATGAAGCAGAAACCACTTTTCTTCTACCTCCCCCTTTAATCCTATCGACAGAGAGTGATCCTAATTCAGACCTTCTCATCCATGATCACAGCAAGTGCTGGGCTGGCCCTTTTAAGCCCTGGCATTGTAGTCTCGCTCAGTGCTCAATGCAAATTGGGGTTTCAGTTGATGTGTGTGCATGATACAGTTGTAGGTACCAGTAATGTAGGTCCCACCTGTGGTGCTGTTGAAATTCTTCTGTACTGTTTAGCACCATTGGTTCAATTAAAAATGACAGTGGTGACAGTGCTACTAGTAGTGGTACTCATAGCACTAAAGCAGTAATAGTAGCAGTGATCAATGATGAAAGTGATAACAATAATCATCATTGTTATCAACTTCCTCAGCATAGCACAAAAAGTACAATTTAATGAAAATAAATTAGAAAGACGAAATTGCCACCAACAACTTATGATTCCAGCTAAGGAAATTTAACAACTGGTAGTCTAGAACAAGACCATGTATACAGCCAAGTCCTCTTGGATTTCTGTCCTCTAACATAAATAATGAGGCTTTACAGCTAGAGTAAAAGGCTCAAGATCTTGAAACATTCATGAATACACAAGTTGTAGAATTAATACAGGCTATGCACATGCATGGCGCCACTCATGCCCTCACCTCGACGAAAATTTTGCTGCTGCGTTCAGCTGTCGTACATCTTCCCACATCAGCTGACTGATGCGACCGCTGCCGTCCGTTGTGCGGTCAACTGTGATATCGTGCAGCAGGATAGCGATGCCGTCCTTGGTCATCTCAACGTCCACTTCCACGGCAACGGCGCCATTTTTCTTGGCCTGCAAAATGAAAGCAGGCTACCTGTCATCTTTGTACTGATTCTCGCTTGTAGTCCCACAAGGACAACTGAAACACTCTTTAACCCGTTGAGGACGAGTCCTGAATATACTTGGGCAAGTATCTATGGGAAATACGTGTTAGAGCAAAATCAGCCTGTCCTCAACGGGTTACGTGACGTACACTATGTAAATAGGCCATAATTCACAAAGGTATACATATCGCATTCGTAGACCCGTCAAATTCAGTCAATGGATTAAATCAAGCATGAAATACAGGCATCTATTCTATGCACGAGTGTGTGCCAGCATGCATTCATCACTGGATGGATGTTTGTTAGTGTAAGCAATGTGTTGCTTGTATTTCATGGGATCAATATTTGCCATGGACTACATTTAAATTCCAGCCAGAGATTACCGTTACTGACTTTAAATGACGAGCAAAAAGATGTAGGCCAACAGTAAATGATCACTAAGTATAAAAATAAAAGTTTGTTACTTCTAATAAACAAAAGGTAAACATCATCAGAGGAAACATTTTCAACCAAAGATGCGTACAATCTTCATTCCTGGAACACGAGTTCCTCTCGAAAAGCAGCTGACAAATACAGAAATGCGCTGTAAATCTATCTGGCAAAGGGGAGTTTTGTGGCAAGAGGCCATAAATAACATGTTCAAACAAAAATATCAAAATCTGCAGAGGAAACAGCTAAATAAATGCTTGCTAAATCTTATGACAGACAAGGAAATTCAGACTCCTAGATAACTTAAATCTAATTGTATTACTATTGAGAAACACAGGTCATGATTAAGACTCAAGAGATTGGCATCATCACCTCAACCCACCCACCCCACCCCCCCCCCCCCCTTCTAGGAGTAGTTTACAAAGATTAGATACGATGGTGCTTGCGTTCATATGTTGTCTAAAATATAATCTCTTCACGATGTAAAAAGGTGTCATTAGAACTTCATATAATTTACCTCTTGGAGAGCTACCAGAGTGTTTTCTGGAGCTTCCGCCGCTCCACCGCGGTGTGCGATCACACTGCCATTCGCAACGCTGCTGCCGCCTGATCCAGAAGACTTCAAAAACCTTTCAATGCGAGATGACGGCAGTTTTTGTTTTCTGAAGTAGACTACACACGATAATCCAGTCAGGAGACACAACAATGTGAGGATAGCTATCACAGATGACGAAAAATACCATCCTAGAGACAAGTAGAAGCTGACGAAGAGAAAACCGGTGGCGCTCAAAAATTGTGACATCGCGTCCATCGCAACGTCAGCGGAAGAGAGGCCGAAACTTTCGGCGGACATGGTAGCAGTGTAGCTCTCGGTGGTGGGGGTTAAGAAGACAGTCCAGCGCAGACTAAAAGTTGAATTTACTGTGACCGTGACCGTCGGGTAACATTCAGATGAACAATCTGTTCAAAGGGACATTCAGCGGTGGTTTCAAGTTGCCGTTCCAAGAATCGTTATCACTAATAAAATATGAAACACGGCACACACGCAGGAGGAATCAAAGACGAATATGTCCGTGTTCTCTCGTCTGCAGTCACAGGCACAGTGCGATCATGCGCAGCTAGCTAGCTAGCACACCGGCGCGGTTATCACACGGTGACTGTTGTTGCGGGATGCGTATCAAGATGCGCTCTCAAAATACACCGTATTCAGTCAATACAGAGAGCGCTCTCCAAAGTGATTCGCATTCAAAAATTTGGTATCAAGCGTAAGAGATGATGGTAAATAGTGTGGAGCAGCCAAGGAAAAAAAAAATGCAGGCGGCCTTATACAACAAGGCAAATAATGAGAAGATGAAAATGGAGAAACCCCCCCCCCCCCAAAAAAAAAAAAAAAGACAGAAAGGAAACAATTTTGATAGGTAGATATCAGAAAATTAAGGCAGCATTAAGGTGGGGAAAGAAGCTTTTGGCTGAACAGGTAGAGGAGATAATTCTAAAGGATCGAGATGGAATATCAGAAAAGCTAGGAGACAAACAGGAAATGAAAAAAAAAAAGGAGGTGAAAAAGAATAAGAACAAGACCAGAGGTTCAACAGATTAAAAAACAAAAACAAAAAAAAAAATGGAAGAGAAAAGAAAGTTTTATGATAAATGGGGACTGAAATATTTCCATTATTGCTCTCTCACAAACTTATACACACACACACTTTTGTTTTTGTCAATCTTTTATTTTTCTTTCTTTTTCATATAAACAACATACGCATTGATTCATGACATTGAAGATAACAAATTTAATTATGACAACATAAATTCCACATTGTCAATATTACCAGTACGAATGAAAAAGAAAGAATTTTGTAGGCTTGCATAAAACCTTTCTTCCTTCTCCCCTGTCTAAAACATTTTTTTTCTGTTTTAGTCAATCTTTTATTTTTCTTTCTCTTTCATATAAACAATAATATACAAATTAGTCGATTGCAAAATAATACAAATTTCATTATGACAACAAAAATTCCACATTGTCAATATTACGAATGAAAAAGAAAGAATTTTGTGTATAAAAAAAGGGCTAAAGAAAAAAAAAAAACACACACACACACACCCATGTTTGCACATACCCTTGTTTGTTACCACATTTGGGATATGATGTGATTTTTTTTTTTTTTTTGTGCCAGAAATAGGGGAGGGGGGAGGTATAATCTATAGCTCCCAGCCTCCTCCTCAAATATCATTTGTCTGTTTTTCGAACTAACCACAAATTGCTATCATATTCCAAGACAATTTTTCTTCTTTTGTCTCCATTTCTCTCTCCCCTCTCTCCCTATCTCTCTCGATCTTCCCCCCTCCCTATCCCTCCTTCTAGGTTTAATTATCTTCCTTCCAAGAGAGAGGACAACAAAGTTAGTTCAACCAAAGACTTATCATTCTGTGATAACCTCTTGAATTTACCTTGAATTTACCTTGAAGTGCCACACCTCCATCTTCACGTAGATAGATTGCAAGTGTGGCAGGGTTTAGGGAGCTTTTTAGCCCATTAATAACCCAATTTAGACAATTTCATTTTGAAGGTGAGGAGTGTCTGTGACTGGATGACATATTCTGGGAGTTTATTCCAGCTGTCTACCACTCGTTGGCTGTAGAAGTGTTTTCTTACGTCCAGTCTAGGACGTGTCTTTGCAAGTTTCTGGGAATGTCCTCTGGTACCTTGATATATTGTTTTCTGGAAGACGGAATTTGGGTCGATGTTGTCTAACTGATCCGACTCTTAAGCAAATAATTGAAAAAAGAGGGGTTTCCTTTTGCTGAAGCAGAGCTTCCATTGCTGGATTCTCAATGATTTGAAAAAAAAAAAAAAAAAAGGTCTTCAGCTCATCTTTCTCCTTCCACTTCCGGGTTTCTTCAGCTGACAAGCATAAAAAAAAAGGTCTTCAGCACAAAAACAAAACCTTACCGCTCACACTTCAAAGTCTCTATCTATATCTTTCTAGTGCCACTTACGCACTTAAAGCCCCCCCCCCCCCCCCCCCCCCCCCCCCCCCCCCCCCCCGGTTCCGCCGGCTATCTAAAGGCAATGACAGAGATTATGTACTGTGGTGAGTATATTTATATATATTTGTGGTGAGTAACATTGCGGCTCTAATTTTTACTTCGTTGTAACCGAAATTTCTTTATAACCACGTTCGTTATAACGGGAGTGCACTGTAATGTATAAGTAGATTATTCATTCAGGCCTATATTCACCTCATGTAAACACAGATTTAAGAAAAAAAAATTAACACAGTCTCAGGATTAGACTCAAAATCACTTTTCACAACATTGCTTTATTTTCTGCTTTGCACAAAGCGATCTTGGCAATCTAACCCACTTGAAACTTTGTACTTTGTTTCAAGTTCCATAAGTGAGTAGGCTCTCACAATAGGGAGTGTACAAATTCTTTGTTGCTAACACTTTACACACATCACAAAACTTCAGGGCACACTGGCTATGCACAATGTACAAAGTGACAAAAGAGTATTTTGTTGAGAGTAAATGCCTGTACATCACACACATAAAATTAGCAGTCTTTTCAACTTAATGTCACGGTACCTTACTTTAAAAGTGAGAAACACAACAACACAATAACAAGATTACTTTTATCAAAACATGATAATGGAATGCGCCTTTACAGTAGTTACGTTCAGACGGCAGGCCCTAACCTCGAGGTTAGGAAACCTCGAGGTTTCGCTCTTGCCCCCTAACTACGACGTGTGTCCACACGACGAATCTTAACCTCGAGGTTACGAAACTTCGAGGTTAAGCTTCTGCCCCCCGTAACTAAGAGTGGGTCCCACTCGATGTTAAAAACACAAAACCGGAAGTTTCAGCCCACACTGTAACAAGGCGTCTATTTATTCTTTAGTCGAACCCTGTCGGACTCGCTTACGGGGACTCTTTTTCTCCGTCATGGTATGCAGAGATAGCACTGCACTGATGACTTTATGCCTTTATGAAGATATTCGTCGAAAACATTTTTTAGCGTCGGAGAAGAATATAGAATACAGTTTGATAGCGAGTTCGATGTGTTCAGTTTCAGAGATCAAGCACATGGGAAGAAAAGATGATGCTGTTGTGTCATGCGTCATAGGTTTTTCACGTGTGTTGTATTTGTGGTGTACGTTTGGGAGGTTGACCCGGAAGCAGAGGGAAATTGTGGGGGCCGGAGTTTACGGCGAGGTCACTCTTAACTTCGAGTTCGTTGTGTTTTGTGTCCACACGGTGCTTAACTACGAGTGGGGACCCCCCGCGGCTCGTGGTTAGAGCGCTAACCATAAGATTTCTCGTGGCTCGAAACTTCGAGCAAACCTCGAGGTTTGCTAACTACGAGTGCGTCTTCACGGTCCCTAACTACAAGCTCTAACCTCGAAGTTTCCTAACTTCGAGGTTAAGGGCTCCCGTCTGAACGTAACTAGTGAGAGTGCAAATAGTGACTCTTTTTGCAGAAATATTCAGTGACAAGACAGGGACCATGGGGGGGGGGGTTGCAATCCCCACGTTTTTTGGATCTAAAAAAGAAGAACAAATGAGAGGGAAAAGGGAAAATATAAACGCAAGAAAACGAATGAAGTTCTCAGGTTTTGCCTCAAGATTATTCTCAACAAGTATCAATGAGCTTCTTCTATTCTATTTTTGTTCTTGTGCATAACCATGGTGTACACTGAATACAACAGTTGCTACTATGTCAGGCAAGCTTTATGCTAATTAATGCTAGAAAGAGATCTTGCAGGAGTAATGAAAGACAAACTCTTATCTTTAAAAAAAGTTGAACCACACATGGTTGTCGGAATAAACATGTACTTTGTCTTTAAACACTATGACACATTGGTTTACTATATACCAAATATAGCTGTTTTAATCATTAACTGTAAAAGTGGTTTCTTTCGCGTACAGATACTTTCGCGGTTTCCATCGGTGCCGATTTTTTCGTGTGTGTTTAAATTCGCGGTCGGCAAAATCTGTGAATTCAGAGTCGGCAAAAACTGTTTTATTTTGCACATGAAAACCCAAACTATAATCCAATTATTCTTTTATTTATTAGATAGAAACTAAGGCCAAATTAAATGCAGGCTTACCTGAAATCCCATCTCTCGAGTACTTTGTAACATGCTTGTACCTACATTGCGCAGTATCGCTGTGTGTGTGTGTTGACCATCAGTACACTCAATGCGCGGAATCTTCGTGTGTGCACGTGCGCAATAGCGTTGTAATAAGCGGGGAGTTCAAAACATTTCCTTGCGTGGTTAATTTTGCGCGACTTTTCAAAACATTTTCGCGTGATGTTAAATTCGCGGTTCAACCTCAAAGCGCGAAAATAAAACCACCGCGAAAGAAACCACTTCTACAGTAAGTTATTGTTTGTGGCCACTAAAAGCATATGGCTCATTATGTACAAGATTCATGAATGTTAGCTACCTTGGTATAGCAATGGGAAATAGGTCTGCAGAAGAGCTCAAACAAATCAGCATCTTTCACTGGCTTTAACTCTTAATGACACATCATCAGAAGCTACCATTCTACAGCAACAGGATTCAAAACCACTGCAGACAAAAAACAAACAAACAAACAAAAAACACATACAAACTAGAAATGTCGCTATGGCGACTGGTATGCCACGGCCATAATGCATGGTTCTCCTAATAGGTCTAAAGTACAACGTCTTGACAATGTGTGATGACAGTTTCACATAATTAACAAAATACTAAAATGACAGATTTGTCACAAATGTGTCGCATGTTCACTTTCCTTGAACTAGGTTGAATTGGATGAATGGCTATATTGTCTACGAGTGCATGGTATTTGGGGATTTGAGGATTTTTACTTGATAAATTTTGACCCTTTTATAAGTTTAAGGAAGAAGTGAAATTTAGCACTTTCACTTGATCTTTTGACCTTTGACCTTTTGGCAAGAAACTTCCAAGAGAATCTCTATTGGGTAATACATGCATAACTAAGTTTCAAGAAAAATCCTGCAGGCATTGCATAGATAAGAGGGAAATAGTGAAATTTTGAGGAGTTGACCCTGACCTTTGACCTCCTGACCTTTGACCCATGCCTCCTAAATTCCCTAGATAATCACTGCCAGTCAGTAATGCATATGTATTAAGTTCCATGAAAATACCTTGAACCATTTGCGAGATATGGAGAACAAAGTGAAATTTTTATGTATTAACATTTTCACTTGACCTTTGACCTTTGACCTCATGACCCAAAACTCTCTCTGGAGAATCTTTATTTGGTAGTTCATCTATACACTAAGTTTCAAGAAAATACCTTCATGCATTGCATAGATATGGGGGAAATAGTGACATTTTGAGCATTTGACCTTGACCTTTTGACCTTTGACCTTGAGCATGTGTGCCCAAAAGTTGATAGGCACAACTTCGCCCACTCATACATATACATGCCAAGTTTTATTAATATACCTCTAACAATTTTTTAGATACGCTGTCCACAAAATTGATTACGGACGGACGGACGGAAGGACGGACGGACGGACGGACAACCCGAAAAACATAATGCCTCCGGCGACACTTCGTTGCGGAGCAATAAAAACCCATAATGATGGAAACAAAAACACCCATATTCTGAAGGGTGAAAACACACACACACACACACACACACACATACACAAACATACATATATTTTGCTTAATTTGAGGGGTATGGCACAAATGAGTGCATAGACACCTACAAATGAACGGCAGAAAAAACATTTTTCTTTCTTGGACAAAAAAAGTATCGGGTACACTAGTTAGCTGCTCTGAAACTAAGTTTCCACCGAGTATTCATATTTCGAAGCAACCATATGCCTGATCAGACAGTAGGGCCTATAAAATGCTTTGTCCAACTGCATGTACCTTTGGTACCTTAAATATTAATATAGTCATGTTTAGTCATGTGGAAAACACTTAGCTCTTAGCACTTAGGTCTCTCTCTCTCTCCATAGGCTTCCCATTGTTAATCAGATCAAGTTGAAGATTCTGTTACTGGTGTTCAAAATCACACATGGTCTTGCCCCGACTTATCTTAGTGACAACCTCCAAATAATGATTCCATTATGTAGATTCAGGTCAAGTTAAGATGCTCAGGTCCCATATACTCCTATTCCCCACATCTACATTCGCTATGACGATCGTGCCTTCTCCCTCTATGCCCAAAAACTTTAGAACAGTTTACAAATCAGTATCTGTAAATCCACATCACTTGAATCTTTCAATACTGTTTGAAGCCATTGTTGATTTTTTTTTTCTCAAAGTATTTGCAGTTAGCAACTCTAATTTTGTTATGTTTATTTATGTTGTTACAGCATTTGTATGACTACACTCTAATTCAAGGATCCCACAGATTTGTGAGAGAGTGAATTTCCTATATCTATTTCTAGGCACTGTCGCTTCTTGTCTACTGGCATGGCTGTACACTGGTGACCATGCACCACTAACAATGATTTGAACAAATGACAGAAGCTGAGCAACGATTTGACAGGAGAGGGCAAACCTTGGAGCACCTGCTCTTCAATGTTAATTTTCTCATCAGACATAATTATTAGTACACTTGAATTTAGAAAAAAGATATCAAAACCCTTGTCTTTTTGCTGTATAATATACTGACACAGATTCTGCAAAGAGATCACAGTTTTATTTTCTTTAGAAAAACTGTAGCTCATATAATTAATCCAGGCAAAAACAATTTTACATAATCACTTCTTTTTCCATTTCATATCCACAAACAGTGACACCTCATTCTTCTCTTAAAATGTAAGAAACCACCATTAAGTACATGCCAACTTGTATCTTGGGTAGTGCATTGGTTGGTAACCAAATGTCTCATGCATCGTAAGTATTGACAGCAGAATGATTTTGATAATCCTTGCCAATTATTAAGCACACTATTAATCAGGTCTCTTCCGGCAGGTACTGTGAAATTACCCCAATTTCCAAGTCATCATTTGGTGACTCACGCCAAAATTTCTGTAAAGGAGCTGGCATGAAGACTCATCCACTAAACATTTACAATCTTTCATTCAGGGTCACAACAAAAGAATTTACATCATAGACAGTACTTTTCCTCTCTTGGCCCCAATTGTATGTGCCACATATGCATTCACATGAAATGCATAGCACATTTTCATTAGTCTCTAGGCATGAGAGGTAATTTTTGAGATTACATGCATCTTCATGGATGCTATCTGGAAGCCAATTGTATGGATGAAGCCTTGAAAAGGTGCAAGTTTTGGGAGGGGAGGGAAAGGGGAGTTAAAGGGGCACAACAGTGAGTTCTGCAAAATCATCAATGCCAGAAGGCAAGAGATGAACATCCTCATAAACAGTCACTTCTTTAGCTAAGTAAATCTTAGAAATTCTACAAGATTGTCCTAATAAGCCAGTTCGTAATGAACTCATATACACATTGGTACAAATGACCTTTTCAAAGCGACATAATGCACAAGCTTGCCCGAGGTAACAATTTATGGAATTCATATTCAAACAAAGAATGAACTTGCGTTTAGACCACGTGACCAGAATGGTCAATAGACATTTCAGGATGCATCCATTTCATTGTTTTGCATTGAATGCATTAACAACATTTTCTTTAAATGATATTGCCAAATACCTGGCTTGCTGACAGGTGGATGTGCTGGTATCATTAGGATACATGAATAATCATCACATCACAGATGCTTATCTCAGTGAATTAACAAACCTGAATGTCTGTTGGTACAGATGATCTTTTTCTGCTCGTGCGCAAAGTGGAACTACGAACTGGTCTATAGCCTCATGCTAACTTTTAGTACCTTGTCTTTGAAAGAAGCCTTGTCCTTCCTTTTACTTTCATAGTCACAGCCAGAGATAATAGTGCAATTCTACCTCATCAAATTTTACTTTTTACTTTTACTTACTTCTACTGGTGCTGTTGCAAGTAAGTAAACAACAATGCAGCTTTAAAGGGTGTGTACAGTTCTGGTCGAGGTGAAGATTTAGCTTTTAACATTTTGCGAGATATTCAGAAACCACTCTATGAGATGTCAAAGAGCATGCAGTTCTACGGGGTATCAAAAGTTTATTTGATGAAAATCAGTTTTGAAATGGCTGAGATATCCAAAAACAAGGTGAAACAAAGAGATCCTAATAAAGTTGTGGCATGCCGTCTTTTATTATTAACACTTTTTGGGATATCTCAGCCATTTGAAAACCAATTTTCATCAAATAAACGTTAAATCCTTCTTAAAATTACATGCTCTTTCATATTTCATAAGAGGCTTTTCATTATCTCACTTAGGAATGTTCAAAACATGAATCCCTACTTCAACCAGTACTGTACAGTCCCTTTAAATATATAAAAAGGAGGGCATGTCATTTTAATGTAGGAGCCCATGTAGGAGCCCATGTATTGACAGTGAACTACAGAGAGCCTTGTTTTTTACTGGCATAGGCACCTCTTTGTCTCACACCATCAGATCTCTGGCTATTGCTGTGATCCTTGGGGGTGTGTCTTTCCGTCTAAAGGTGCTTAAATGCACAGAGCATAGGGCTTCCTCTCCACTACCACCCCCGTTTTGGAGAAAGCATAATCCAAGAAAGCCTGAGTCCATGGGCATCACCAGTTGTGTTGTAGCTGTCAAAAAAGGCCTAGTTGACTGTCATTACACAGGCCCTAAAACTGATATTTCGTGTAGGGCCCCTACACTAGACTGATAAACTCTCACTATACATATTCAATGGGCCACAGATATTGTAGTGTGAACCACATCCATCAAAAACTACAATGCTCAAGTTTTTCCTTTTTAGGAACATTTCTTTGCATGATAAATGCACTTCCTCTACCTCAATAACTTATTAAACACACATTTTAAAGAATAAAGACAGCAGTCACTCTATACAGTATTGTCATTGCCATGTCAAGTCCCATATCGACAAGGTGTGGAGAACCAGAAGGACGTTATTGCCCGTATCAAGGCTCAGGAATTATCCCCCTTCTGCTGCCAAATTGATGGGAATGTGCGTAACCATTCCAATCTGATTCGTGGAAAACAATTTACAGCCATTATCAGCTAATCAATGTCCTTGATAAATCCACTCATTCCATCATTCAAACAAACGCAGTGATTCAATCACTTTAAGCTCATAACAATAGACACACAAACACACTCACACAAGTACAATCAGAGCAGTAATTTAATATTTATATTATCCTTTGAATCATACAAATCTACACATCGATTGCCAAATACTGGTCATTGACATATGAATCATATCAAAGAATGACAGATATACACATCTATTCAAAATAATCATGAGCTCCAGCTCAAAAATTTGTGACGTCTGGTTTTAAAAGAGTTATATCCATATTATATCTCACAATGATTGCAATATGACGATTGCAAAAAAAAAACAACTTGATGATCATCAATTGTACAGCTTTACAGACAGTTAGAACTTATCTGATGCGCAACAAAGGGTCTTGAACAGATTTGAGTTTTTACAAGCCAGAAATGATATCTCTTCTGAAAACAATATCAAAGCACTACAATATCTCATTAATGGGCATGAGAAATGACTCACGTATCTATCCCTGCTTGTGAAAGATATCTTGAAGATGAATATATGTCCATGCTCACAAATCATCACTGTAAGAGGTCTTAAATACACAATAGGTTCTTTGTGGCTTTAACCTGATAACATTTGTGGAGAATACCATGGTGCAAAATTGAATGTCGGTGCGGTCTTCAATCAGTGATTTACACTTCTTTCATACCTGGAGGAAACAGGATGACGCTTCAGAAGACAAGAATCAATTAAATAAATCTGTGAGTATTATACCTGTTCAAAAATAAAAAAAATAATACTATTTTCACTGATAAAGCACAAGATAATTCACAGTTCAAGTAAACTGTCAAATGTTACTCTGATCCTGAATGTAATATTTTGTTAGTATCCTTTTGAAATTTTGAAGGGATTGTGAAATAAGACAACTCCCTTAAATGCCCTATCATAATTTGGGGATAAGGAGTCTCTTCAAAATACTGTAAAACATTTCCTTTACAGTTAAATGCAAGAATTCCACTGTGTATCATTGACTGTGGGCTTGAAGATTAAAGACAATAACAAACTATCAAATTCCCTTGCTGTCAGTCTTTAATATCAATGTATTGTTAGGACCCTGCACTCTTAAATGCTTTGATGAAAAGCATCTCAGCTTGGGCTCGCCTTCATGTCCAATATTCCAGGCAGCTGCGTGGTTCTTTGAAAAGACAGACAGCATCTGTCGGAGCTCAGTACCCAAGTCTTGACACCAGATCTGAATGTGGGACATCAGAGTGGGAAGAGGATGAATCAATTCATTGCCAGATGTAGATTTTTATGTATTCAGATAGTATTATGACAAATCATAATTAAATATGCACTCACTTGTGAAAATCATTGAGAGTACAGTTTCGTGTTAAGCCTCTAAACTTTCAGTTCCTGTATAGTATGAATTGATCGACAGTGTTCATTTGTGTGCTATGATGAAATCAATTTTAAAACCTTCGATGTCGAATTTGAAGTTGCCAGCCTGTAGAAATACTATATATTAAGGCTTGAATAGGCTTTATGCTTAGCCTATGCGTACTCCATACTTGCAAAAATAAAGAACATTATTACATTTGAAAAGCTCTTATTCAGCATATTTGGTTCGTTTGAAATAACAGTAACATGATCTATTGATGAAGACTCTATACTGGTAGAAATACTGGTAGAAATGAGTAGCACAATTCAGCAAATAAATCGATTTTGTGTAAAACATTCTTTTAAGCTCATTTGAGTACAGAACTGACATCTATAGCTTCATGAAGTAGGCGAACAAAAAAGAATGCCTTTGAACAAATGCACTTTGAAAACCCTACAAATTTCAAATATTGCCTCAAATCATTAATGAATACATGGTGGGTTATGAATACATTGCTCTCTAGGCAAAAATTGAGGAATATTGACGGATTTCTAACCAAACTACTGTAGATAGTAAATCATGTGTTTTTATATCTAAGTTTTAATCTAAAGAGGAAGCACAGAGCAAGTCTTGTAAATTGCAAAACCGCACTATGCATTCAACCAAGCGTCTCAGTATTTTGGCACCCCGTCTTCATTTCATGAATATCTGAGGAGTTGTTAGGATGAGTCTTTCACACTTACCTTTGTAACTTTCCATCTGATCATCTGCCTCCGTCTTCTTCTTGTCATCACTCGGGTTCTAAACATGAACAGGAAAACATGGAAGTCCATTTTGGACATTGTAACATCAAATTACTTTATTCTCATTAACGCATATAACTGTACAAACTCATAATGCAGCGGCGCTACTATCCATTTTTTGTAACAATGAGTCAACAACCCTGCATCGGTACAGCGAGAGCTCTATTTGATCGTACACGACAAACTCGGAGCACTATCTCTATATCGAAACTACAATAGTTTTGTAGATTTTATTAGCAACTGTTACATGTTGTAAGCAACTGTAAGATCTGAAAATGCATTTTTATTGTGAAGAGACTATGTTTTTAGTGATTATAAAAAGGGGAAAATTAGATGCGATCACTGCATACACGCTCTGCCCGTGCCTGCTGCACACTAACTCGGCATCACCTGAAGTGCACAACGAACCCCCAAAGTGACCCCACTTGACCTCCATGTGTTGCGCATGGGTATGTAAGATCACCTCATTCATTTGCACATAGCGTACAGCCAGCATACGGACCTGACCACCAGTTACTACATGTTCACATTTATATGCAATCCATCAAATTGGGTTGAATTCAAAGGGTTAAAATCTTACATCCTTCACTTATCTATCAAAGCAAAAGACAGTTAAAGAGGGATAAATGCAAACCTATCATAATACCTGGGCTCTCTTGAAGCACAATCCTGAACAAAGAACAGGTGTTGTGGGTAAATCAAACTCTGCATCATTAAATATAAGCATGGTATGGGAAACTCATAAGGTCTTCTAATACAACTACAACTGGACCTTTTGTGCAAGAGTCCAGGATACCAGTGAAAATGGAAGAGAGAGTCTAAACTACAGTCATTTACATGAGGCTACTTTATACATGATTTAAAGAACCTGAAAATTGATACTACCAGGGTCTGACTTCAGGCTTTTGCCTGAAAACTGGTATCCCTGAAGAGTGTTGGCTAAAACCTTAACCTCTTTCCGGCTTATCATCTCAAGATGCCATCGACATTTTATACACACACGTCACCAATGGCAGTGAAGGGGTTAAAGGGAAAACTCACCTTGAGGACTGGTTTGGAGACCCCCAGGAGTTCACAGAGACGATTTCGGGGCGGCCTTGCCTTCGTCTGTGACTCTTGCCTGTGGTGAGTGATAAGGAAGTGTTAAGGGATAACTTTTGACAACAACTTGACAAAACTAGCTTGTTGAGAAAATGAATGAAGGTTACATTTATAAAAACAATTGGAATTCATATCTACAGGCTTCCAAACACTGGCATGACCAGCTACAAAAGTTGTAATGAGTCAGGACTTACTTCCAGCTACACGTATGCTTTGATAGTACCACATTTCTGGCACATCATCAGACATGAACTCATTTATAAAGCATACAGACTGGTATTTCACAATACAAAGAACACAATTGTACATTTTGATAAGTGTCTTCATTAAGAAAAGAGAAAATAGAGAAAGACATTATTAAGTTCTTTTTTCTTTTCCCACTGCATCTACAAAACAGTACAAAAACCCTAAAATTTAATCACTGTAAATTAGCAAAGAAATTGATGATTCCATAAGGCTATGATGACTGACATAAGCTTCTATAAATCAATACATCACAACGTCATTAAATCCACAGCATTGGCAGGTATGTCCCAAAGGATGATGGGATAGATTTCTCACCAGTTGGTTTCACTGAGGATACTCAGCACTTCCTCCTGGTTCTCTTCCCCAACGATGTCTTCTTCTAACATGAGTGTCTCGTACAGCCGGTTGGCTGTTATCCCTCTTACCTGTGGTAACAAAGATAGGAAAGGAATTCAGGGGGATTTACTAGCTATTACACAGGTATGTGTGCATTTTCTGTTGAAGTACAGCTACATGGCCTGCAAGAGAGAATCCATAAATTTGGATGAGAAATATATGTGTATACCGGTACCCTACCTGTTGCTGCTGCTATCTCACTGTACCTATCATACTATGACATTATATTTCTTATCACACTTGTGATTCTCACACCCATCTCGCAGGGAAATTCAGAAATGTTGTCTTTTTTTTTTTTTTTACTTTTTTATGGTGTCATTAATGTAATATGAAATAAAAGAGCAGGTTCAGACTTTTGTAAAAGTTGTTTGAATTAATGCATACTGTATATAGAAAACACTACGCTGTCCTTACTTCTATCCCATCCAAACTGACCCAGTAAAATGGTTGGGGTTGTGAAAATATTGGCAAAAATTCTATGCTTTACATTTCAGTTCTACAAAACACATATTGCTTCATTGTAACAATACCCCAAATCCATAGTAATTCTGTCCCCACTGATAAGTATTGCTATATAAAAGTCAAGTAAATACATAGCAGATATTTTGCTCAACCCCTTAAATACAAAAGGAATCCGAAAATAGTGTCTATGGATTGAATTGTATGGTAAATGTCAAAAGCAGTTATCTTTCAGCAAATTTCAAGAGGTATTGTACTATCAATTTACTGATGTTTCAGTGACATTTCAGCAAAATTAATATTTGCCTGACAGTGTTTTCCCCAAGTCTGGTATGATGTCAAAGGTCATGCAATGTGGATTAGGATGGGGTGTGGCCTGTGATACCTACCTTGGGGTATCTGTGACAGAGGAAGAGCATGAGCTGGAAGAGGGTCTTCTTCCTGGTATCACCTTCAAACTGAATCAGTCCACAGAATCTACAGGAATGATCATCAGGAGAAAAGTGAGAAGGCAAAATACAGAACGCATTGCAAGAGTGTCAAACATTTTTTCTTTACAACATGTTCCCTAATTCAGAGTAAACATATTGTTACTTTATGACAGAAGCAAGCTTTTCAAAAGTGGTGGAATTACAAGGCAGATTTTTAACATTAATGTGTATAAATGAATGCATTTGAATGTAAGTTTTTTATAGAGATCATCACTGTAGCACCCCCAACACATGTGTAGTTCATCCCAGTATAGCTATTTGCAGATGCAAGAGGGATGATTTAAATTACAATATCAAGTATCAAGTTACCGTGTCTGTGTGAGTATATACAGTGCCTGTATATATTCACACATATACAGTGTGAGTATTTAACTGTGTCTGTGTGAGTATATACAGTCTTCTACTTACTTGTGTGCTTTTTGTGCATTATCATTTTTTTCTTCTTCTTCTTCTTTGTCTTGTGGGAAGTATATGAACATAGTGTTTCAGGGAAGCTTTAAAATTTCAGCATAGTACAACAAACTTTAACCATACTGATGGAATTGTAATATTCATGAATTTGGAACAATTTCAAAAATATTCTTTCTACTCACACATCAATGCTTGTCAGAAGTTTCTGGGCGTCTCCACTCTTCGCGACTTCTTTCTTCATGATCTGTAGCAGCTCCATAGGAAACGGATGGCTACATGTATTTGAAAAAAGGAACATGACAAAAAAGTGATAATTTTTTTTTCTTGTTAATTTCTTCTATGTAAGAAGCTCCAAAGTTGATTTGAAAAATAAGAACTAAAAGGTGACTTTCAATTTGCACATCAAGTGAAAAATGATGTGTCCCTGGTTGTCCGAAGCAAGTAGACAACTTTATTATAACTTCATCCACTTTTGCATCACACATCATCTGGTGACCACCCCCAGGTTTTGTTTTTGTTTTACTCTCACTGTTTTTGTGGTTGTTGTTGTTCTTTAACAATCACTAATGAATGACTGTCCAGTTGCATGTTTTGGGCAAATATGATACAGAAAGTAAATAATATTTTGGTTTCTTGATGTAAAATGAACTGTATCATTATTGTCATACAAACATTACATTTCTGGGCAAATCATGACATCGCAAAAGAAATACGCATCTAGCATGCAATCATGAGAAGTGTCGATAGAAATTGTACAGAAACCATGTATCATGGCTTCAATGTCTCATCACTTTTATTAGTGTTAACCCATGAAAATCACCCAAGATTTACCAAACTAGAAAAGTCATTCAAAATCTCAGAGGCATAAGGACTTCATACAAAATCTATGTAAATAAAACAAATCAAATCATTAATTCAAATTTAGATCTAAAAGGATGCTAAAACAGGGGGTTCCCTAGTCTGGACATTTGATGGGTGCACTGAAGCTACTTCCTCCATCAGTACCATGTAAAATGAAACACAGTGCACCATGGTCAGGCTAAAAAAAAAGAAAAGAAAACTAGAAATCTTGGAATATAAGCAATCAAGAGATGACTTTGAGACAATAAAAGTTACTTGTAAAATGCTCAATCATGAGGTCTACCTACCTTGGGTCATCCACAAAGCTTTGAAAGCATCCACTGTTTAGCAACAAGTTGATCATCTTCATCATTGGTATTGAAACTCTGCAGGGTTAGTACAGAACAGAGAGAATGACATAAAGGTGTACGGTTTTATTTCAGCTTGCACCATATGTATCTTAAGAGTGGCAAAAAATAAATATGTGCATATTTTGCATGATACCTTTTAACTCTTTGCGTGCCATGTTTGCACATCCAACTCAGTCGATGGCTTGTCCAATTTTGTAAATTTTGCTCACAAACTAATAAAAAGAAAAAAAAATCGCAATTTGCACTGTACACATTCAAAGGGTTGTAGCCATAACTTTGCTGTCAAATTTACATCAAAGTGATTCTTGCAATTTTTCTATGTAATTATGCTGTATTTCATTTCTAGCACAAACAATCTTATAAAAAGCAACATGGCTTAAAAAAAAAAAGAGAACATTTTCCAGAAGTACTGAATGCATTGTGGTCTCAGAATAATGTGGCATATCAAAAGGGGGTTTACACTGTGGCACACAAAGTGAAAAAAAATGAGGCTAATATGTGAAAAAGATATAATACCCCTGGACAGTCCTAAATGTGGGAAAATGCAACAGCTGAAAAAAATGTATTTAGTCAAACTTCAGTGACCTCCCATCTTTGACCCTGAGGGATTTTGCCTAGTCTAATCAGCCCATCTATGCCTCATGTAGCATATACGGGCCCAGTACCACGAAAATCCATTTCATATTTTTCTTACATCACAATAACAAGATTTAGGGCAGACAGACAGACAGACAGACAGACAGACAGACAGACGCCCAGAAAACAATGCCTCTGGTGTCCTTCAGGGTGCAGGCATAAAAAGAAAAGAGAGAGAGTATTTGGTTTAGATTGATAGGAGTATCTCTCCTAACCTGTCCACTTTCTGATAGTCACTGAAGATTTTCAAGAGATTGCTGGTGAAGACGGTCAGGTCCTTGTAACTCTTGAGGAAGGACAGCAGCGAGATGGTGGAGTGCTTCACCTGACAGGTGGGAGGATGAAACATTCAGGCAATGTATTTACTTCATGCCATAGCAATAACATTTCACGTCATGCTAGTACAACAATGACATGCTACGAAACTGCATACTTGTATCAGATTGGGCATTTGTCGCTTGTTTTTGTCATTATCGGTTTGTTTAAAATGAGTTTAAATTGCATCACAAAGTTCTGAGGCATTGCAATGGGACATACGACTCTCTAAAACTAAAATCTGGAAGATGCATTATATTTCTGAAGAAACATGATGAGTCTCATCTTTTGATCTGATGCACTCTGAAATTCACTTCCATATCCAACGTGTTTGGGGTAAGTGAAAAGTGCAGGTATTGTCACAAAGAAAAGAAGTGTAAAGTATCAACAGATTTTAAAACAAAGTGTTTGTGTTTTCTTTAACTGATCACCTATACAATCCAATATGGGTGCACAATAATCTACAAGTTACTGGCATATACAACTCCCTCAAAGTTATACCAGTCCACTTAAAAACAAGCAGAAAGACATTACAGACGTGAAAGAAGTGAAAATAAAACCTTTGAATTTGAATTTGACGTCAGTTTATTTGTTTTTTATCAAGATGAACTCCCATGATGGACATAGACTAACCAGTGATTCTGTCAGGCCACCCACGCTGACCGTCAGTCCAAGCAGGACGTGGTACTGGTAGGTGGGTAGGCCAAGCAGCATGGTTATCTTCTTGAAGGTGTCTGATGGGGCAGCCCAGTTCAACTCTTCAATGTCCGACCTGCGGTGGGAAAAGAAATTACCTCTATGTACTGAACCACATCGACTAAAGAGGCTCATTATGCCCTGCAAATTTTTGCTCACCTTGCATGACATGATACAAGCACAACAATTAAAACTCACATTTTTTCTTTTGCTAATCATTTTGCTATTGTGTTATTTACATTTTCTTCATGTTCGCTACTCTGGAAGTGTGAGTGAATTGGCTGTCCTAATGGAGAACAGTTACCTTTTACAGTAAGTATGTGCTGCCAAAGCCCTTAAACCACCATGGAGACAGCTGTTTGAAGCATTTGCTCAATTGTCGTGACAGTCTGTAAACTAAAACCATGCAAAATTCACCTTACCAGGCTGAGCGAAAAACGAATCATTGATGCGAAAATGTTTACAGTCATACAGCACCTTCGATTAGGGTATGTCATGTAGTGCTTCAGGATGGCAGGAAAAAAAAAGGAGTTAAAAAGACTGAAAATGGTGTTTGATGAAGGAGAGCACTGCCTCCCCTGTCCTGAGGTGAAGTAACTCACTGAGAAAAGACCTTGAGGAGTTCCTCCCTCTCTGGGATGTGAGGTATGGGTGGGTCGGAGTGGTGGAGGAGTCGCAGGAAGGCATCACCGGCGCACACTCTCGTTCTGTCGATCTTTTCAGCGGCTTGCTGGGCGAGACAAGGCATCACACTGGAGACTCTGGAATCATCAACAAAGATGTCATTATAAAAATCCAATAAAGTTCTCTCTTGGAAATACTGCCTGCCCAACGAAGTTATTATGACACTCTTTCTCTTGTGGCTGGTGGACCGTTCAGGCCACCAAGATACTGTAACACCACAAGTTTTCATGCGCACTTTAATTTCGCGAAGTTTGCAAGAGCAAAGATTAGCGAGATTAAAACGCATGCAAAAGTTCTTGTCTACACTACAATTGTATAATGTATTGGATGCCAGAGGCAATTTTCCAAAAATGTCATGCCAAGAATATTTAGTGCTCACATTATTTGAATGTGAAACTTTGGTGACCCAAAAAGGAAATTGAGTGGCCTGAAATTAAAGGAAATATGAAATTTCATTTTGAATATTAGATGCAATTATATCATTTGCAATAGATTTGGTTTGATACTGTTTCACTAGAGGTAGCTATAAAAAAAAATTAAATATCATTGACTCCATTTGATCTGATTACATCTAATGAAAGAGGACCACATACTTACATGTCAGGGGTGAGGAGGGTCGGGTTGCTTTTAGCTACGAGACTTGTGACTTCATACAAGCTCTTCATACCACCTTCACGTACCCTGTAAAATGCAAGAAAACAAAAAAATACTTACATACAAATCACAGGAAGTGTTAACAACTCCAATGTTTCCTGTGGTATGCTCATGAAGCCATGATGAAATTACCTGTAGGTTTTACATGTTTCTTTTTTCCCCCACGACTATAATCTACTGTCTTTGTTTAGGATTGAAACAAAAAAATACAACCATTATCAACATTGCTATTAGAAAGATTTCAAATTATTCCCTCACTCACTTTGCATTCCCTTGATCAGCAGCAATTTGTTTCACACTAACGTCACATCAAGAGTACAATACTGGCAGCTGATTGGTTAGAATAGGTCATGTGCATTTAAACATTGTTTGCTGAGAGAATATTCATTTCAACAAAAGAAAAAATGGGTGCATTCAGTTTGAATGTTATTTACTTTTTCATCAACTATTGATAAGCACAAAACAAAACTGTTGAGGCTACAACTTCCTGTTGACCTGTGGTGATTTGCACAAGTGTGTCATGACCTTTGGTTTAACCTCAGGTAATGGCCTGCTGGTAAAGATCACCTTTGCTAAATGAAATGCATTCAGTGCAGTCGATATTTGCGTACTATGTCTTCTAATTGAAACAATCTTGTGTCTCAATAAAAATCTACCCATACTCAAAGAAAAATCAATAAAAAAACACTTCATGCTGTGCATATTTCATCTCCTTGAGGTCACTAATATTTGATAGTGTGAATGCATATGACAAAACAAATAATTTGAAATAATGAACATCACTATTTGCTGTAAACAGACGATAAATAAAAGTTACACTCTTGTATTGCAAACTTTGAGGAATCGGACTACCCAGTGTAATATTCTAAATGATTATATTTCTTTCCATCTATCTATCCACTGCTGTTTGGGCCAGTTAAAAGAAAAAGAAAAGAAGAGACAGTAATAGAATGGCATTTCAAAAGAAGTAGTTTTCTATACGTTTAAAACCAGCTGTTATCCTACATCAACTTACCACGCGCCCACATCACCCCTACTGTCAGTGGTATAGTCCTTCAATGACTGCAACATACAGTTGTAGATGGAGGGAAGATTGGACTCACACACTACACTCTTGGGGTTTCCAGCTGCATCAACACCAACCTCTGTACATAATCTGTTCGGGAGGAGACGAATGTCATGTACGTTAAGTCTTTAAGTGTAAACATAAATGTATATATTTACTCGTGGACGCAGAATTTTTCACACTCATATACTGACTGAATGAGCAACATGCACAAATATTCAACCAAGTCAAAGTGAGGAACAGCCTCATTATAACATATGAATTGGGGGAACATATTATGTGGGAGAGACTCTCTGCAATTAAAGGAGCTATTAAATCTAGTAGGTCTTTACAAGCTAAAGAACCCGATCATATTCATCTCACTTGAGGATGACTGCACCGAGTACTGAATCTAACTGTATCTCAGGAATAAAAGATTGTGCCTCGCCCTAACTTAGCTGTAGATCTGACTATGGCTCTGTACAGGAAGATTGTATGTTGCCCTCAGTCAAAGATGGATCTGACTACATCTTAATAAACAAAGCTTATATATTGCCCTTACTCATTCATGGACCCAACAGCATGTGTCACAATGCATACAAAGATAGCATGCTGGCCTCACTTTGTGATGGATTAGATGGTATCTTTGCACGTATGGGTAATACGTTGCCCTTCCTTGGCAATGGACCAGACTGCATATGGGTAGATAAAGATTGTTTGTTGCCCTCACTTGGAAATGGACATGGTCAATAAAGATTGTATGTTGCCCTCATTTGGCAATGGACCTGACTGAATCTAGGTCAATGCAGACAGTATGTTGCCCTGATTTGGAAATGGACCTGACTGTACCTAGGTCAGTAAAGATTGCATGCTGCCCTTACTTGGAAATGGAAAGACTGCATATAGGTAGATAAAGATTGTATATTGGCCTTATTTGGAAATGGATATGTCTGCACATAGATCAATAAAGATTGTATGTTGACCTTACTTGGCAATGGACCGGACTGCATCTCTCCGTGATTCTGCATGAATGGCGTCCTGCTCCTTGGTAGCACTGATAGCCTTTATCAAACTCTCCAGAATCTTGATATAGGACAATGTTAAAAGCGAATAAAGTTGAAGTTTACAAATCAATACAGATTTATGAAACATTGCATGAGGGTGCTTTTTAGAGACTATTAGCAGAGAAGAGGAGATAATGAGAGCGAAAGAAAGAGTGAGTCAAAAATAGGAACATTAAAGATGGTAACTAATTTCATCAGTCATGCAGGTATCAATATTGATATAGTCTGGACCTGAGCATGAAAGTGTGTTGCCATCAAATTCCTTTTCTGACCTCAGGTTCCACCAAATGGATACCTCAATCACTGAGATTACAAGCACAGAGACATTGGGGTAAATCTGCATCTTCTGAGTAGGCTGTTTTTGAGAGACACCCTGATGAGTGGTCTCATATAGCCCGTTTCCACTAAGCAAAATGGGGTTTCTGAATCCTCCTATAGCAGCCTCGAGCAGCCTTTCAGCTCAGTATAAACAGACAAAAGGAAATCCGATCAGATCAGATCAGGTCAGGTTCTGAAACCACCTACAGGGGGTGGTGTTTCAGAGCCTGTTACAGCAGCCTCTGCTGCAGCATAAACGCTAGGGGGTTCAAGAAGCCGCTTTTTAGCCAATCGAATTTATTGCTGAAGGTCATCGCCAGCTAACAGAAACAACCCAGCCATCGCCCGCTAAGGGAAATAACCCAGCAGTCCCGACCAATCCCCGCTGAATAAAGCAGCACAACTTGAACACTTTCGCACAAAAGTTTGTGCCATGTATCAGAGGGGAGGAGCCAGTTGGGCCTGCTAGGGTCTGCTTTTGGCGAGCAGTGTGAACAGACAAGAGGCCACTTTTTCAGAGCGAGCTTTTGAACCTCCTGAAGGAGGCTCTGAAACCCCCACGCAGAGGAGTATAAATGGGGTATAAGTGTCTTTACCTGATCAAATTTGCCAGCTACCATGAACTTGGGAAGCTCTCCCAAGGCGAGGGCCGCCCCCATGCGACCCATCTCGTTGGGGTCCTCCAGTCCTTTCATGTACAGATCTACCACCTTGTCTGGAGGAAGCAAAGGTCATAGGGAATTCATACGCATTATTAACCTTTTCTGTGTCAGGGACTTTGTATGGTGTCTACAACATTCTGCGGTTCTCTGTGCCAATCGATACTCAAAGCACACAAAGCATTAGCTGCATTTATTCGTAGGAGCTACACAAAAATACCTTCATTACTATTAAATTTACCACTCTATGATTTCTATTTTCACACTTATAAGTAAATAGTTTGTTTAATAATCAATAAAAACACATGAAAACAATGAAAATGTAGAAAACAAACAATTACGGTGAAATCTCTGTGATGCATTTCTCATACACTGAGGTAATTTTTTGCTTTCCATATATATATAGAGTGTCAACACTGCACGACTGAACAACAGTTTGACCTTTTAACACAAGTACACAAAGCAAGTATACATGTAAGAGAATAAAAAACAAAACTAATAGATAATAAATAAAACAACTAATAGAGACAGGAGCATGTGTGATGAAATGACAGTCGAATACAAGATGAGATGCAAATGAGCTGCTGTTACCTTGGATACCAGGGAGGGCGACGCCCCTGTCATCATGGTAGTACTCCTCACATAGCATCCTCATGGCTGCCACAGACTTACTGTGGATGTCCCTCTCCGTTCTCTGCAGTCTCACGATGTTGTCTTCAATCAGTGTCTCCCATTGCTCTGTTCATCAGAACAACAATAGCATTCAGAATACATCCTCTTCGACTATCAGTCATGAATTACTGTAAAACTGGAGATTTTCGTGCCCACAAAACAGTTGCTAATTTGAGGAGCAAAGATATATAAGAGTAAAATTCATGCAAAAGTTCTTGTTCACACAATGCACTAAATGCCAGTAACAATTCACGAAAGTTTTGTTCCGTGAAAAAGGCCATCGGCTCCAATAGAGTGTCATGCCACAGATGTTTCTAGTTTTACAGTATTATTTCTGATGGACTCACAGCTTCCCTACTCTTGAATAGGCAAACAAAATTGGATAACACTTTGTAATAAAAAATGTACAGTCAAACCTGCCTTAGCGGCCACCTGTCTATAGCGGCCACCTGTCTACAGCGGCCACTGAAAAATCCCCCCGAGAGAAAAGCCCTGTTAAAGACCCTGTGTATAGCGGCCACCTGTCTAACGCGGCCAGCGGCCACAAATTTTGTTTCCCGCGGTAGATTTTAACCTGTCTATAGCGGCCACAGAGCCGGTAATTCAGCATGTTTTTCTGATTTGTGGCCGTGCCAGACATTCATGGGCAACGTTCAGTGATCGCCACCGCTGCATTCATCACTTATTCAGTCATAATAATGCACTAGCGTAAAGCTTTCTTCACGACTGTACACATGCTACTGTGTAACAATTTCATACACACCGGCATTGTTCAATGCATGAAATACACGTGTGTGTACTTACGCATAGTACATTATGTACATTAAATACTTATCGAAGTATCCAACGATGATATATGTACATGTATAGGCAATGCACATTAAGTTGGATTACCTGTCTATAGCGGCCACCTGTCTATAACGGCCACTTTTTTCGTTTCCCTTGGGTGGCCGGTATAGACAGGTTTGACTGTATGTTACTCAGCTGCATTTTGACCACAGGTTTGAACCCATGCCCCTTCATTCTAGGGCAGACTCACTTCCAAACGAGCCCATCTGTTACCCTTAAATCCCCGTAAAACAGCCGGGTGTGACTCACGTAAACACAGAACATGCATTCTCTGCCTGATCCAAGATTGCTCCTGTCTCTCAACAGACAAGATGGCATGATAGCAAATGTTACTCTCCTACATTTGACTGGAGGCTTGAATCTGTGTCCCTTCACACTGAGGCAGACTAACTACCACATGAGCCCATTTTGCTGTCCTTGCATCCCATAGAAACCAGCCCAGGCAGGCGAGATGGGGTGACTTCACTGTGTGGCAGTGGATACTCACCAATGATGGGATCCCCATGGAAGGGTAGCTTTGAGAGGGACAGCTTCCCGATCAGGGTGCAGACGGCCGGACGGAGAATCTCACCAGACATCCCACGGAACATCTTCCCCTCCTCCATCTAGAGAAATAAAAATGTTGAAGAACTTGCTAAACTGATTCCCATGAAAACAAATATTAGATTCCTTTTACACCACAGAACTCAAAATATGGCCATACAACTGAATGGCCATGAAATTATTAAATGCAATGGCAGATCAGGTACAAATCCAACGCCAGATTTTACCTGGTAAAAGGAAGTTCTATGTTCGTGGCAAATACTGTTTTGTGTACTGTAAAACATGAAATATTCGCGGCATGAAATTTTCGCGAATTGGAGCTGACAGCCTCTTTCGCGGCATGAAATTTTCGCGAATTGCCACTGGCGTTCAATGCATGTAGTGTAGACAAAAACTTTCGCGTGCATTTTAATTTCGCGAATTTTGGCGCTCGCGAAATTCGCGAAATTAAAATGCACGCGAAAATTTCTCGTTTTACAGTATGTACAGGTGTTTATGACCTTGGTGTTTTTGACACACCCAGCAGAGACTAAATAAATTCAAAGAAAGAATAAGGTTTCCAAGTAACTGACATGATTCCAGTCTAAATACGAGAGGAATTACATTTCACACAAACAAAGTAGAAAACCCTCATCAACTGTGAGAGGAAAAGTAGTGAACATCATTAAACAATTGAATACAGTTGAACCTCTCTTATCTGGCCTCCCTTTATCCGGATCTCTCTATTATACGGACGCAATCTCGCCGTGATTTTTTTTAACATTTTTTAATAATTATGGAAGGAAAGGGGGATTCCCAACTCAATCTAACAATGGCGACTTACAGTCGACTTTGCCGAGCCGTGATGATCAAATTTTGAAGCGTCGTTTCGTCGACTCGTACTGTTTATTTTCAAGATCTACTTGATACATTTCTTAATAATCATTTAGGTAAATCATCCCAAGAATTTATAAAAGAAAATGATTTCATTCTTGCAAACACGAACCTCTATTTTGGGGTCTGTTACTGAGTGTAACAATGAAAAGGTTGCAGTATACACATTACTACATGTGGTACTACCATGGGCTACATCAGTACATGTGTATGTATATGTACATGTATAAAGCATTGAGTCTCCCGTATCCGGCCAAATCCCTTATCCGGATGAGCCGCGGTCCCGACTTGTCCGGATACGAGAGGTTCAACTGTACATGAAGGTGACCAATCCACAGTGTTTGGCAATGACAATGCTTGAGGAAATCAAAAATTTGCCACCACTAATGAGAAAAGAATTGTAAGATGACATGAGAAAAGAATTGTAAGATTTACCTTCAAGGTGATGGCCTTCAAACCTTCCAAGCACTCATTTCCTATGACATCAACAACAGATCTGAAAAAACAACAACAGAACTTTCAATTTTTGAAATGGAAGTGGAAGAGCAAATTACTCAGGAACACAAAGTAAAGAGTGAAGAGATAATTCAAATCTTTAAAACAGTGCATAGCAAGATGCTACAGCACTATTCTGTAATCTACACAGTAAGCATTCCACACATTGGACAAAATATTCATTGCATTGGTCACATATGCTTTGCTACACACATGTCCTATGGTATGGTTTTGTGTCACTACCATGCATTTGTGGCCTGATAGCCTACTTGGTAAACTCTATGCCTGCTTACCATGATTTGTACCATTGCTTTTTTTTTTTTTTCCAGACTGTTCTACCTAATAACACAGAACCCTTCCTGCACAGGATATGTTATAATCACATACATCAATGTCACACTCACCCCCCAGTAAACGGCTATATCATTGCATCTCAGTACTGAAATTAGCACATCCATCTAGAAACTGTAGATTCATTTCACTTGTGCTCAAGTCTTTGCAAAGCTGCCAAAGATGATGAACACAAAGATTATATTAAGAGTCTTTAACGTGAAGGCAAAAATGCGTCGCATGCCATGCTCACTTTGACTGCGTCTGGGCGTATTTGAAGAGGGCGTGGGTCACCTCCGCAACAGCCAGGAGACAGCCATGCCGAGTGTTTAGATCAATGCCCGTTGCCCTGGGGATGATGTTTGGTAGCACTGGAAAACACAAAGTCATGACGGAACATTGGTTATGGTGGAAACACTGTTTCCCCTTAAACTTTATCCTTCAATCCCATGAAAAACAGCATTTGTCAGATGCATTTTTGCAACAGTAATCACAAATTCTATTAGAACCACCAAACAATTCTCCACAGGGTTGTTGGTTGTATATTAGTAGTACCAGAAACTCTAATTTCTTCATATAATGTGCATGCCACACTAATGATCTGAATTGCATTGAGCCACTTGTGCACACTCAATAGGAGATTATCTTATATTTGAGTAATGATATTTTGAGACAAGCATGGACGTATCTCCTTTGTATTTCACTCATTTAAATCATTTTAAAATATATTGTATAAGCTGCATGTTTCAGAGTTTTTATTTGTGTGAATTTTGCGAGTAAAACAATATTCACAAAATCAAAAACTTGCCAAGTGTTGCCTCCTGTAACACAAGGTGTTAGAGATCATTTTAACCCGTTGAGGATGAGTCCCGAGTGTACTCGGGCAAGTGTCTACAGGAAATGCGTGTTGCAGCAAATCAGCCCGTCCTCAATGGGTTAAGAGTGGTAGATTGCTAATCTTTCCCTTGAAGAGGGATATCCTTTCCCTATCCCATCAAAGTGGTTCTTGAACAGAAATTCATCCAGTCGCAAAATGGTCTTGCAAGTCCCAATTTGTGAAAGATTATTCTTGCGAAATGTATGACATATACAGTAGTTTTGTTCTGACATTCCTCACCTGTTTTGGCCATGTACTCTGGGGCTTTGTCTGTAAGTTTATGAAGAGCCTGCGACGTGAGCTCTCTTATGGCACTATACAGGGAAATAAAATGGTACAAACTCATTTCAGTATTTACGTAGAACAAAAAGCAGGGATTAAACACACAGTGTGCAGGAAAGCGACCAATGAATTTAGAAACAAATAAGTTAAGTGTGGATAGTACATGAGGGTACTTGTTAGTATTCAGTGACATCCAAGGCACTGTATAAACTGATATTTTCGTGAGGGTTCAATTTTTCACGAATTTCTGGAATCACTGTTAGACCGAGAATTTAACAACATGCGAAAATGTCGTCATGCGCTAGGGGAATGGTACACTCAAAATAGCCTCGGTTTCAAATCGGGAAAACAACATCTTGCGAAAATGTCTGAGACCTCCTCATTCGCGAAAATATCTGTACTCGAAAATAACAGCTTATACAGTACTGGCATTGTTTCAACCATGCATGCTTAACCTACCGCAGCAACCATCTCTCCAAGAAAGACGTGCCCATGAACAAGGCGGTGACAGTGTACAGATGTTTTAACAAACTAGCAGACTGCCCTCAAACAATCACAAAGCTGCCTAAGATGCACGGCATAAGAAGACACAATAAAAAATCTTTTGATTCCTCGTGCATGAACCTTCAACTTGCCTTCTCGAATCCCACATTCCTAGATTCCATGGGCCTCTGCAACTCATTGCCCCAAGGAGGTCTACAGCAGCCACATGACTCACAGTCAATTTCAAGAAGGTGTGTAGCAAGTACAACAATTGTGAGGAGCTGTTTTTACTCTCACCAGCAATGCACTTTGACTTAGTTACTCATTATTACCTCCGCCAAGGGAGGAGGTTATGTTTTCATAACCGTTGGTTGGTTTGTTCGTTCGTTCGTTAGTTAGTTAGTCAGTTAGTTAGTTAGTTAGTTAGTTTGTTTGTTAGTTAGTTAGTTTGTCCGTGTGCAAAATAACTCAAAAAGTAGTTAAGGGATAGGGATGAAACTTGCAGGAAAGGTTGATAATGACACAAGTAACAAACGATTAACTTTTGGTAGTGATCCAATAATTTTGGGGGAATTTATGAAGGATTTTTGATATTTTGGCAGGTAGGGTCAATGAACTTGGGAGTTCAGGCTGCGCGTATTTGAGGTTGGCATGCGCGCACTAAAGCGCATGCTCTAGTTTCTGCTAGGGTGCTCATGGCGCGCCGTGCAGCTGAGGGTTTATGATGTAACAAAGGCTTCTATATTGGGAAATCGGGCGACTTTCAGCACACAATGCTATAAGTACGTATGGGTGGAAATCACTGATATCTCTATGGAAGAACAAGATCAGTGGTGAAAATGATTTGCATGCTTGGCGGAGGTCTGCGCTCTCAGAGTGCTTCTCTAGTTTCTTTTTTCTTCCAGGCACCACAGGCATTATATTGACCAGACAAACACTATATAATACATCTCATGATAGACTGTACTGCACTTTAAACAACATGATGAAGATTGCTTGTCTACATATGTTTGTTTAATGAAGTGAAAAAGAAAACTCCAAACCTAACAAGCCGTTTGCGTCATAGGCAACAAGTCCATTGCAAGTGGAAACCCAACTCACCAACGTACAACATGCAAAACATTCATACAAAGCCCTATTTCTAGAGATTCAATATCGCAATGAGAAAAGAGAAATGAACAAAAACTTACTCATCCCAGTGGCCGACTTTGACTTGGTAGAGGTGGTCAATGAGTGGGAGGGTGTACTCATCAAAACCAGCAATATAATAGCTGTTTGACACCACATGACATGAAAGAGGAAGAAAAGACGAAGAGACTTTAATATGATAAATTCCTTTCTGATGTTGGATACAGCACAAGGAGACAGAAGTTTTATAGCATACATTGTATATGTCAATATTAAGGACACATCTATCATAGTCATTATCTATCGTCATTCAAATTGTTAATTTGGCTGGAATGTGCACACACACAGGTAACAATAATCTTCCCTCTCAAATTGATGATTTCTAGATTTTGATTCAAGTGAAACATTCAAAAGCCCCTAAAATGCATCTTTATCTCACTATGTGGCAAATATCAGAATGATAATTGAATTGGAAAAAGAAAACTTTAAATCCCAATTCAGTGACTGTTGGTACCAAATAAAAAAAAAAAATATCATTTCTCTCGAGGGCATCTCTTCCCTCGAGTAGAAAACTTCACGTACCTGATGTTGAGGTAAGTGTTGATGCGGTTGCCAACGGCAAAGTAGTCTGCAGTGGTGACGATATCAATGCCATGTGGGAAGGTTCCCTGTCGGCCGACATTCTCCTGGAAGGCTGCCTACAAGGGAGCCACATTTAAGAGAAAAAAACACGTTCATGATGAAATATGACATGCTAGTGATAGTATAGTCATATGCACCGCTGTTAGATTCTTCCCTATTTACTTTATTCCACCAGAGGGCTGTGCAATTGATCTGTACCACCCCAGCATTGCCACATATTCATTCATACGCCTACGTTAAAAGTTAACATGTGGGGTAAAGAACTTATTCAAGGATGAATTCAACATGGTAGATCTGAACTCAAGATTTCCAGTTTAAGATTCCAGAGCCCCATCCTTTATACCTCATGTACTCATTGTGTTCCCACAAGCACTATTAAAACACTAACCTCTTCATCTTCACATAATTTTTCTTGTACTGGTGTACAAAAGCAATGTCATCATCAATGATTGTTATCATAATTGCTGGTTCTAAACATGCAGACCACTACATACGTAAGCCAAGATTATCACTGGAGTCATAGAATACACTGGCTGGATTTCATATAGACACTGTACTTGACAGCAATCCACTCATACCACAAATGTTCAAAGGGAATAAAATACTGTGAAACAAGTATTTGACATGACAACCATATTTTTTAGCTTTCCACATCATATTTCCTACATCAGTATGTGGAGAAAGGGCAAGAATAGCGAGAATTGTTTCGTGCTCATACTGTCCTCACATTGTTGGTTCTATTTTTCAATACTACATATCGCTTCACTATTTACATGATAGTGTCATGGCAAATGAAATGAGAATGAAGCCAAGATGAAAATTTCATCTAGAATTTAATTCTGAGAGAGTAACAGTCAGAGTTCAACAGGCCTGGATTACTGAGTGGATATTTTTGCGCAACTAATTTTATTTTGCTCAGCGGGGAAAGAAGAGTTCTGCATGATTTTAATTCCACGGAATCAAGACACAACTAGTGGAAGACACAGGCAAGCAAACAAATTCATGTGCTTTTACTTTCGCGCTAGTTGCAAGTTATGCAAAATGTGAGAAAATTTCAACACATTGACAATTTCGACTTTTACAGTACTACTATGTGATTTAGAATATCTAGTGAACAACTCACAGAGGCCGCTCTCCGACAATTGACTTCCCTGTCAAAAACGGCCGCTATGAGGAGTGACCCTGCGATGTCGTTGACGTGGGGTTGAATGACCTCGGGGTCGTATGCCCGAGCAAAGGACCAGCAAACATAGCAGGCAGCATCCCGGACATGAGCACCTTGACAAGCACAGAAAGAACATCACATCTGCTGAGAGGATTGATAGAGTTGCAGAGGGTGCATGGCACCAACATACACCCTCTTCTTTTACACTGAAAGTTAGTATGTTCATCTAGTCAAATGTTTGCAACCATTTGCTTTTCAGGTTGTAATCAAGGCTAATAAAGGATACAGTAAAAAACAGTCTACACTAATTTTTCTTTGCTGGCAACTAGTAATCCTGGTCAAACAACATCCAGATTTTAAAAATAATACACTCTGAAGAGAAAAGGAAGTGCATAACCATTTAGAAGAAGACTATAAACAACAAACATTTACAAATACAACCAATTACTGGGTAGTAGACCAATTATGTAAAAGACTGCGATAAGGAAGCATAAATTTAATAATTCTGGTGGCAAGTATCCATGAAATATTTTGAAATAAAAGACTTGACACACTGTAAAAAATACCACATCTACATCATTGTGCGAACAAAACCTATATACGCTGAAATGGGGCTCACAAGGGATATGCGTTAGAAACCACGAGAAATGGAAAAAATTCCATCATGCTATCAAAGAGTGGTATCTCACAAGATAATCAGTTCATTCATGACACCAGTGTGACTTTGCAGGAGATGGTGCAACTTGTGTCAACCTACCCACACTGTGGGATCCCCTCTTGACGTCATAGGCTAGGGCTTTCCTCACAACAGGAACAACTAGGGGAAATCAAAACACATGAAGCACCACAGATGTCAATGGCTACAAAACAGAGCTTGAGAAACAAGTGGCTTGAAAATCACTTGACAAAGATATACAGTAGCACCAAATTGCAGATTATATGTATGATCTGTGTGAAATGTCATGAAGTAGAAGCACATTTTGACAGTTTCTAATCATCCATCACTTCACCGTCATAATGCCTCACACTTTGGCTCAGCGTAGAAAATGAAGTAAAAACCTTCCAAGGAATGTTCTCCGAGGCTTGGAAGTGTGTATACTGTCAGTATACACATCAAACGGGGGTAATGACATGCTGGAAGAATTTTATAGAGTGTAAAGCATACAAAACAGAAGTGATTATCACACATCTATCAATAATTTCCATTTTTCTGAATGAAGTAAGAACAGCTTTTCATGGTTCAAGTCACAGAGGATCACCACAAGTGATAGAATTTGTCACCTTGTCCTCTAAAGTTTGATCAAAATAACAAAAAATCATTTAACTGAAGCAAAATGCTGTGATGCAATTATATTCTCCAAAGATTGCAAGACAGCTTGTGCAATGATGCATTGCTAAGCAATCATGTAATCAGTACCAAAAGGGCCATAGAATGCAATGGTAAGAATAATTGATACACTGTAAAACACAAAATTTTCGCAGCATGAAATTTTCCCAAATTGGAGCTGACGGCCTTTTTTGTTGCCTCTAACATTCAATGCATATAGTGTAAACAAGAACTTTCACGTGCATTTTAATTTCGCGAATCTTGGCTCTCGCGAAATTTGTGAAATTAAAAAGTACATGAACATTTCTTGTTTTACAGTAATAAACAGAAGCTGACATTGTCTCTCACCTTCTGGAAGTCTCTCGGGTAGAAGGAGGCCCCTCCTACCAAGTTCTGCGAGGGCGAGGCAACCACCATGCCACGCTCCATCCGTCTCCCTCATACTGTCACGTAAAAGGTTAAAAATTTTAAACTTCTTCTACCAACTGTGCTTATGCTATCTGTGTAAACTCTGCTACAGGTAAAATGTTTCTAGTACATGTATACTGTGACTTTGACGATTGAAATGTTGTTATTGCAGTAGTTACTGTCTGAAAGAGTTACATGTCTGCAACAATGCTACACACTTGTTACAAGGGGATTTCTCAAAGCATACACGATTTGTCTACATGTTCACACTTCTCATAGCTGTGATGACTCAGAAAATTGCTCTAAAATGCACCTAGAACATGACCCAAGAAAAGAAGAGACATTTTTGGTCCGGAATTTTAATCAGGGACAGCATCTCAGTAGGAACTTAAATGCCTCAATTTACACCTCATTTCCAGAGGCTCTGAAAAATGACACACCTCATTTCCAGAGGCTCTGAAAAATGACACACAATGATTCGCCTGAGCGCTTCTTACCTGAATAACTCTAGAACCGATCCAACAACTTGGTCCGCTAGCTCAAGGGGTAACCTGCCTGTCAGACGACCAATCCTGAGGAGCACAAGTTACAGGACACAATAATGATCAGAACGAAATGATGGAACACTCGAGCATTCAAGTAATCAGATGCAACATGATAACATAATTACTATTACAATATATTATAATAATATCATTCATTCATAGAAAATATCTTTCATGAAAACGCACACATTTACTTTCTAAGCAGTAGCAACTGCTCTTGTGATGTGGATAAATGTTTCCTTAAACAATGAAATGAAGGGGAGGAGTCTTGACAACACTGAGGAATGGTGATGATGATGAAACAAGAGACCACCAAGATGAATATTTACCCCTTGGCTGCCGACCACCTGACCACTGTGTCCTTGTCTTTCAGCCCGATGAGAAGTTGTTCTAGGATTGAAAGAAAATTGTGAACATCAGCCATTGGGATATATTCACTAATTTCTCACGCAGTATTAAGCCCATTATAACTTCAGATATGGCCTATGCTGACCAGTCATTCTAAGTCAGTGAAATTTGGGGGGATTCCAAAGTTATATGCCTTTAAATTAGAGTGATGAGGGACTTGTTCTCTTCTCTGCCATCTATAGAACATATTATGTGACCCGCTGCAACAAAAGGATCCAAAAGTTGGGTGAGGACAATTTTCTGAAAATGACATGACATTACTCCCTTACTCTTCCACTTTAATGTCATTATAACATGACTCATAAAAGTACTTGGTTGTGGAGATATCGATGATTTTATCAGCGCATGTCGAGTGGTGTTAGAAATCAGCGTTTTGAGAAAACCGCCATCAAAGTTTTCCTTCCGACATATCATGATCGAGGGGGAGCAAGACAGTTTTCACAGTTTGACAATAGAAGGTACGCTCCTAGCAACCTCCACAATATTCATTCAAGCTTAGTGCCAGCGGTCTAAGCACGACCAATCAGTAACCAGGATGCCATGCACTGACCAATGAGATCACTTCCTCGTTGCTAGGGGCGGAGTCTAGCTGCGGCGCTAAAACCAAATCTTCGCACACGTTTCTGTTCTGTTGAAAGTCGGAAAATCATGGCCCGGAAAAATGCTATTTTCTTGCCTTTCCTTTGATCATTTAGATTCGAAATTTCGGCAGATGATAGAAGATACATTAGACTACAAAATTATGTCAAAAACAGAAATCCGTACGTTTTGACAGATTTTGATGATCTGACTTCAAACTCGATTTATCAGCTCACCCATAAGCGACTGTAGGATCCTTTGTTGTAGCTGATCACATATTTGATTACCATCCTCCTCTCATGGCTATGCCATTCCTGCACTTAAAACTTTCCTTCAAACTTTCTAATCTTTCGGTTAATTTGAGATGAACTGCTCTATAAAAGACTTCTCAAAATTTTGACAATACCACTGAAAGAACAGTAAACATCAACATGATCTCAAATTCAATTGGCTGTTCATCATGAATTAACATTCTGCAGTTCCCATAGCTCTATATGCAGTATGATACTTGCAAGAGACAAAAAGACACATATATAATGTTTTCATCACTAAACATACACAAATACAGTACTTTACATTCATTATTTCCCAATTTCTTTTCTCCATATTTCTTTAGGAACAAACAAGAAGAATTGTATGAACATAAAAGTTGGTAAAAATTACTACTAATTTACAATCAAATGCCATGACAAAAAATTGACACAGATGATGGAGTTATACTGACCTATCACTTCCTCTATCTCTTCTGGAATGTCATAGTTTTCATCGTAATCATCCTCATTATCAAGCTTCTGTGAGCCAGACACAATGCCTGGACCAGTCTCTGGCTGGAGGTTTGCAGCGAGTGATCGACTTCCCCTCTGGTATCTAAAAAAAAAAAGTAAAGAAGGTGTTGCAAGAAACGATAATGACAACAACATTGACCATGACAACAACATTGACCCATACAGTAAAGAATAACTCATGTATCTATCATGAGAAACCACATGGACTGCCTTACATGACAAGCATACATCAGGTATCACAAAAAGCAATAAATGATAACTTGAACATTTTTTGAATGATTAAACTTTGACAGCAGTAATGAGGAAAAAACAACAACAACGCTGAAGTCCCTTTCCAGCTGATGATTGATTTTACCTAGATAAAAATTTTGCATCCCCCTCCCCCTGTTCGCACATAAGTACTAAGTCTGAAATGTTTTGTCCTTAGAGTTTTCAAGCACTGCTACATGAAGGGAAGAATGTTTCCAGATCCATTTTATCTCAAGCAGCGGCATCAGGCGTGTGTGTCCGTGTGTATGTATGTGTGGTTGGGTGTGTGGATGAGCGGACGGTGGAACAAGGATGGCTGTCAAATGTAGAGAACGACCTCTATATTCTGCCTTCAAACTAATTCATCATCTGTCACATCATTCACACCAATCAAAAAGTAATCTTGATTCCCTATAATTTTTGTTTTTACAACTCTGCAAAAGTAGTACACCTCCTTCTTCTTTTTTCTCGCTCTCTCTCTTCTCCCCTTTTCTGTCTTTTCTTCAATCTATAACTACCCATCTCCCCCTCCCCCTCCCCCACCCCCAACTCCTTGCACACACACCCAGACATGCACACCCAGTCCTACCTCCACTTCATCTGTCTGGCTGGGAGCCATGTAAGGCCTAGTCTCTGCACCAGCTTGATGGACAGTTTTCTAAGCTGCGTGTTCACATGACTGCACAGCTGACACTGTGTCAATACTTGCAAAACCACTGGGGCTGGAAACAAGAAGGAAGAGAAAATGGTTTTAAAAGTAAAAAATGTATCTTCCACAAATCATGAATCATATCTATGATGGAGTACAGTAAACACTGGAATGCTTATATAATTTAATTCCACTACATCCTTACTACCAAGTAACGAATGCCAAAATTTGTCTGTCATTTGTAATCATCAATTGAAATCAATTCAAGTGAAGAAGTCTCTAATACACATCCTTGCAAAGCAAATTAACATCTGCTGTAAATTTAATCTAACAGATATGAAAAAGTACTTGACAGTGTTAGAAACCAACCAACATTAAAAAATTGCATCAATGACTTTCAAATACAAAGCCATATACATCATGAGGGGTTTAGCAGAGACAATGAGCATACTCGTAAACACAACAGCAACAATAACAATAACAATTATTGTAATAACGTTCATAATAGAAATAGTAATATCACAAAGTTATATCATTGTCATTATGATAATTATCATCATTATCATTATTACCATCATCATCAGTAAGAAGAAGAAGGGAAAGACTTTTTTTTAGGCATTGCACTTTACACTTGAAATTCCACCTACCATATGAAAGAAGGTCACTTCTTTTGCCAAGTTTGAATAATTGTGCCTGTAGAAAGAGAAGGATATGACAATAATATACACCAGAAATTACATGGTAATGCTTGACTGTGAGTAGACATTCCTTATCATACAATGCAAAACATAATTATGCTGCAACAGTTCCTGACAATATATTGACAGTTATAAAATATGATTATGTGTTTCGTTACCCCCATTCTCAGCTAAATCACTCAAAATATTACAGCAGAGGAGACAAAATGATTCCAAGATATAGGAAGATGAAATTAAACATGCCATGAATGTTGAAATTGACATACACACACACACACACACACATACACACACATACACACAGACACACACAAATCCATTGCTGTGAAGTTGCAAAATCCTCACCAATGTTGAAAGAACTCCACAGATTTTGAGAATGGATGGGATGCTTTCCACTGAAAATAAAAAGGAAGGTAGACAAAATATTGCATTAGCTGTGACTGCAATCCGATGATTAAAGGTAACATACTGATTGATCAAAACATAGGCTAGATACTTCCAAGTTGACTCTTCTAATGCAAACACTTAATTACAGTAAAAAAAAAACTAGAAATGTTGCTATGGCGACTGATGCCTCCGCCATAATGCATGATTCTCCCAATAGGCGTATAGTACAATGTCTTCACAATGTGTGATCCATGACAGTTTCACATAACTGGCAAAATATTGATATGACAGGTTTGTCAGAAATGACTTGAATGTTCACTTTCCTTGAACTGGGTTTGCTGTAATTGTCGAAGTGTGCAGGTACACATATTTGGGGAATTGAGAATTTTTACCTGAATTCTGACGGACCCTTTTATAAGTTTATGCATTGAGTAATTTCCAAGGTATGAAGAAAGAGTGTAATTACAGTACAAAATAGATTTTTTTTTTTTTTTTTTTTTTTTTTTTTGGGGGGGGGGGCATTGAAACCTGGCCTTTGACCCTTAACCTTTGACCTTTGACATTCTGGCTGGAAATTTCCTGGAGAATCTCCATTAGGTAATGCATGTATATATTACGTTTGAAAACTAATAATGCAAGCATTTCATATACTAGTGTATGAGGGAAATAGTTAAATATTGAGGAGTTGACCTTGACCTTTGACCCCATGACTATTGACCTATGACCCCTAAATTCCCTAGATAATCTCTGCCAGTCAGTACATGCGTATGTACCAAGTTCCATGAAGATACATTGAACCATTTGTGAAAAAAGTGATATTACAACATTTTCACCTAACCTTTGACCTTTTGACCTTTGACCTTACGACATGAAACTCTCTCTGGAGAATCTTTATGCAGTAGTACATGTCTACACCAAGTTTCAAGAAAATACCTTAGGGCATTGCATAGATATTGGGGAAATAGCAACATTTTTAGCATTTGACCTTGACCTTTTGACCTTTGACCTCTTGCCAATGTCACTAAAATCTACTCAACTAATTGTCCCATCATACATCATCCTTGGACCAAGTTTGGTGAAAGCTGCTTCATCCAGTTTTGAGTTATCACGTAAACAGATAAATTTCAGGATTTGACCTTGATCTTTGACCTTTGACCTCAGTCTGATTTCACAAAAAAACTAATCAAGTAATTGTCCCATCATACATCATCTTCCGACAAAGTTTGGTGAAATTTGCTCTATCCAGTCATGAGTTATCGCGTAAACGGATACAATTTCATGATTTGACCTTGACCTTTGACCTTTGACCTTTGGCAGATTTCACCCAAAATCTAATCAACTAATTGCCCCATCATACTTTATACTTGGACCAAGTTTGGTAGAATTCAAGTCAATATTACTCAAGTTATCGCGTAAACGAAAGCGGACGGACGTACGGACATACAGACGTACGGACGTACGGACGTACGGACGGACGGACGGACAACCCGAAAACATAATGCCTCCGGCACCACTTCGTGGCGGAGGCATAAAAATACTTACTTGCTTTCTAGAACTTTGGTTCACAAATGCAAAATTATTTCCTGATCTTATAAAAACTAAAAGGGAACAAGATTTGAAGCCACTTTTAATAATCCTATGACTAAATTTGTACAGTTGGCAAACAAGAAAGGCCAGAAACATGATGCCTTGCACAAGAAGAATTCTGATCTCTACCTTCATGATACATCAGGAAGAAAGTGATTTACCTTTGACTTGCTCTGATATGACACGTAGACACCAGTCCAGGAACTCTGGGAGCCGTTGCTGCTTGACATCATGCCGTGTCAGAAATCTACCCCGGAGATAAGTAAATGTTAATGATTGTCATCAACACTCGATATAAAGCTAGAGTCCAGAATTGTTGATGGGCTATTCAAAAGCATTTGCCTATTTGCAAGTTTTAAGCCAGAAAGTCAGTACTTGCAGACTAATATGTGGATCCGCATCATAATGCATAGTCTGCCTATCTAAAATCATCTGTATAACTTCAAACAGTGAATTCACTCCCCAAGCTAGTTCAATAATAAAAACACATTGCAAAACATCACATGCAAACTACATTTTATCTCTCTCATATGACATACTTACAACTAATATAACTATATTACCATGTGACTATGAACATAGTATGTTTGTGATGATCATTGCAAATAAAAAGCATCAGGCTTTATGTAGCATCCTTTTTTTTTTCACTGAACAGAAACGGAGAAATACTACAAAATGTGCAAGTGTTGTCATGAAGCAACAGAAATATTTATGACTAATATGACACTAAAATTTATTATCAATTGCACTATCAATTGCATATGTGGAATGACAAAACTAAATCTACATCTTACCTAGACACCATGAAGGCTGATGCATCTCGACACTTGTCGCTCACTCCAAGGTAGGTCTGTTGAATTAGCGTGGAAAGAAGACAGATTTTTCAAATATTGCCATAGAATTTGCTGCCATGTCAAGTATCCATTGAGCTTTATACACAGGACACATTTTGATAAATATGGAACTAAGCACAGGTTGATGTGGCATAATGGAGACCTGTCCTATCATATTTATTTCTGATGTTATATCTTAGATTTTTTCTTTTTTTCTGAGAGACAATTACAAATTTACCTGCAACAACACAAACAGAGCACTACCGCCTGGAAAATGGTACTCTCAAGAAGAAACTGAAATCTTAATATAGCAGAAAAACTTGCTTAGCTACTTGTACTTCTGTGTGACAACCTTTCTTATAACTCCACTGATAGTCTTAACCTTTTACATTTGGAGAAGTATGTGCTTTCATTCCTCTCCACATCTGTGAAATTTTTCACAAGCTGTGAAATTTTTCACAAGCTGCCTTTTCAAGAAGAAGTATTGAAAGGTATGCAAGTTTCAGTTACACAAATCAACAATAAACTACCACTGTATCATAACTTTGATTTACTGTCACACCAATATTGAAATGCATCAAGCAAGACACAAATATGTTTTGTAAAAATGAAGGCATCTTGATATCAACCTTCATGCAATAAGTCCATACTTCCAATAACAAACACAACTTTACACAAGCCTCACAAACTGTCTGTTTTAGGATTTTACTATACATCTCATCTTACAGAAAGATTAGATGGATCAGATTAAACTAATAAATCTGCACAAAATCTGAAAAAAAAAACATACACAAAATTTTGTCAACATATGAGAGCAACAGGACTTTAGTGTGTCAAGATTCAGTCATAAATCAGTACATTGCAATTGACAGTCTATTGACTATTCTGCACAGGAAAAAAAAGTTTTATGAACAAAGGACTCATACAAAAAACAAAAATAGATTATATTACCTTTCGAAACACCGAAAATGAATCATCTAATGAGTCATAATAAAGAGCTACAGAACAAAGTGACAAAAATGCAGCTTCTAGGCTTTGATGGGGATATTAAACAGTGGTCTACTGTCAAACACATGAAAACAAAAAGATCTGTAAGATTTTACCTTGGCTACATTCAGGATTCTGTCCATGGTGGGGAGACTGGCCGAGTGGTCACCTGATCCAGCTCCAGTACTGTCCAGTCTGGACATGTCAAAGGGAATCATGCAGATCATGGACATCCATAGAAGCAGCATGTAGCGAGACTCCCAGGTCTGTGGTAAAGCACCATGCAGAAAGCAAAGGTATTGTCACTGACAGTTATTAGCTTGCCACATTGATGGTGGTAAATGACAAAAAAATGGACTCCATGTGCTAGACTCTACTACGAGGTGGACACACAGTCAGCCTTTCAATCTGCTCGTTCACTAGTTATAAAAAAGAATGCAATATTTACCTAATATAGTAGACAATGGTAACTTTCAGGCATTAAAAGATACATGTGGTATTCACAGATAAAAACAGGAAATTCTGAGAAACTCTTGATCCTTGCTGCTAGTTGCAAATACACTTTGAACTAAGACTATTATGATATCTCATGCAAACTTTGTGCAAGTTGACAGCTTGTAACAGATGTATGTTAAAATCATAGTCATACTCTGTCAAAAAATAAGTTAACTGTGCAGAATCTGTACATATTACCAATCATTTCTGATTGAATAAGCACTCTCTACAACATTACAAAATTCATATGAAGCGTTTGCAACACATACATCATAGTCTGACGGATTCTGAGCGTAGAGTTGAGCCAGCGTTGGTTCCAGGTCAACAACCTCATGAGGCAATAGACGCACAATGACTTTTGGACCTCTAGCCTGGTTCACAAGAGGAAATATCCAATAATCAAAATGTGATGAGAAAAATGATGAGAAAATTGTTCCAATATTGTATTGACAAACAAGAATAATCTATTCAAATTCAAGAAATTCTTCCATAGAGATGTTTTCATTGCAACTGACTGACAAATTGCCCTCCATAGACTGTCAATCAGTTGCAAAGAATAATCTACATTTTTATCTGATTAACAATCACATGGCGGCATTGCAGTAATGTGTCAGAAAATGAATATTGGTTGATGCTATACCAAAACTCCACTTCACATCGGCACTAACAGAAGTGAATAATACCATGGTAATTCACTTCATTTGCGCAGTTGTATGAATCACTTTACAGCATTATACAAAATACTCATCTCATGGCAGAATAAGTATTGATACTGGCATGATGTATTACTGAAAGAACATCTGTACAATATGTGATCAGGTTAAAGCTAATAATGCAGCTTATCTTGACTTTTCCATCAGATTTATCTTTGTTTTGTATGATGTTGAATTTATGACTTGTAAATGGGCCACAAATGAGATGTATTTGACATGAAAATTTTATGAAAAAAAAAAACAAACACACAAACACATATACAAATTTATGACAATGATGACCATTTGAAGGTCATTCAGGAATTTGTTAGAGTCCCTCCTCCTATTACTTCATTTAAAAATGGTGTATCTGCATCATGTACATTTGGCATTCCTCTAAGTCTTTGACTTGGTAGGGCCTGATGTACAGTAGGATTTCTCCATCATGAAGGATGGGGGTTTAATCAGTACCTGGCAATCACCCCCTTATTCTCCAATCCTTGCAGTTTCATCACTTGCTACCAAAATAGAAACAATTAGTGAATCATAATTGTAAGACCAACAAAAAATCTGTGATGGCACATACATTGCTACGAACTGTTAAACTACCTTTGCCAGCAAGTAAAGGAACTTGAAAGCTAGATGAGAGAGCCTGGGGTCAAGGGTCACATCCCTGGCAATTGAGAGAAAGTTGAGGAGCATCTCTTCAAGATGGGGATCCATGAGATGCGGCTGTTCCTGGTAGTCATCCACAATGACTGCAAAGACATTCAGAAAGGAGGCAATATCATTACTGTGCCATTAATGTCAACACCTTCCTTTACAAGATTCTTAAATCCCAACACACTTTGCACAGTATCTGTAAGGTTCCAGTAGTGCTAGGTTACACTTTGCACAGTATGTATATATCAGGTTCCTGTAGTGCTACAATACTGTAGGTTTACATTTGTCTAGGGCAGCCACCAATTGGTGCAGTGATATCACAGGGATGGGATATGTGACATTTCTCACTTGTGACCTTTTTCATGAATAAGCCAGGATTTTATAGAGTTTATTTTCTTTCCCCCTACAACAATTTTGTTTCAACACAGCATGGATTGAAAGAAAACCAGAAGTGAAACAGACCTTTATTGCGACATCACTACACAAGTCAGTGAAAGATATGTTCAACAAAGTCTGACTTAATTGGGCTCTGATTGTTCATTTGCCTGGGGTAGGTTTCATGAAGTCATCACATTACAGTCTTTACATAAATCTCAGAATGGCCAAAGTCACTCATGTGTAGCTGTGTGAAACTTTCAAAGAGAAGTAGAATCCATTCATGAAGTCTCTCATAAGTGTGTCTTATGAGCAAAAAAAAATATATATATATCTTCTAAGACTTTCATGAAATGACGCTTGGTCATCAGGTAGAAGGAAAAACAGGGAAAACAGCCTTTGCAATGTTAGGGTTAGCATCTTTGCATCTTTGCAATGTGAACAGCAAAGACATATAAAATGTTGAATATAAAGCTGTTGATCAAACAAAAGAAAAAAAAACTTAATTAGACACTCAAAGCATGTTCTCAGCTTCAGCTGCCTTCTATTCCACCAATCATCTTCACTCTCATTATCATCATTCTTGTCAAAGCAGCACCATCAAACTTCAAAACACATGTGCAATTTACTGAATCAGTATTATTACTTGCTACACATTGTGTAGCTTTACTTTCTTCATAATCATATTCATTGAAATAAACAATCACAGAAACAAAAATATACCTAACACTAACAGTAACAGTGAATAAGAATAACACCCTTATCTATTGTCTATAAATTTCTATTGTGTAAATTTAGATCTATAAAGTTATTAAAGTATTAAGACAAGGCATAACCCCAAAGGGCAATTCCGCAGTTAGGTGGACATGACATGGATAAAAGAAATGTGCCCCTTTATCTTACTCTTTAATTTAGGTATCAACTAATGCCATGGATGTTCACCAATCACTAAGGTCTTTCAAATTCAGTAGATTTTATTTTTTGTATTTATTGATTTTGCGAGATCTAAAACCATCATTTAAAATGTACATGTGGGACTGGGGATGCTGAAATTCACTTAAATGCCAATTACAGTGGGTTGCTTTAAAATTTTTTCCTCAAATTTTTGCTATAAGGTAAAAGATGAATACATTTAAATACTCCAGAAGTCATGTGACATTTTGTCAATTACAAAAGGGTGAAATGACCTGTGGAATTACTCCGGACAAATGTAACGTTACTAACCGTAACGTTACTAACCATGCATTTGAGGGTCTAGCTAATAAATTATCGGTCGAACTGCTAAAAATATTTGCATGAACATTTGCCATGATGCAATAATTGAAATTAATGCAACACTTTGTTTGAAGTAACTTGAAATTTTGCACACTTTTTGTTACAAGACATTGATATTTTTGTCATGTCCTTTTTTCGTAACGTTACTAACCAGCCCTTTTAGTTGCCATAGCAATTCTGATATTTATTGGATTGTTCTCATTCTTTTCTATATCATAGACCTGGGAAGGATGAACATGTTTTAACATGATTTTGACTTGAAATGAATAAATGGTGATTTAGTAATAAAGATAAATATCTAAATTTCTTTAAATGTAACGTTACTAGGGTCTAACCACGGAATTGCCCCAAACGCTCCTTGTAAATTTACAGGCTGTGTTTCGCAGTTAGACAAGGCATAAAGTTCTATGAGTGTGAACTGGGCAAGGTGATGTCAAGTGAACTGTATTTCCTTGAGACGTGGGAAAATGTATCATATCTTTCTACAGTATGTCAACAACAATGGTAAATTTGGGGCCGGGTTGAGGCAATGTCCCACATACTATAATTGGTGTTAGCTATTAAAACAAGGTGTAACTTTTGTGTGTGCCACGGCACGGCAAAGAGTTGACCGAAAGATCGGTCTGTATCTGTCCGTCGGGGAATGTTCCGCGGAGACTGCGTCTGGCTTCACGGATCCCCTCCGTATACAGACCGAAGTCAATGATTGCGGCTCCTGTGTGGAGCAGTCGCGCACAGATCAAACGTTAGGATAAACCAAATTCCAGACAGCTTTTTTACATTCAAACAAGTTTGGCATGACATGACACATTATGCAACAATATTTGGGATAAATTTCTCAATTGTGCAATCGAAATACTCACATAAACTCGGTTATAACGCAGAAATTTTATCGATATCGCAACATCGCCGTTCGCAAGCTGAAAGTCGCCATTTTGAATCTGTAAGCCAATCACATGCGAGGTACGTGTTTTAGTAAAATAAACGCGTAGAAACTACCTCACATATGATTGGCTAATAGATTCACAGTGTATGTTTCTGCAGTTTGAACGTGACGACGCGATGGGCTGGTTGATGTGTGTTTTGGATTGAAAATTCTGCCAAAATATTGGATTATTCATTAATCTGGTGAGTGTAGTCTATTCTTGAATAGTTGATTTAACTATTCAAGCTTAAATTTGCCGACCTAGGGCCGTGAATTAGACGCAATCGAGAAGGGTGAGGTACCTCACCCAATTTTCCATAGAGACAGTGGTTAAGAACATCCACACAGCAATGGGTACTACAACCTTCCGTCTGTCTACGGAGGACAGCAAAATATAAAAAGAGTCCTCCGGACAGACGGATCTTTCTGTCTAGGCAAAGAGGCAATGCAATGCGATTACCGTTCTTACCTGTAAATTGTTCTAAAGCTATCTCAACGCTGATCTGATCGGCGTAAATTTGGGGTAAACTCCTGAAGAGCTCTTTCACTCTTGAAGCTTCAGTGAATTCTTCCCGAATATGACCCTGACGGGCCATATCCTTCCCTGCTCCTTCGTCTTCAGTCATGTTGGATGCCGCCATCTTCAAGAATGTTCCCTCGCTCGCAGCACTAACATGTTACACCCAAATTACACTTACAAACTGCACACAGAGCAACAGCACGCACTGGTTGTCCAGGGGCGCGGCGCCAGCGGGTACGTGTGCCACCGCACCGCCGTACCGTCCGCCGGCCGGCGCGCGGCTCAAGCCGAGGGCAAGTGAAATGTTAAAAAAAACAGCCGGAACAGAGTGACTGCTACCACGGAGACCTACACAGGCTACAGATACTGACATTAATACGCTTGTGAGACTGCGATGCTCGATGGTAAGCACATTTTCGGCATATGACGTGATTCATTTGATTCCATTTCTATAACAAAATGCCAATTATTACAATACACTGACACTCACTGACGACTGAATGAAGCTAACTGTTAATGATAATCAATGGCAAGGGCTTATCATCAGTCCCTCATATTGAACACTGTGTATGCTCAGTACCGGTACCGTGAATAGAGTGGTTATTACTCATACTAGATTAGATACTAGTATTCATTTCATCATAGCATAGTAATTCTGTTGAAGTATTTAAGCATAATCTCAAAAAGTATAATCTTTTTGATTTTGCTGACAGTAATTGATTATTATTATTAATTTCATGTATAATTTATGTCCTGTACTGTTTCACTTTTTCAATTTTTCTTTACGTATCTGCGTGGATAACGTTAGATTATTTAACTGGTATTTTGCACATGGTTGCTCCGAGAGGCTAGAGCATTTGATCATTAGATCAGTGGATTTGGTGCCTTCCCATTATTTGTAGTAGTAGTAGTAGTAGTCATAGTTCCATGGCACCACTGCACAGAATCATTAACATTATCCTTTAGAGTGTCAGTTACCATCCAACAATTATTTTAGAAGGCACTGAAATGCATACAATCCATAACTGTATTTAGAGAGCTACTGCTTGCTCATCAAACCAGTTTAACAGTTAGTTACTCTTTGTGTGTGTGTGTTGTTTTCTCAGAAAGTCCACCAGCCATATTTTTGTTTTTGTGTGTGACAGATTATGCCATGTGAGCTGACTGAAGTGTAGAGATGGCCACTCAAAGGTTACAAGTGTTTTCACTCTACCGGAAGCTGCTGAGAGCAGCACAGACATGGGAAGCCAGCACTGGAAAGAGAGCAGACACCAAAGAGGAAAGGGAATACATCGAGAAAGAAACCAAGAATCTATTCAAGAAAAACCAGCAAGTAAGGACACTAAACTGGGAAATCATGAAAGAGTTTTGATGATCATTGTGACTAGTCTTTTTCCAGCCACATTTACAATTCCACAATTGAATTTAATTTCACATGTAGCATGCATTAACACAGTGCGGTTAAATTTTGTTACAAACTGAACAATGTAATATATACTACTAGATATAAATTCTTTGAGTTACTAGCAAATATGTGCACTAGTAAAGTCAGTGTGGCCAATGCCGATATGCATGTAATGTGATGCATTTTTGTAGTATGAGTTTGTAAGATTCCATAAAATCACAGAATTGTAAATGTGGCAAGCTCTGAATTCTTGCACCGGATTTGTCCGCACTATCATCCCAGTCATTACAGGATTAGTTTATCTTTCTTAAGCAGTACTATTCAAGAATTGTATCTGGGTTCGAACTAATCCAAAACATTCGCGATATATGTTTTATTCATTACAACACTTGATGCAAAATCCATACATTGTGTAAAATACAAATCATATCAGTTATCTAAGTGGTTTGTTTTGGTTTGACAACTTTATCATTCCAGCTCACTGATCCTGAAGAAATAAGGCTTTGCCTCAAGGAGGGTGAAACAAGGTTAGAAATCGGTGAGTGTTAGCGATATAAAAAAAAAGAAAACAGTATTATTGCAAAATTAGGGCAATGCATTCATTTATTTGAAGGACAGTCATGACAATCTAATTGTACACTGTACTTCATTTTGTGTGAAACTGTAGACTGGTGGCGAATTCTTACCACGTATACATGTATACTTGTTTTTCCCATCTACATTGTAAGTTTATAGCGTCCATGCATTATTGAAGTAGTCACAGGGTCTATATTTGTTAAGATTTACACTGAGAAAATAATTATTCTGAATACAGTGTATTCAGTAAATGTATAAATACATATACATAAAGTACAGTAAATAGTGGCATCAATTTAAAGGACAAGATCACCTTCATAAACATAAGGATTGAGAAAATGTAGCAATATTTTAGAACACATCATTGAAAGTTTGAGGAAAATCGGACAATCCGTTCAAAAGTTATGAATTTTTGAAGTTTTTGTGCAGTAGCCGCTGGATGAGAAGACTACTGCAGTGTACGATGTCACATGCGTACAACAATATAAGAAAAATATAAAGAGAATTTCACAAGATTTCATCTTTTGAAAAAAGTACACATTCCCTTGACTCGTTACCGACATATGTCATGGGTAATATTATTCCCCCTACCTTTAGAAAGAGGCAAGTCAAATGCTCTTTTATTATGCGAAAAAAATGAAAATATGTTGAATTTTCTTTACATTTTCTTTATACTGTTGTACTCATATGACATCACAAGCTGTAGTAGTCTCCTTGTCCAGCAGTTCCAACACAAAAATTTTAAAAATTCATAACTTTTGTATCGATTGTCCAATTTTCCTCAAACTTTCACTGATGTGTTCTACTAATAATGCTGCATTTTCTCAATCCTTATGTTTATGAAGGTGAACTTGTCCTTTAACATTGGATTTTATTAGGTCTAGGAAAATGTATACAAGACTACATGACTGATAAAATGTCAGCTTTTGTTTCATAATGCTTTATCCTATATTATTCCCCCACATTGTACATTGTATATGCAACAAAAGCATCATGTCGTGCTCTTGTTCTTGTTACACAAAATTTGAGACAGTATAGTTTATACAATTTCTCATGAAGTAATTGACATCTTCTTTAAAATTTGGTGTTGGCATATTTTAATATCTTTAGCAAAATCATTGTGAAAGTCTTCTGTTTTGGAGATTAGAAATACATGATAATTTGTAGACTAAACAATTTATTTAACTTTGAGACATATCTTTTACATACACATAAACCAAGCCATGTATTTTGGGACACTATGTTGGTGACCTTACAAATGACAATCATACAATAATATATTTTGTTTTGTTTTGTACCCAATACCTGAAATTATATGTGATCTGTTGAATTTGCATTACAGTGACATAAAGGGTCACTGAGATTAATGATGCATGCCTATAAATTAGAACAAAGAATTCAAACAAACACAAACACACATACACATGTATACACATACACACAACTGAATGCAATGTGAATGGCAAATTATTTTAGCCACCTCAAAGATGTTTCTCCATTCATACATGTCTTCTCCTTGTTTGTTTGTTTGTTTGTTTTGCTCGTTTGTTTTTAAAATACATAATGTACAGCTGTATTATATACTTTCTTATATGCCTCAGCTTATCACTACAAGACGCCATACCCCAGACCTGTGAATATTCCGTATGGTGGACTTCCGCCCTCTATGGGTAAAGGCAAGAAAGCCCAAGACAGACTGAGGAGACAGGCGAAGCCAGTGTACATCAAGTCTTATGACGAATACTGAGCACCCCAATTATCTACTGACGATTGAATCAGTTGAGAATGTACCGAAGAGAACAGGGACTCATCTTTATTGTCGGAGGACTGGCATCATCTTCTGTGCGTCGTGGTGGTGATGATGCAACAGAGATGCCTAGTCTGCCAAACTGTGGAGATGTTCAGTGGAGTATGGAGGAAAGTGGATGTACTGTACTTGTAGCAGGATGACATCATGACATCTACAATCTTGATTTCATTGTGGTTTCTCGTAACTTTGAAATCTTCCATGATTATTGATGTGAAGAGACTGATACCACATGGAAAGGATGAGCCAAAATCTACAAAAGCCTGGGGTAAGCCTGGGACAAGAAACTGTCTTTGATTTACATTAAATAATGTTACTGACCAGTGCATTGTCATACATGTCATAGTGTTTGTATTCTGCCCACTTATTTTGTTTAAGCAAAGGAATAAATTGTAACTTGAATTGTTCTTGGTACAATGTAGTTGATTATTTGTCTAAAACAGCCAAGACAAAGTGTGCCTTTGATTTTTTTAATGTGGACACCCAACTGTTATATTTGTGAATGTTTTGTGCAATAGAGTTGCTATGTAGTATGAAAGGTATGTGTCCAGCAAGGGAGGAATGTGAAGATTTTTTTTTTTCTTAAGCAATGGAGAAATCCAAGATAAAGGCATTAATGGCCGATGTATTTGTGTTTCCTGAAAAGACATCCAAATGAACCTATTCATAATTTTATACAGTGGAAACTCGATATAACGAGATGGTCGGGACCGAGTCATTTTCATTATAGCCGATATCTCGTTATATCAGTAGGCATAAAAAAAAGCATAACATAAAGACATTAATTTGCACATGTGGGACTACCCATCATCTTTCAATCAATACTGATAACTTGATAATGGGTGTGAGGGAATTACTCACCTTTATGGGTAAGAAGATGTTTTTCGCCAATGAAATCCAATATCAAGAATGTGTTTCTTATTAATTGTAGATGTTTGAATCTGTAAATTATATAGCTTGTGATTGTGTCACGATCGTCTGTGGATTAGTATGTGGTTATGGTATGGATGTGTGGAATATATATGGTCTGCACAGTGCTGTGTGTGTATGTGACACATTCTGTTTGTACATTATGACTGCGTGTGTGTGAAGATGGGGAATTCCCTACGTAGAAAGCCAATCACAGCATCAGATTGCCTCACACCTGCTAAACGTCATGATGATGTCATGTATACATATGGCCGTCCCACCACATTTTCTGCATGTATCAGTGTGTGCGCACACACACACATACACGTACAACATGCGGTGCTAGCTGGAGTGCACTGAAGAAAATATGTGTGTACAAGACAGTTTTTGGCGCATCGAGCTTTACAATCTCGGAAGGTGATAGCACAGGCGAAGTAAAGCTTTACCCGAGGAAATTTTGCTTTACCTCGCTATAACAGGTTTGATTGGCTATGTTTTTCTTTGTTTGGAAGTCACAAAATTTATCTCGTTATAGCAGTTATTTCGTTATAGCCGATCTCGCTATAAGAGTAGCATTTTACATAGACTTGTGTGGAAGGAAATTTGGGACCGGGAAAATTTCCTCGTAATAACCGATATCTCGTTATAGCAGTGTTCGTTATACCGAGTTTCCCCTGTACATGTATTGTCAATCTGTTGCAATTTACATGAGCGATGAATTTGTGCGTGCAGTATGCCATATACAGCTGTATAACTGTTCATGCTTATACTGTATTATGAAGACAAACCTTGTTATATTGGCAGAGCTACAAGGCCCTATATGAAATCAATACAATATATGTATCGGTATGTGTTTGGCTATTGGGTATAATACATCTACGCTGTATTTGTATGAAAGATAAAATCAGGAGTCAAATACTGACATCCTGGTATAGAAGAGCCTTGTTATAACAGGCTGCCTGGGACCACTGAATTTCCTGGTTACTGGTGTATTAGTATTAGGAATCTCGCTGTATCTGATTTCCTTATTATGAGGTCCCACTGTAGTTCAATACAGTCAACCTTGCTGAAGTCAACCTCGCATAAGTCGAACAATTGCCCAAGTTGAAGGTCCTTTCAAATCCTCTTTCTATTCTATTGAGTTTAATCCATCAGGAGTCAAATTTTCTCCAAGTCAAAGCTGTTTCTTCAGTCCAAATAGATTCAACTTAGGCAAGGTTGACTGTATGATATGTGTGCACATCATAACCCATTCCTACAAACTCTCATTCACGTTTATGTTGTTGTTTGTATTTGTACCAGGCGACTGAATTGAAACAGACACTTCATTAATGGAAACAAGGCATGTATCTCTTTTTCTACATGATCATAAAGTCATGTGTTCTTGAAGTGCAATGGTTGTTGGCACTCATTAAAAGCATCATGTGAAAATATTAATTGTCATCAAGGTGTATTAATTACATGTATGTTGCATCATTTCTTGTGTTTTTATTTCTCTCTTTGTTTTCATTTATGGTATGGTAGTTGACCAATTCTTTCACCTTTAATGACTTCATCATCAACACCTCAACCACATTGTGTACACATATCACGGAAAGTCCTGAAAACACATCAGAATTTTACATTTCAAAGAAAAAGCTGTAACATCAGCACACACCTTATTCATCCTCATGATGGATCAAATAGGAACCTAATCACACGGGCCACCAATGCAAAAATGGGAACCCTACATGTAATTACACTGCCATGAGTATGAATGTTGCTAATTTTCCTTGTACAGTGGACTCCCGTTATAATGAAATCCTCAGGACCGGCAATTTTCTTTCGTTATATCGAAATTTCGTTATAACCGAATGAATAAACAAAAATACACAGAGTTAATAATGTTGCAGCCCTAAATTTTACTTCGTTGTATCCAAAATTTTGTCATAACCGTGTTCATTATAACGGGAGTGGACTGTACATGTACAATGTCTTAGTACATGTAGTTAAAGTGTCATTTTTTTTTATTAAGTTAAACATTCTGAGCCGTAAAATGTGACCTTTTATAATATGCACATTCACAAGTGCGTGTACAGACACCAGTCACCTCAAACATACTGCGGCAATGTCTGTGTCTTGACTAACAATGGCAGGAATGATTATTTGAATAACTGTGAATCGGATTTGATGTTTACGTCTTTCTGGATATCTATATTATACGAGTGATCAAATTCTTATCATGGCAGAAAAGTGCTACAACTACTAACCAGCTGTCATTCATAATGCATGTACATTCTACCCATTTGCACTTATTGGACACAGGAAAAAAAAAAGAGTATTGCCACCGAAAGATATGAAAATATATTACTTTATTTACATATGTACAAGTATTCAATAGAATACAATCATCAATGTTACACATTGTATAACATTTTCATATAAAGATTAAAAGATATCAATATTCAATACATTCATAATAAGTTTCATCGTTCTTTTTGTTCTCTTTGCTTTTTTTGTAATTTTTCTTCTTTTCATTTCTTCTTAGTAAATCATTATTTCAAGCCTGATCAGCATCTAAAACATTTTCTTTCACTCAGTGCTAAATTTATGCATATTTGATTTACATTAATAATAAGTTTCATCATTATCTTTGTTCCCTTTGCTTTTTTTTGTTAGTTTTTCTTCTTTTCATTACTTCTCAGTAGATCATTATTTGAAGCCTGATCAGCATCTAAAACATTTTCTTTCACTCAGTGCTAAATCTATGCATATTTGATTTACATTAATAATAAGTTTCATCAGTCTTTTTGTTCCCTTTGCTTTTTTTTTTTTGGTAGTTTTTCTTCTTTTCATTACTTCTTAAAAGATCATCATTTCAAGCCTGATCAGCATCTAAACATCTTCTTTTACTCAGTGCTAATTTTATGCATGTTTGATTTGACCAGAGTTTTCTTCTTTCTTTTTTTTTGGTATGGAATACCTTTAGAATATTTACGTCATATATGCCATTTTTATTTTCCGATAGATAGGGCACCAAGACAACAGATACTATTCCGTTTCGTTACTCCCATTTTGACAACTTGAGATATTCATACTTTATGCAAATGGTGTTAACAATGCCATCCCATTTTCGTACTTCCCTTGGCTTTCCCTTCACGCACTTGCCAGTGATTTTCAGCCTTTTCTGGCTTACAACTTATATCAAACGCTTGTCTTTTCCTTTTAAGACAACAAAGATCTACTGCACATTAGATTCCTAATCTATTCATCAAATGTCCTTGTGATCCAAGTCGTTTTTCTTCTTACACTGTTTATATTCTCTTCCAGTGCTCGCATTCCCTCTTCGTTTAGCTCTTGAGTCACCATCTGACGCCAGTTCAGGCAAGCCTTTGCGATGAAAGGGTCAAACCCGGCGAAATATGTATCCTTCTCTTCGTTCTTTCGTGCAGTTCATTTCGTCATTATGCTCTTTTGATATCATCATAAGCTGATAAAGCCTCAGTTATGTATATCTTCAACATGGCTCTGTGCTCTGAAAGCTGTACCCCTCGATACTAATCCTGTGTGTGCCGCAAGCCTCGCACTCATGAGTCAAATCACTTCATAGTTTTCTTCACGTGATCCACAAAGTCCTATTAGGTTTAATATACCAATCAACTTGTCTATGTTCATTGTCTATGCTCTTGTTTGCTTTCATTAATTCTCCTCCAGATTTTCATGATCACTGGCATCTTGTCTGTGTTTATTGTCTACACGATGTTTTGCCGCCTCTCTTTCTAATGCCGTTCTCTCTCCAAATTGACGTCCAAGTGCATATGTCTTGCACGTGGTGTCATCCCCTGTCTCCATGGTTATCCCACAGTAGATGGTGCAGCCTCCTCGTTTGAATCACGCTCCCCATCTCAGTAAAGAGCTTCGAAACCCTCACTCTCTCCTGCTTTATAGAGTCCTCATTCCTATCCTCTCTCTCTTCCAGCTTGTCCTCCAAATCTTTCCTCTTTGCTGTTATCGGAGTCATCTTATCCAGCATTAAACTGCCCAAAACACAATCTGAATATTCATTCTGAATGTATCATTTTTGCTCCTGCCGTCTATTGTCATTTTCGTGTTAGTCTTCACCAAATCAGGTTTCATCGTAGCCGTTCTCTCTTTCAGTGTTATAAGCTGCACCATCTCCTTCTCCCTCGTCTCGTCTTCCAACTACCAGTGGTGATCGTCAATAGACGTTGTCCGGGAATGCTGCTTCATTTTCGACGACCTCTGGCTCTTCCCTCGCCTGCTCCATGTCATCCGGTATTCCTCTGTTCCTGTCATCTTCTTCCTCTTCATCATTGCCCAGACTTTCTCCCTCCTCGCTTTCCTCCAGCTCCCAATCGCTTACCCCTTGTGCCGGGTCACTCTCCTCGCTCTCTTCCTCCCCTTCGTCATATTCGGGAGTGCACCCTCTGTATTCCGTTACCGCCTGTTCGGCAATCTCATTCCAATCAACATCCTCGGGTGACCAAATCTCTTCTTCATCATCCGGCTCCTCTTCAAGAACTTCCCCATGATGCTGCCGGGATTCGCCAACTGCTCCGTAAACGTCGTCCTCAGAATCAGCCGCGGCCATGCAGATTTGCCCATCCCCATGATATATTTTTGCGATTTCTTGCAATCGATGATCGTGCGTCTCGGTGTTATCCATAAGGTTCACGCCTCCGCTCTCCAAGTTCAGATTAGTGAGACCATCAGCCATCCCCTCTGGCACACTGCCAACCCCTGCGTCAGGTACACAGTGGTGCGTCTCCTCCCTACGTTCATCCAGGTGTTCCTCTTTCTCTGTCTTTGCTCTCCTCCGCTCGAGCACTTGTCTCCTCCTTTCGGCCATTGCCTCAGCCTTCTTTTTCATGGTAGCGTCGAGTTCCTCCTTGAAATCGCGAGCGGCTCCCTGCTTGTAGTAGATATTGAGGTTCATCTGAAACTGTCTGTCGCAGATAATGCTCTGTTTTCTTTCCCGGACAGCAACTCTATGGGCCTTCACTGCCTTGAGCTTTGCGTTGCGGGCGGATGCTTGCATCTATTGTGATATGAAACACATATTGATTACGGTAATAAACGATGAAGTTACGTAAAAATACAATACATGTAGTTCACATCAGATCGAAACGCGAATTATTTTCTGGAAATAATCACAATCCTATTCTCGAGGAAATCTTACCTACTGATGTTTTTTTTTTTTGTTGTTGTTGATAGATTTGACTTTCAGACGAACTTTTACTGTTTTTAAATGACGATAAGCGAAGACGAATACGGGAAATGCTTTTGATATATTGTACTAATAAAATCATGGGATATTTTCGTCTTCATAATGTTGGGAAATCTTAGAAGTGAGTTTATGATCATTTTTTATTATGTTACTCGACTCGTGTACCTTGATCTTGCTGGCAGCCCTGCTGTGGCGCGTTATCATCTTAATCTTCAGCTGATGTAGCTCCCTGCGAGATCTTTCCAATAAGGCCTTGACTCTCTGTGGAACTCTGCTAGCCAGGCATCGTGTTCCCCTAGGCATCACCAAGGTGTAGCTGGTCCAGCCCGGGGCAGCCTTCATCAGAATCATCTTTGTTGTCGGATCCAGAGAGGAGCCGTCAGCCCCATCTGATGTTGGTGGGGAGAGATGGATGCTGGAGATCATCTGCGCAGTGGATGAATGGGAGGAAATCTCCTCTGGTGGCGACACGCTGCGCGGTGATGGTAGAAGTAGAACACTCTGCTCCTCCTTTGTTTGTGTTTCCACTGAAATTTCGCTCGACGGGGACACCTGTCCGTGTTGGCGCTGCTCATGATCACCCTGTGTGGACCTTAAAGATGTCTCGACAATGTCCGGTTTTGCATCTACTGGTGACGTCAGCTTGGGATCAGAGATTTGCGGAGAGGGACATTCTCCGATTTTAGGCAGCGGACGCAGTGGCTTGTTCCAGATATTGTTCTGCATGGTATAAAACAAAGAAATACCGGTGTAAAAATGATACGCTCTTTGATAATTTGACAGAATGGAAAAGTTGCAAAATTTGACATAAACACTTCAAATCACTATTTATGTGCATAAATATGTAATTGCTTCCCGGCGTCTCCTTTAACTTCATGTTTCATCCGACGCCTTACACCTTTTATTCTCCCTCTCTCGATCTCCTCTTGCCACCTTTGCATGATGCAAACCTAACTTTGCTCAAATTTAGCGAATAAATGCAGAATTATGGCATACATATCAAACATTCCACTAGCATATTGAAGTAATTTTAGTCAGCTAACTTCTGTCTACACAAATTGTTGAAGCAGCCTAATCTTTCAGAATGAATGAAGGTAAAATAATAGAATTAATTATTGCTAATTACAATATGCGTGTCCATTCAATACGTACGTTAAGCCATTGTTCTTCTCCAGGAAGCCTCAAACCCGTATGGTATAAAGTAGAATTCTGTCGCAGGTGGAAAGTGACTCCTCCACCTCCACACTTTCTTTCCAATAACTCATCGAGACTGGAAGCTGCGATGTCGTCCGAGAAGTCTACCTTCTGCGGCTGGCTGTTGTATGGTTCCTTGCCTTCTGCGGAACTCTCTGGTATCTGGACATTGGAATAACATTATAGCAGCAGTTAACATAAAATTTACCAATGGCCTGGCATATTTGCTTGCTTTAGTAACTAGAGGTATAGAGGAGAGTGACCCCTTGGAGTATAAGGGATTTCCTTATGTCCACATTCGTTTATCTAAAGATATCGCACAATGATCAAATCGCTACTGTCGAAGAGCCGACATTGTGGCAACGGTATGGAACACTGGAAATGGTTTAAATGCATGTTTCCTTCTGTTTTCATTCAAATTCAAGGCTTTGAAAAGCGAAAGGTAGCTAATTCAAACCTTTCCTGAGAATAATAAAACGAGAAAATTCTCTTTGATGGGGGGAGGGACAATGATTCATTGGGTTAATATTTCATTTCTTTTTTCTTTAACTTGAGGTGAGTCGAATTCCCGTAAGATTTCATACACGATGTTGGGAGACATCATTCTTCAGACTCTGCAAAATTTCGTGACGTTTGCGAAAGGGATATACGACCTTAAAGGATGGAAAAGACAGAGAGGGATGATGCTTATACCAGGTCCGTCCGGAGCTGGAAGCGAGTCAGGTGGTTGTTGGTTTGTACCGACTGGTCCCGACAGACAGCGGACTTGGGAACTCGACTTTTAGAATGGGGCTCTGTTGGTCCACCCGTAACTTTATCTGAGAGTTTGGGGAGCGAGGCTTGCCTCACCCGGTGTTGATGGGCCGAAGGCGATGGCAGCATAACCGATGTGAAGGCATCGGCGAAGAACTTGTGCTATAAAGTGAGATTAGGAGCGGCAATATATGATTATTTATGACTCTGAACAAGATGAATCGAGGAAGTTTCTCTATCCATGTGTGTGTAACAATCAGGTTTTTGTGACAGTGTTCATGTATTTCTGGTCCTCTCTCGATCTCTTTCTTTCTTTCTTTCTTTCTGTCTTTCTTTCTTTCTTTCTTTCTATCCCGTCCCTATGTATTACTTTCTATCTCTTGCAGCAAATCTCGTTTCGATTCCTGCTTCATACATGGCATGATAATATTGTCAGAAACCATTATTTTCGTATTCAAAATAACCTTATCACACACACAACGTGACTTGCTATTATGTAATAATAACTTCGTCATGAGAAAGTATTAGTACCCTATGTAGCGACATGTGTGACACGTCACTCCACACTGTACGAATGGTAATTTTTACAACTACAATAACAAACCCCAAAACATAGGCCTACTGGTGCAATGTATGTAAGAAAGGTGTAACTGCATCAGCATGACATTTTAACGAATCAAATCAATTCATACAAATCTGAAAGTAGCAAAATAAGTTGATGTCATTACTTGACTACCAGAATAAAAAAGGCCCAATACAAACTTTAAAGGACCTATTTACCTCTGCAATGATTTTCTGTCTCTTCATCTCAAGTTCTTTGTCACGATGGCAACGCTCCAGACTCTCAACTCTGTAGAACTCGTCGGGTAACAGGCTGAGGGAAATCTTATGATTTCTGGCGCAGATCTTTTGACCAGGCTCGAAGAGATCGTAGGAGAGACCTCCGACATTCGTCTTGATGGCCGACATGCTCTTGCTTCGTCCTCCCAGCTCCACCACCATCCTCTCCATGTCCCCCCGAGATGTCATCTGGGTAACCATGGCAACAGTCGAACTGGAAGTTGGACCTTCAATTGACGTAGATTTAATGCCCTTGGAAGACTCTCCTACAGCGCTTTGGCTCTTGCTGTCTGGTGGCGACAATAAGACGTGATCGGTAGGGCGTGTCTCTTCGAGCTGTGGAAGTGGTCTACTTGCCTCCGTTGGCCCCTCCGTGGGTCTGAGGCTTGGTCCTACGGAAATGTTTGTTTGAAGTGTGATCTGAGAGACCTGTCCTGCTGGGCAGATGGTGGTGGTAGTGGGAAGAGCACACGTAGCTGAAGCAGACAGGCTTGTTGGTAGCTGTTGCATGAGAGAGAAGGGGTTGAGGGAGAAACGAGGATTACAGAGAGGAGAAGAAGACGGAAACAGACTCAGACAAACAGAAAAGGCGAAGGGATATACACAGTCAAAGGATCGAGCTTATATCGTTCGAGTGTCTTTACTAGGTTATAGTAGCACACCTTTGCCAGCCCTCAACATTCTACCAACTTTCATCCAAAGTTAGCATTAACGCATTCAAATGCTTCTTGTATAACTTAGATCAGATTGACTGCACTGTTCAACACCACAAAATGACCATATCCCTTTACTTTATTGGTTTTCTTTCATTTTCTTGATTTCTGTTTGCCTTGAAGCGTCTTTCTGTCGCTCTAAGACAAACGGGTTTTCCTTACCAGATAGATATCTTAATGTCATGTTTTAAAGAGCCTTTCGCCGATATAGTGTCATGACTTGTTATTGTCCATCGCAGGCCCCTGATTTTCAACTTTAAACCTTGTAATATGAATGCTATACATTGGATATTTTCGTGACATATTGTCTACAAATTAAGAAAAATAAAACAGGTATAATTATGTAGCAACTGAATGACAAACTGCCTTTTATCGACGTAAATGAATTATTTTGAATAAGGTATGATATGTAGGTTGGCGCATAATCAATTAACAGTTTAGTATTTGATTCCAGCCGTTAATAGATGAAACCAAATAACAAATATGGTTCCAGCATCCTGAAATGCTACAATCAAAGAAAAACCCGGTATATTTCAGGTTTTGCTCGTATTCTTTTGGATAGTCACCCTAAACACTAGTGGGATCAATTTTATGATAACATCTCACACGCGTAATTACAAATTAAGTTGATTCCATCTTTTACCTCTCCTGTCATTTGGGATGAGTTGTCAGTTCGTGGGGTTACCCCCGATGGATTTGGGTCGCCACGCGGACAGGTCGCCGTCTCACAGTCCTTGTCATCCCGTTCGGATGAATCCAATTTGTTCTGGCACCGCTCATCAGTGGCCGGTGGAGCAGATAAAACCAGGCCATACTTTGCAAATGGAGAGAGCTGTGAAGAATATGAAGGATGCAGTTAATCAGAGACTATAGTTGGAGTGGTGGATCCAGAAGAGGGCGCACCGGGCGCGCCCCCCCCCTTTTTTTTTAAACAAAAGAAATAAAAAGAAAAACAAAAGGAGAGGGGGGCGTGCGCCCCCGTTTAATTTTATAAAGGCGCCTCCCCTTGGCGGATTTCCTGCATTCACCCCTGTACAACTGTAGTTGTTTACTTATTATTGTAGTCACAATGCTCTAAGTTTGGCTATACATAATGTCAAGTCGTCAGAAATGTGTGCTACAGCGGTCGTCTGTTGGAGATAAATCTTATCCTAGCAGTATAATGTCCTCTTAATCGCTGTTGGGAAAACTTGCATGTATGATGCATGTATGGGATGAGGCAAGAGAGGACAAGAGAGGATAGGTCATCTAAGGTTTCAGTGCGCACCTGTAGTAAGTTTATTTTACTACGATATTCTCACGGTATTTACTCTGAATCTTACCGGCCAGTGATCCTGTTCTTCTGATCTATGAGAGACATCGGGCGGGCAAGAGGACATCATTTGACAGTCTTCATACTCGGAGGAATGAAATGATGCCTCTCGAGAGACGGTTGCCATGGTGATCGAGCTCTCAATCTCTGTGATCCAAGGTGGAGCTGTTAGCAATCTCGGCTGTGAAATAATAGTTTAGGTAAATACTGTATGATAACCTTTTTATGATAATCGGAGCTCTTGAGAAACAATGTCTACCATTGATGCTATAGTAATGATGATGTAGCTAATTCATGGTTGCAGTAATTGTGATTTGATATGGGATATTATCGTAATTGCCTGAAATTGTGCCATTCTATCCATGAACGTTATCCGTGACGTGCATATAACTCTTTGTTATCCTGCATGCGCAATATGTACAATATAAATCTTGTTGTTTCATCCTTTGCATTTGATAGTACATGCAGGAATTTTTGGTCTCTCTGATGTGTCTTTATTGATATCGGTAAAACATTGCAATAAATACGTTCAATAAATTTTAAAAAAAAATGTGTAGGGAGAAGTCACACAATGTGATTCCCTACAAATATCACGACTTGAAAAAAAGATAAGAGACGGGATTATGTTTCTGTTGTGTGTTGGCTGGCGCAATTGCTTTGTGGTAGTTGTACGATTCTTTAACATGGCATCAGTCCTTTACGTAAGGCGTTTAGAATTTTGAAAAATCTCCCAAGGTTTTTGTTTGTATGCTAACGGTTGACTTGCGCATTGTCAGCAACCAAAGTGGATGCGACATAGATTACGAGGCAATAGGTACAGAACAGTAGTAACGGACGACAACATTAATTTCTCATCTTCATCATGCACCACCACCTTATGCAATCCCTTAATGTCTGATATAATACAGCGGGTATACACGGTGGAATAATTTCCTGTAACTCAAAATGCTTTTCTGCATTACTTACCTGGCAGGGAGAAGCACCCGGGGTTTCCCCCGATCTACGGAGGACGTCAGGCGGGCAGGATGACGTCTGGTAAACTTCACCCTCCTCGCTTTGACGATATTCGGACCACGTCGAGCTCCCGGTGCTTTCGTCGATGGTAGACAAGTTCCTACCTCCCGGGATTTCCGGCGGAGCAGACTTGGTGGTGGTGGTGGTGATCTGCTGCGGCTAGGTCAAAGTACATCAGAATGACTAATGATAAAATGTTGATTGTCATCACTTTTTTTTTTATCGATTGCATCTTGAAGAAAGTAGATTCCATATTCTAATAGTGGGCCTCCTCCCAAGAAGTGCCCACATACTACAAGCGTTGTCTTTCCAGTGGGTTCCTCCATTTTTCGCAGATTGCAAATAGTTCACTGCACTGTGAGTATTCGTTACATGAATGTATCATTACTACAAGGTTTCACGTACTATTGTTGAATAATCTGTTCATTTCCCATTATCATGTTTACGTTAGTCTTCGTTACAAATGAAAGTGAAATGTATGTTATGTTTTTGTCGAAAAAACGAAAAATAAATTTTAATCGAACTGAATTGAAATATTATCAGCAGATAGACGTAACAAAGCTAAGTATTTATGGTATCGATGGATTGAAATAAACGGATCGATATATCTACATATATCTAGATCCGTACGATGAATACCCCTTAACTTGCTTCCGTTAAGATAACTGCGTCGATGTAACCTGCTGCAAAATAATTACCTCGACGCTACCGTTGTTGGTGGTCTCTTCCCGTTTGCGGCAAATATCTGGTGGGCAGCTGGTGTAATCGGCCTCATCCGAACTGACCGAGTCAGATGACACGCTCACAGAGCTGTAGCTGTAGCTGCTGGAATCGGACAAGCTACTGGGATATCCACTCGCCGAGTCACTCGATTCACTCGAACTATGTTCGACATCATCATCGGAAGTCGCCATGGGAATATCCGTGGATTGAGCAAGGGATGTGTTGGAAGACGACAACGCCACATCCGCTGATGGTAAGCCTACCAGCAGCGAGTTCAAACTGGAGTCCAGCCGGGCTCCAGCTTGCGTTGAGTGGTCGTTGGATGCCGTAGGCGGCGCATCTATTTCTCCCGCCTGGCGCAGGTCCGGCATCGCTGTCGAGACCGACAGGTCTGGGGCAGACTTGCTGGGAGCATGACGACGGAGCTGTTTAATCTAAGATCGAAATGTATCATCAGTGAAAAGACATGTTCAAGTTATACACTAGCGGACCTGTTATCATAATTTTTAATTCCTTGATCATATACATTCATTTATTACTATCATTCGAGAAGTGTTCATCATGCAGTAATTTTAATGTAAAGTCTGGAGAAAATCATTTTCCAGCATAAAGCCTATATCTTATCTATAAATCTTTTGAACACTTTTTGTTAACTTCATGGGGGTATGCTTCACACACATGCCTCTGTTTGAACGAGATGGAAAAGTTTTTATTAACACCCCTGTCTGTTTGGGGATTTCTACTATGTAACCTACCTTTCCGGCAATCTGGAAACTCTCCTTTTCAATCCCTTGGTCAGGTCCCGCCCCCACAAACTTTTGACCAATCAGAGGAATGTCCCAGGACACACCCCCAGAGCTGACTTGGAAGGCGGACATGCTCTTACTTCGCCCACTCAAGCCAGCCTCCTTTAAACCGGCGTCCTTGACAGCTGATCTGTCGATGACCTTTGAAAGAGAAGGGGGAGGAGGAGGTGGTGATGGCGGAGGATACGTCGCCATGCAAGTCTCTTTGTTGCGAGGTCGAATCTTTTCATCAGAGGTTCTTGCGGAATTAACCTGTTTTGACGGATAAAAGTTGAGAAGAGTGGGTATCACTTTTATGTGGCGAAGAAAGAAACAACAACAACGCTAACTGATATTTCCTTTCACGGTGGCGAAAAAATTGGCAATGCAAATAGCAGCATCTTACAATCAGTGAATCCAGGGAGGAATAATGGGCGAATCATTAACGCTTCGCCCACTCTCCAATGTGCCATTAATTTTGAGGTGGCTTTAAAAATTGGCACAGGTTAACAGCATGAAATTGATCATACTGCATCAGAAAGAAACGATCAGCGGTAAAACAACATAACAATCTAGATGTTTCTATAATTGATTTTATTTTAAAGGAAAGGTTTCAGACAATTATATTACTGCTTATCTTTCTTTCTTTTTGAGGGGAGGGATAGTTAATGTGTAATGAAAAGGATGTCATGCCAGATGAATATCATTGCAAAAATCTCACCTCTACTTGGATCTGATATCTAAAAGACTCGAGTCTTGTCAGTTGATAGGTACTGAACAGTATACTTAAGAACGACAACATTAGTTTCTCTTCCTCAACAATTCATTACATGCACCATCACCTTATTTAATCCTTTGTAATCTATGTGTGATATGATACAGCGGGTATACACGGTGGAATGCTTTAATGTTACTCCAAATGTTTATCTGCGTCTTCATCTCTTATACCTGGCAGCGAGAAGCACCCGGGCTTTCCCCCGGTCTACGGAGGATGTCAGGTGGGCAGGATGACGTCTTGTAAACTTCGTCCTCCTCGCTTTGACGATACTCAGACCACGCCGAGCTCCCGGTGCTTTCGTCGATGATAGACAAGCTCCTACCTCCCGGGATTTCCGGCGGAGCAGACTTGGTGGTGGTGATCTGTAGCGGCTAGGTCAGAATACGTCAGAATGATTAATGATCAATTTTTGTTGATTGTCACGTCTTCTTTTTTAATACCGAGATTTTTCATTACATCTTGAAGAACTTCGTTGATATTGTTGTTTTGATTGCAGAAATGCATCGGCAGATGAACGTAACGAAGCGATCAAAGTATAGATATCGTGTCGATGGATGATGATAAACGGAGCTAAATGTGTAAAGATATCGTGTCGATGGATGATGATAAACGGAGCTAAATGTGTAAAGACCCCGACAGTTAATACCCATTAAATGGATTTCGTTAGAATAACAGCGTCAGTTATGATCTGCTGTAAAATAATTACCTCGACGCTACAGTTGTCGATGGTCTCTTCCAGATTGCGACAAATATCTGGTGGGCAGCTGGTGTAATCGGCCTCATCCGAACTGACCGGGTCAGATGACACGCTCACAGAGCTGTAGCTGCAGCTGCTGGAATCGGACAAGCTACTGGGATATCCACTCGAATCACTCGAGTCACTCTGTTCGACATCATCATCATCGGAAGTCGCCATGGGAATATCGGTGGATTGAGCAAGGGATGTGTTGGAAGACGACAACGCCACATCCGCAGGTGGCAAGCCAACCAACTGCGAGTTCAAACTGAAGTCCAGCCGGGCTCCAGCTTGCGTTGATTGGTCGTTGGAGGTTGTAGGCGGCTCAGCCTCGTGGATGGCTTGTGGAAATGCTGTCTGCCCTGTCGTTGTATGAAGGACGAGATGAGACATTTCTCCCGCCTGGCGCAGGTCCGGCATCGCTGTCGAGGCCGACAGGTCTGGGGCAGACTTGCTGGGAGCATGGCGACGGTGCTATTTAATCCAAGATCGAAATTTATTATCAGTGAAAAGACATGTTCAAGTTATACCCTAGTGGACCTGTTATCATAATTTTTAATTGCTTTATCATTTCGTTCATTTGTTACTATCATGAATGTTTTCATTAGAGGTTCTTGCGGAATTAACCTACTTTGGGGGATAAAAGTTGAGAAGAGCAGATATCACTTTGCTGTGGCGAAAAACAACAACAACAACAGCAACAACAACAACAACAACAACAACTTATTTTTCCTTTCATGGTGGCGAGAAAATTGGCAATGCAAATAGCAGCACCTTACAATCAGTTAATCCAGAGAGGAATTATGGTGTATTATTAATACTTCAACCACTCTTCAATGTGTCATTGATTTTGAGGTGGATTTGAAAATAAGAACAGGTTGACAGCATGAAATTGATCATACTGCATCAGAAAGAAATGATCAGCGGTAAAACAACATAACAATCTTGATGTTTCTAATTGATTCTATTTTAGGGGAAAGGTTTCAGATAAATTATAAATATTACTGTTTATCTTCTCTCTTTTTTTTTGAGGAGAGGGGTAGTTAACGTGTTATGAACAGAATGTAATGCCAGAGGAATAATCATCATTGCAAAAATCTCTCTTGATTGATAGGTAGTGAACAGTATTAAAGGACGACAACATTAATTTCTCATCTTCAACATGCATCACCACCTTATTTAATCCTTGAATGTCTGATATAATACAGCGGGTATATACGATGGAATGATTTTCTGTTACTCCAAATGTTTATCTACATCTTCATCTCTTATACCTGGCAGCGAGAAGCACCCGTGCTTTCCTCCAATCTACGGAGGATGTCAGGTGGGCAGGATGACGTCTGGTAAACTTCACCCTCCTCGCTCTGACAATACTCGGTCCACGTCGAGCTCCCGATGCTTTCGTCGACGGTAGGCAAGCTCCTTTCACCAGATATTTCCGGCGGAGCAGACTTGGTGGTGGCGGTGATCTATTGCAGTTTGATCAGAATACGTTAGAATGACTAATGACAAATTGTTGATTGTCATAATTTTTTTATTCGATAATTTTCCATTGCATCTTGAAGAACTTTTATGGTGTTGTTAAAGTAGATTGCAGATTACGGGCCTCCTCCCCAGAGGCAGCCACATACTACAGGCTTTGTATTTCCAGTGGGTCCCTCCATTTTCCGCACATTGCAAATTGTTCAATGCATTTTGATTGATTACTTCAATATTCGTTACAATCATTACAACAAGGTTTCACTTACCATTGTTAAATAATCTGCTTCATTTCCCATTTTTGTGTTTACGTTATTCTCTGTTACAAAAGAAAGTGAAATAGATGTTATGTCTTTGTCGAAAAAATGAAAAATTAATTTGAATCGAACTGAATTGAAGTATTATCAGCAGATGGACTTGAGATGGACTTAACGAAGCTAAGTATGTTTATAGTATCGATGGATTGAGGTAAACGGAGCTATATGTCAAGATCCGTACAATGAATATCCGTTAAATTGCTTCCGTTAAGATAACTGCGTTGATTATGACCAGCTGTAAAATAATTACCTCGACGCTACCGTTGTTGCTGGTCTCTTCCCGTTTGCGGCAAGGATCCGGTGGGCAAGACAAAGGACTGTAATCGGCCTCATCCGAACTGACCGGGTCAGATGACACGCTCACAGAGCTGTAGCTGTAGCTGCTGGAATCGGACAAGCTACTGGGATATCCACTCGAATCACTCGAGTCACTCTGTTCGACATCATCATCGTCGGAAGTCGCCATGGGAATATCGGTGGATTGAGCAAGGGATGTGTTGGAAGACGACAACGCCACTTCCGCCGATGGTAAGCCTACCAGCAGCGTGTTCAAGCAGGAGTCCAGCCGGGCTCCAGCTTGCGTTGATTGGTCGTTGGATGTTGTTGGTGGCGCATCCTCGTGGATGGCTTGTGGAAATGCTGTTCGACCTTTCGTTGGCTGAAGGACGAGATGAGACATTTCTCCCGCCTGGCGCAGGTCCGGCATCGCTGTCGAGGCCGACAGGTCTGGGGCAGACTTGCTGGGAGCATGACGACGACGCTGTTTAATCTGAGATCAAAATATATTATCAGTGAAAAGACATGTTCAAGTTATACACCAGTCGACCTGCTATCAGAATTTGTAATCCCTTTATCATTTCATTCGTCTATAACTGTCACTCAGAATGACCAATGATCCATAATTTGTTGATTTCATTTTTTGAAATAATTTTTCATAACATCTTGAAGAACTTTGTTGATGCTATTATTCTATATTGGAGAAATGCAGCAGCAGATGAACGTAACGAAGCTATTAAAGTACGAATATCGCATTGACGGAGCTAAATGTGTAAAGATCTCTTTCGATGAATACTCATTAAATTCTTTTTGTAAGAATAACTGCGTCAGTTAAGGTCTGCTGTAAGGTATTTACCTCGACGCTAGAGTTGTCAGTGGTCTCTTCCCGTTTGCGGCAAATATCTGGAGGGCAGCTGGTGTAATCGGCCTCATCCGAAGTGACCGAGTCAGATGACACGCTCACAGAGCTGTAGCTGCAGCTGCTGGAATCGGACAAGCTACTCGGATATCCGCTCGAATCACTCGAGTCACTTGAACTCTGTTCGACATCATCCTCGGAAGTCGCCATGGGAATGTCGGTGGATTGAGCGAGGGATGTGTTGGAAGATGACAACGCCACATTCGCATCCGATGACACGCTCACAGAGCTGTAGCTGCAGCTGCTGGAATCGGACAAGCTACTGGGATATCCACTCGCCGAGTCACTCGATTCACTCGAACTATGTTCGACATCATCATCGGAAGTCGCCATGGGAATATCCGTGGATTGAGCAAGGGATGTGTTGGAAGACGAAAACACCGCATCCGCTGATGGTAAGCCTACCAGCAGCGAGTTCAAACTGGAGTCCAGCCGGGCTCCAGCTTGCGTTGATTGGTCGTTGGAGGTTGTAGGCGGCGCATCCTTGTGGATGGCTTGTTGAAGTGCTGTTGGCCCTGTCGTTGTATGGAGGACGAGATGAGACATTTCTCCCGCCTGGCGCAGGTCCGGCATCGCTGTCGAGGTCGACAGGTCTGGGGCAGACTTGCTGGGAGCATGACGACGACGAATCTGAGATCAAAATATATCATCAGTGAAAAGACATATTCAAGTTATACACTACTTGACCTGTTATCATATTACTTTTTATTCCTTTATCATTTCATTAGTTTATCACTATCATTTACAAGAAAGTGTTCATCATGCAGTAATGTCAATATGAAGTCTGGAGATATCTATTTTTCCAGCATCAAGACAACACTTTATTTATAAATCGTTTGAACACTTTTTGTTAAATTCATAGGGGTATTATTTAACTTTACACACACGCCTCCGTTTTCAACGAGATGGAAAAGTTTTCACTAAGATCCCTCTATGTTTAGGGATTGTACTACATACTAGTAACCTACCTCTCCGGCAATCTGGGAACTCTCCTTTTCAACCCCATGGCCAGGTCCCGCTCCCACAAACTTTTGACCAATCAGAGGAAAGTCCCAGGACACACCCCCAGAGCTGACTCGGAAGGCGGACATGCTCTTACTTCGCCTGTTCAAACCAACCTCCTTTAAGCCGGCGTCCTTGACAGCTGGTCGGTCAATGGCCTTAGAAAGAGCAGGAGGAGGAGAAGGGGGAGGAGGAGGTGGTGATGGCGGAGGACACGTTGCCATGCAAGTCTCTTTGTTGCGAGGTCGAATCTTTTCATTAGAGGTTCTTGCGGAATTAACCTGTTTTGAGGTGTAAAAGTTTCAAAAAGCAGGTATCACTTTCATGTAAAGAAGAAAAAACTTACTTTTCCTTGCATCATGTGCATGGTGCCGAGAAATATGGCAATGCAAATAACAGCACCGTACAATCAGCGATATCCAAAGAGGAATAATGGTCATATCATTAAAGCTTCATCCACTCTCGAATGTGCCATTAATTTTGAGGTGGATTTGAAAATAAGCATAATAATACACCTATGCTTGCTTTCCTATCAAGCTGAGCAGGATGACATTGATCATGCTGCATAAGAAAGAAACTATCAGCGGTAAAAACAACGTAACAATATATATAGATGTTTCTAATTGATACGTTTTATTTTAGGGAAAAGGTTTCAGATATACGTTACCGTTTATCTTCTAACTTTTTTTTAATGGGGGGGGGGTATGGAGGTGGTAGTTAATGCGTTATAAATATGACGTGAATGCCGCATGAATATCATTGCAAAAATCTCACCTCTACTTGGATCTGATATCTCAAAGACTCGAGTCTCGTCAGTTGATGTGCATCTCTCGAAGCCTTCCATTCGATGTAGGCGTCGGAAAGCTTGTAGTTTCGCGCTGTCCCGAGCGCGGACAGCTCATCCTCAAACAGGTGGAAGGAAACGCCCCCAGCGGTCACCTTGAAATTCGACAGACTCTTGTCCTTGTCTGCCGACAATGGACATTTTGCTTCATCCTCTGAGGCCTTGGTCACCTTCACCTGTAAAGTGATGAGGAGTAATTCCATCAAATATTAGTATATGTAATATGTACCGTATTATTGAAATGTGAAGGGGTTTCACAATGAAAGCTTAGTGATTGAATAAATCGTGACCCCCTTCACAAAGAAAATGGAATTAGTTACAAGTTTGATTTACAATGTTTTTAGCAAAATATAAGGATAAAACAAATCAATATGAAGATACGTTACAAAAAAAAACGAAAATAAGGAAGTAATATAAATGAAAAAAAAATAAAACTCTTTTTGATAGAAAAATGGAAAGACATGTACATGTGGCATAATCAGTAGACACCAACAGACACATTGTTTGTCACCAGTCAAAAACAGTGAGTCTGATGCCTCAAATCACATTCCATTCTAGATGTATGCAAAGGAAAATTTCATCGCACGCGTACCTCTGGTTTCAAGGGATCCCCCACTCTCTTCTGACTGCAAATCGATGCCATTCTAGGTGGCGCCCTTTTCAGCCTCTGTCCAGGTTCGAAGATATCGAACGCCATTCCTCCGGAGCGGACCTTAATTGGAGACACGCCTCCAGACTCTCGACCGTGAATCTCGGCCATTGTCTCGAGTGCTTTTGCCGGGGTTTCGCTGGCGAGCTGCACCGGAAGAAGGTATCTTGAAGTAGAGAGGGTGTCAAGCGAAGCTCCAAGCATGTCTGTCCGCTCCAACGGTAACACGTGACACGTCTGAGAAGAGTGCTCACACCAGTCGCTGTTGTCAGTCTGAGAGGAGGCCTGAGAAAGATAATTTTCCAGAGTTTAGCGTAAAATGGTTTCACCTCCATGGTTGAGGCAATTATAAGTCTCTCATTATCTATCTATACCATATTATAGTAAACAAAGTTTACATGGTAGGAACATGTATATTTTCATCGAGTTTTGGTAATGATCACGTATGAAGTGAAAAACAATTATTTCCACGGCGTTTTTAGGTTTCAGTTTTTCACATATACGCTCGGGTATACATGGGAGATTAATTCGGGGCTTATATTTACGTCGATGAAGGGCAGTTGTCAATCAGTTGCAATAAAAAGCATCTCGACGGAAGGATTTCATGAATTTGAAAAACAGTGACATTGTCCTTACGTCCAGATAAATGGCAGCTGATGTAGTTTTCGAAGCATCTGGAGGAGAGCGCGAGAAGACGGTCAAGTCTGCCTGGGTGGATTGATCCTTGCTTCTACTGGTCTCCACCACTGAGGATGGCTGGGGATGCAGTTTTAAAACAAGGAAGAAATAGGCACATTTGTCTCTCTCATATTCATTGAAGGTAATATAAATTACGTTAATGGTTTTCTTTCAAAAGTTTATATCATGATAATCCCCACAGCACTAAATAGTGTTTGACAAGTTCTAGTAACTAATGTTCATTTGTTGTTCCATTCCTTGTTGTATATATAAGTCTATAAAATGAGCAGCATATACGTATAGGCAAAACACTCTAAGAAGCTGTGTTCAATCTGCAGAATCCGTTTGAATGATGTGAACACTTAAAATTGCGCTTTAAAACTGTTCTCATGTAGACGTCCACATGTGGCGGCTATATATACCAACCAGGAAAGTTTCAAACGATTTATTCACTCTACGAATCACTCCATCTTCTCTACTGACGCACATCCATTATGTGACTACGGCCTAACTTGCTAAGTACTCTCGAAACTGAGGAGACTGACATTTAGACTCAGTCGATTCCACCTTGTCGTGGCAGAACGCAAAATAATCTGATTTGAATGAAGCGATTACCTTGTCATAACTGACGTCCTGTAAAAGTCTCTCATCCATGGATCTTTGGACCAGCTGCAGGCCAGTCAAGGTTTTGATGACTACCCGGATTATTTGATCCTCCTTCGCTGCGCTGGTCTCCGTCTGGGACGCCTCCTGTCAAATTTATCATTTGGTGAGGTTAACGGGATGTCACAGTTTCAGTTGAGATGTGTTTTTTAAGGATTTTTTTGTATGGACATAATGAGAAACCTCATGAAATATGAAAGACCATATAGTTCTAAGAGGAACTCAAAGTTTATTTAATGAAAATTGGCTTTGAAATGGCTGCAATGTCCAAAACAAAGTGACCCTGATAAAAGCTGGGACCTACCTTTCATTAGGATCGCTTTGTTTTATTTTGTTTTTTGATATCTCAGCCATTTCAAACCGATTTTCAGCAAGTAAACTTTTAATTCCTCTTAGAATCTTAGACTTCTTAACATTTCATAAAGTGGTTTCTAAATAACTCGCAAAAAGTTAAAAGCTGAATTCTCACCTCAACAATTCTATACCATAACTTAAGCATGTGCCGTTTGATAAATTCTGCTCAACTACAATTATCATGAATCTACCAATCACAGAATGTGCATCCTATTCTATATCAATCTGATGGCGTAAGACACGCGTCTGTTATGCGCATGTACTCCATATTTGAGAAGAAGCTATTCGAGGTGAGGCAGCTCACAGTCATGTAAGAACTTTTTCCATGCACATACCATGACCTACGAATGTAGATATCGACGGAGTAAGCAATCAACATTATGGTTCATTACTTCCATATTTACGTGGTGCAGTTGGCGTGGGTAAATGTTAGCACACCTGTTTAAATGATTTGAACGTGTGGGTTTTTTTTTTTCAACGTATGCGCCATAAAATCTAAAGAAGTCAATCAGAATTTCTACATCTATTAGGTAGGAGCAAATGTGAAGAGACAAGATTGGCGCTTCAATATGGACATTTTGCAGGAGTGAGAATTTACTATATTCCACGAAGAGTTGTCTCAGGTTCAGATAGGGCATATACCCCCAAACCTTATAGTTGCGAGTATAAAACAGCCAATTAACAAATCGTCATTATTGACGAAAAAACATGCTTCCAGGATAACACTGACATGAAAACAGATACAAAAAAGTAGACAATATACTTGACTCTACCTCTTTGAAGAACCTGGGAATGCAAGTCTTGCAAGGATCCGCTCGCTGGTAATGTGGTTCCTGGCAATGTGCGAGGACTGTGTCTGAGATAAGATTGATATTCAATCCCCGCCCCTTCGAGACCTCGATCTTCTCGGTCGATCTGATGGCGTCAACCTTGAGGGTGCGGCTGACCACGCCCTTGTCCTCCGGTGCCACAGCCTTGCTGGATGGTTTCCGGCGGAAGTCCTTCTGCAGCTCTTCGGCGAGCTTTCCGATCTCCTCGATGTTCCGGAGAACGGAATCCGTCTGTCTGGTGGCTCGCTCCCGCAAAGCTGTGAACGAATCTGACGATGGTGACGGAAATAGGAATCATTTGAAACATTAAATGCAACTCAATCCCTGCATTCTTTATGCGTTCAATCAAAAGAGGTTCGGCGATATAATAATATGTTGCCTAACAGATACAAATCAAAACCTAATGTGTAGTTCATTTAAAACACGTCATAATATTATTCTATACAAGAGTCCGCGAAGTCAAGATAGGGAGGTATCGATTGTGTTTAGTTTACTTTCTCTTCAAATCATTCGTTGGACTACGTAACGCTACGCGTCTTTTTTTTTTTTTTTTTTTTTAGATTTACAAACCTTCATTGTGATTAATGTTTGTTTCATTCCAAGTAATTTTTGACAGCTTCTATTGAGTGCTATGATATGAAGTTTCTACATGATGACGAAACATGGACGGACAAATTAGACTCAAAACAGTGGCGGATCCATGGGGGGGGGGGGACCTGAAGAGCACCCGCGCGCCCCCTTTAATATTGTTTTCTTCTTGTTTAGATTAAAGTATGTATGAAATTGCACGAGAACAGGGCAGATTGCGTGGAAGCTTTTTTTTCTTTTTGCTTGTCAGCTGATGAAACCCAGAAGTCGCTCCCTTGCTTTGCGCTCCCCTCTCCCCTTTTACAGAATTCCTGGATCCGTCCCTGCGGAAGAGATTATCATTATGTATGTCACTTTGCGTTCTACCTTTCACTACAGAAGTGGCATGAGACGGGGGATTAGTTGGTCTTGGTCTGTTGATGAAGTCATCAATGCTCCAAGATGAACTCTCCTCTGTTGGGGGGACTCCCTCTGGACCCTCCGTCTTCGACACGTCCAGTACTGGGGCACCGAGTGCTGGGTCCGGTACCTGACCGGGCAAGTAAAACTTGACACCGGCCTCTGGACGAGCTGGATTACCATATTCTGAAGCGATAATGAAAAAAAAGGGGGGAGACATACAGATTACTATTACTTCTCCAATGAAAATAATGATAATAATAATGATAATAATAATGACAATAATAATAATAATAATAATAATAATTATTATTATTATTATTATCATCATCATCATTATTATCATCATCATTATCATTATCATTGTCAGCAGTATCATCTTTATTACTCACACTCGTTCCCTAAAGAAGTTAAAGTATTTTTTTTTTATGGGGCATTTTTATTTTGCTGGTTAGTTGGTTGGTTTTCTTTTACATATGCTGCTCTGATACAGCCAGAATGGGTCTTTCGCAAGTACTCTGTACATTATGCTAAATGCTTTGATCGAGAGTCATTATGAGAAATCATATCACCTACCAATGACATGGAAGGAATTCTCAGTAGCGTCTGATCTTAGCACGCTGGATGTGTGCGTGAAGTTTCCGCGGCGAACGCCTTCTGAACCAGCCCAAGCCTCGTACACCTCTGGCGCCTCTCCGGGCCTTTCATTGGTGGAAAGTTTTTCCGGCCGACCAATGACGGTTGAGGTTATAGCCGGGCTGTCAGAGGAGCAAGGTGCGGTTCCGCGCCGAGCTTCAGAGATCTTGTCGCTCAGTGTCAGGAAGTACGCACACTCGTGGTATGTTTCACTCATACCAGTGGGGCTGGACGTGAACCAGGCTGGGTCAACCTGAATAATCATGCATAACATGAATATTCATATTCATATAACAAAGTTTGCTCGGGTCCATCCCAACATTGTACGTTTTGTTTTTCTTTGAATCTGAACCGATAACAAACATATGTTATTGGAAATAAGATTTCGTTTGAATTCAATTGAATTGAACTGAATAAAGGATAGAGAAAGAGTGTGTGTGGGTGTGTGGGTGTGTGGGTGACAGAGACAGACAGACAGACAGACAGACAGACAGGCAGACACAGAGAGATACAAACAGCTGAATTTTACTTTTCCATTTCTCTCGCGTCCCTGCCAAGACGTGATTAGGGACCAATAGCTAGCTGCGTGTCTGCATGCATTTGATAAACTCAGGTGCAATTTTTCTTCAGCGTAAATGTTAGGTAGAAGTGCAAATAAGACAAACTTAGCCCCAGAATATGGTTGAGCTGGTGAAAGTCTGTAATTTCAGGAATATTTGGAGGGCTATGGTAACATTTTATAGCGGAGAAATTGCCATTTCTGTTCTCACAACTCCGGAAGCCAATGAAGAAATATATCGCGCGCGCAACACACACACACACACACACACACACATACACACACACACACACACACACAAGCAAACAAACAACAAACTAATTAATTTATATTCAGACAACAAAACATGAAAGGAAATGGTAAAGAAGAAGAAAGCAGGACAAGCTGAAATCAAATCTTAGCAACGTTCTACAAATATTCCCGTCATATTGCTGCATGCAGACTAAACCATAACATAAGTCACAAGAAAAAAAAAGTTATTATAGCCTATAGCAAGTGAAACAAAAATAACTTAGATCACCCTAAGGAAGCATCCATGAATTTAAATATATGGTGAAGTTCCCTAATTACGACTTCAGTATAACCACTGGTGTTATAGAAATAAAAAAAAAAACCCAAACAAACCTTTAAAGCAAAGACAAACAAAAACTACGTCATTAAAAAAACCAGCTTTAATATTTGCATAAACCACAACAGCAAACAGGTACAATAAAAATATTTCATCTGAGTTTGATATTCATTTCAGTATTTGTGTTCGCATGTACATCCGACAAACATTTCATAAACAAGCATTGTTTGTCATCAAGATTTCCAACCATGTACTATATTTCAGACTTATTGAATTAAGTTCTATTTCTATCAAATTTGTTTGTCAATGTCGTGTACTCTTAACCATTTACAAGTATTCATTATTTCTATTCATTCGTTCATATATTTTGTATCAAACTTTATGATTTTTATTTCTTGCAAATTGTTAGCAATACTATTTATTAAATGTATCATTTGGATATGTATTTCTTGCAGACTGTTAGTAATACGATCTATTAAAGGTATACAGTGTACTTCGAATTTGTGATCACCTTTTATTGGGTGGAAATAAACCACAATTGAATTGAATTCAATTGAATTGAACTTACCCGATTTCTCCGCCTTGTAAACAGGCGACTGGTTCGCCGTGCTTGTTGTCTGTCAGCACTACGCGGCCCACTGAAAAACGAGGAAACTTTGGACAATTTTCCACCCATATTGATAACAATATGCTGTTTCAAACTCAAAATCAGTGAAAACTCTGATGACTCAGTAGTAACACACTGTTTTCTCGATGAACGCTATCGGTGAAAATGATCACTATAGTACGCACAACGGGTCTACTGTTGTAATTGGTGTTGTTAAGCGCAGGTGAATGCGCGCAAGGTATCTTTGACGTCATGAATAGCTGCGCGCGAGGTGTATATGATGTCATTAATGGTTGCGCGTTCTCTTATGGTAACCTTTTATAATCTGACATACATATGAAGAGTTTTATCGCAAAACGAGCTAATTCCATCCTTGTTGAGATATTTGTGATTAAAGCTGCCAAAAAAGAGAGAAAATAATAAAATATGGATTGTTTTTTTCTTTATCATAACTTCTAGAATATTCCTTATGTTACAAGTGAGGTATCACAGGAAAGGTTTTAGGTTGCTCTGTCTGACGATGAACATACTTTAAAGTGTTTAAAACGGCGCTTAGCCCATTTTGCGATGAAATTCTTTCATATACTAACGATGTTCTCTAGCATAATGAATACTGGTACATAATATATCTGTATGCAGGGATCTCGCCAGCGTATATCACCCTTGTCGGCCCCGACAAGCGTGCGGTTTGAAGAAGCAATTGCCGACAAGGGTAAAACTTGCCGACAAGGGTAACACCACGCGTGAACTTGCCGACAAGGGTAACTTGCTTGACGAGCTAAGTTCGGACCAATTTCTCGCCTTTTTCAGTCTTTATTATCCGGCTAGAAAAGAAGCTAGATGTTGAAAGCAGCTGCAGTTTACATACTTATACAAGCGCAAAAATTTACCCACGCAGTCACCAACAACGCGGCTCAACAGAGCGACGTACAAGCCGATACCAGGGAGGTCTCACCTCCCTGCTGATACACAACACATCACATACTTGCTCACTCACATGCGCTCTGATTTGGGATCCACACACACATGCACAAGCACCCAGCCGGCCACTTATCCAGCCGCCTGCGTGTACAACGCTACAGTGTATTGTGAGAGGGAGAGAGAGGACGGGAAGAGAGGGTCGGAGGCCGAGCGAGGCTGAGGAAGGCTGACACGTGCTCGCTTGTTGTCACGCTTGTTGTCGGGTTACGCAAAAAACAAACGATATTAAATGCATGCCCCCCTCCGCCAAAGGTTGTATTTTTTTTTTTTTTGGCTGCTTTGGTTTGTTTGTTAGTTTGTCTGCCTGTCTGTCTCTCTATTCGCAAAATAAGTCAAAATTTGGGAACAGATTAGGATGAAATTTTCAGGAACAGTTGGTTGGTAAAATGGCGCAAGGAATAGATGATTAAATTTTGATAGTGAGCAGGATTTATAATACCACCGAAATTCACCGCCAGGATCCAGGATCTTTAGACTGTTTCGTATATTTGAAAGGATTCGTATCAATTCTTTAGGAAGCTGGCCATCGGCAATGACGCAAAATTAGATGCGTTCAAAGCATTGCCGCAGAGAGAAAATTAACTCCATTTTTCGTTAAAAAAAAGAAAAGAAAAAAAGAACGTGCGATGGAGTAAGCAAATGCAAATTGTTATTAAGGTTTTGGTAGTTTCAGTGGGTTATTTTTTTTAAATCTAAAAAGCCATGCGTTCCATTTTAGCCTTTTCAATTTCTATGGATTTGTAAACGTCATTCGTGAATATTCCATTTTCCTTCTCCGGGCCGAAATTTATAGTAATTCTGTCATGATGGTCTTTCAAGTTCAACGTATACGTAATGCTCCACGTGCTTCTGGCTTGGTTTGTTAAAAGGTGGGTTAGGGGGCCTTCATGGGCAGAAAATAAATGATGATCATTCATCCATGTTCCCAGTTGGTTTACATGCTATGTACACGCTGTTTACGACCACTGAAGCAAGGTGGCAGTACGCGCGACATTCTTTATCTGACACCTGGCTTTCGTGGAAATATCATGGAAATTTCCACAAGCCATGATATCAAGTTTCCCCACTGCTTGAGGTCGTGCTTTTTTTTATTATTCTTCATTACGAACATCAATTTGTTCAACTTGAAAAGTGTAGATAATTTGCTTTGAGGGGTGTTTCTTTCTTTTTTTTTCATTGCAGCATCGGTAACATTTTGTTTTGTTCATCGTCCGTGCATGGCAGGGGTTCATGGGAGGAGAACGATAGGAATGACTGGGGAGAAAATAAACTGCAAAGAAGGAAGCATCTTTTGAGCGAGCTGTCTTTGTTTTTCTCTACACCAGCATCAGTTATCGCCACCAGGATTCATTTTTTTTTCGTTACTCCGCCAGATTAATGATAAAATGATGCTAGATTCTTTATTCTGAAGTTAATCCAAGAATGATTAAGAAAAAATGTCCGTTCATTTCACGACGAAATCAGTTTTGTTATTTCGAACGTTCTGCCAGTGAAATTTCGGAATAAAACGACGGCACAAAACAGCGTGTTTTCGTACTCTAAGGGTCTGTTATTCCGACAGAAGTAGTAATGATGAAATAATAAATTGTAGATTCTTTATTCTGAAAGTTCGTTAACCGAAAATTGAATAAAGAAAAATGTCCGTAAATTTCAAAACGAAATCAGTGCGTCATTTCAAACGTTTTGCCAGTGAAATTTTGGAATAAAACGACTGCCCCAAAACAGTTGCAGTTTTCTTACTCTGAGGGTTCGTTACTCCGACAGATTAATGATAAAATAATGCTAGATTCCCTATTCTGAAGGTTCCTTAATCCAAAAAATGATTAGAAAAAATGTCCGTTCATTTCACAACGAAATCAGTTTTGTTATTTCGAACGTTTCTGTCAGTGAAATTTCGGAATAAAACGACGGCACAAAACAGCGTGTTTTCGTACTCTATAAGGGTCTGTTATTCCGACAGAAGTAGTAATGATGAAATAATAATAGATTCTTTATTCTGAAGGTTCGTTAACCGAAAATTGAATAAAGAAAAATGTCCGTAAATTTCAAAACGAAATCAGTGCGTCATTTCGAACGTTTTGCCAGTGAAATTTGGAATAAAACTGCCCAAAAACAGTTGCACTTTTCTTACTCTTAGGGTTCGTTACTCCGACAGATTAATGAAAAAATAATACTATATTCCTTATTCTGAAGGTTCGTTAATCCAAAAATGATTTTAAAAAATGTCCGTTCATTTCACAATGAAATCAGTTTTGTTATTTCGAACGTTTCCGTCATTGAAATTTCAGAATAAAACGACGGCCCCAAAACGGTTACAGTTTTCTTTTACTCTGAAGGTTCGTTACTGCGAAAGAATAACGATATAATACTTTAGATTCTTAATTCTGAACGATCGTTAATCGGAAAACGATAAAGAAGAAATGAAAACGGTTACAGTTTTCTTACCCTCAGGGTTCGTTACTCCGAAAGAATAATGGCAAAATAATACTCTACATTCTTAATTCTGAATGATCGTTAATAGAAAAATTATAAAGGAGAAAATATTCGTTTATATCCAAACGAAATCAGTTTTGTTATTTCGAATGTTCTGCCATTTCGGAATACAACAACGGCCCCAAAAGGGTGTTTTCTTATTCTGAAGGTTTGTTATTCTGAAACAATAACGATGATAGATGATAGATTCCTTTCTGAAGGTTCGTTGATCGGAAAATAATAAAGAAAAAATGCTTGTTAATCTTCGAACGAAATCAGTTTTATTTTGAACATTCATCTGTAGTACCGACCTTTGGTGTTGTTGTTGTTTTCGATTACAAACCTTCGAAGTACTCAGTAATGAATCGTTTCATTTTTTAAACCTTCGGAATAATGACCATCATTACATTTTTGTATGATATCTCTTTGATGTCACGGCCAAACTACCGCAGTATACCCAGAAATGAAAGTGCAACGATGTCCCGAAAGTTCTCGATCGCTTCTCGCGCATCTGCATGCAATAGGCCTACCACGTGGTCGAGCAGACGGCGAGAAAGCAACACGGCGCGCGTTGTTGCGATGCAGAGGCGGCTAATTATTATAACAGTGAAACAGGAAAGGCCTAAAAGAAATCGGAACCTCCACCATCGGCACCTACTTCTCTTTCATTTATTATTTAGGAACTGCCGCTAACAAACTAAAGGTATGGAGTTTCTGCATTGTTTCTGTGAGAATATGCCCCTCACAACGTTCATTGCATCTCCGTGAAAATGTCGCATTTAGTGGCATTTTAGCGGCGATTTATCTGTGTTGTATCGAGAATTAGCGAAGGCTTCCGCGCTTCGCGCGGGAGGGGGAACCCCCCTCCCGTACCCACCCCCAGAACAGCGTGCATAAATGCCGACAAGCGTGAAGAAATTCCTGGCGAGAACCCTGGTATGTTTCGTTCACAGCAATTGAAATAATGTATTATCGCAAGTATAAGGGGTGCGGGACTGGGATTTAAAAAAAAAAAGTGGGGGAGGGGGGACTATACAAACAAAAGCAAGAAAGACCAATGACTTTTGCCGTCAACAGGGGGAGGTACACTAGCGGGCGGAAGGTGCAGTAACCCATGACCCAACCAACCTCAAGCACTACCTCCCCCCCCCCCCCCCCTCCACACACACGTACACACAAACACGCCAAAAACAAACAAGAAAAAAACCACACAAACACAAAGTAAAATGTTCCGCTGCCCATGTGTACATTTCACGTAGGTAATTAGCAGATTCGAGTAGTAATCAGAACATGAAGATAATGCACAATCTTGTTTCAAAGAATTTCGTTGCGTAATATATCCTTGCATTCAAATCTTCTCAAACCATGTCAGTGTCCTGCCGATTATTTAAGACATCATGTTCTTGTGGTGATTTAAAAGAAACATGATTTGATCAATTTTAATAACTTATCTTCTGAATCGCTACGACGTAGCAGGTATTCTGAACAACTCACAATTAATGGTTCATGTTTTCAATGTCATTTCAACACCAAGAAAATTAGGCAAACTTTCACAGTCTAAAGATTCTCGCGTATGTATCAGTTATCACATGATTTCTCCTGTCAGGGGTACAATGGGTTTTCCAATAATGGGTCAGGGGTTTTTCAAGCAAACTACGGCAAACAAGCAAGCAGACAGATTCACACATAATCACATACACACAGACACTCATGACCAGGCAATTCCATGCTCGGTTTTTTTTTTTTTTTTTTTTTTTTTTGTCTTTTTAATGAATCCAGTATACTTCTTGAAATTAATACAGTCCACTGGTTTGGTTGAACTGAACTGAAAGATTTATTGGCAGTCAAAGTGTACATACTACATGATTTCATGGCAGAGGTTACATAAAAAAAAAATGCCAGCCTGTACAGCTTGCTACTAAAACATAGCATGATCAACTATTTGCTGTTGCACCTCTTTTTTCTATTAGTTATCTCCCTCTAGAATAAAACGGAAGAAGCAACACAATAATCTTTGTGAAAAATCTTTGTGAAAACAATAATGGCAAGTGCTGTAGGACTTTTGCTGCATATCTTAATTCTATATTAGTAGCCAATTACCCTTTAACATTGAGATTTAAACAGATTTTGCAGGAAGATTAATCTAAAGAACTAAAAAAAAAAAAAAAGGTCAACACATACAGTGTAGTAGGGACAATGGCTTCCGGTAGCGGAAAATAGCAGTCAAAATTTTGATTCCTTTTTTTTTTTTAAAGATTTGATTCCATTTTTTTATTCTTCTGACACCTGTAAGCATCTTCTCTGTTGCTATGAGGGAAAAAGAAAGCTTACACAGTATGTGCAACATTCACCAATTATTAATCAATAATGAGGGAAATGGTAACTTTTCAAGCTAGCATTTCAAGTTGAAAAATGAGATAGAGAGAGAGCAGCATCAATCAATGAAATCTTGAATACTAGTGACATCATGACATGCTGAAGGACTGGTGGGGCATGATTTCCTTCCAAACTGGCTCAAAAAAATATACAAGAATAATGCTTAACGGCATAATTTACCATTTGCAGATGAAACAAAAACCCAGCATTATTGCTTTAAAATAGCTCTAAAATGTGAGTTAGGGATACAAATAACCGCTGTAAAAATTTGAATCCCTATAATCGATGTTAAGTATTGTTAAATACACAAAATGTGAACAATATTTATAATAAAAATGTTTCCAGACTAAACTGTCTACAGTTATGGTTTATTGAGAAAAATACTGATATCTCCTTATATTTTAGGCACTATTGCAAAAATTTTATATGGTAGGATGTTTTGTGATACAACAGACCTACACATATGCATGAAATGTGATATCTTGAATATTTTTGAAATCACTGCTCCCAAAGGTCAACAGGACCTTTAATGTATTAAGTTTCCTTTCATGTCATAGAAGGCATAACAAAATATAAAAACATATGAAATAAAATAATATTGTGTAATAGCCTGCTGTTTCATGCCACAAGAGTTCCTCTGTCAAACTTCAGTGATCTGGATTTGTCTGATTGATTTAAAACAAACCAATGTCAGTCTAGAAGACAATGATGACACAGTACAAAGGAGTAATACAGTATGTATGCTTTGCATGTTAACACCAAGTCACACTCATTTCAATTCAAGCAACTTTACATGCACAAAGACAAATCAAATCTAAGCATGTTTGATATTACCTCTGTGGAGAGCACAAACAATTCTTCCAGCCTGTCTTGCAATATCTTAGACCTCACTGAAAAGCAATGATTATCCTACTACAATCGGTAAGTGTCCAGTTTGATATACTTGACATCAGGCATCATATTTCTTTCCATCAGTGTGCTCTACTTACAACGGCACCCATAAATGGCATACAAAAGGCGTACATAAAAAGCCAAAATGCGTTCACAAAAAACACCAAGATTCATGGTTTTCATAGTCATGTATCAAATACTGCACAAAGTACAAACAACAAATTAAGAAAAAAAAAACAAACAAAAGAGTATAGATGACCCTACATGTTTTTCTTTTGCCATAGCACCAATTCATTCTAATCAAGGTATATGATGTATTTGTGCTTAAAAGAACACACACATTTATATATACATATATATTTTTTGTGTGTGCAAAATTTCTTTACTTGGCTGCAATAATGATGGTGCCTCTCTAAAATCCAATTTTCCTCAACACATAGCTTGGAATAGGGAAGAAAAACAAAGCCCCTTTAAAATCATTTTCTAAAGGTGAACTATTGGGGTCCCTCGTCCTGTGGATATTACATACGTACGCATAACAAACATACTGACATCTGTCATGCCTTTCTTCACACTTGCGCTGCCACAAATTGATTGATTGATTGATTGATTGATTTAATTATTTTCCACTTTGTGTTGACACAAAACATAACTGAATTACAATGATTTTTACATTACGATATCTTATTTTTCATGATGTAACAGTCAAAACTTTAGCAACAAAAGGTGATCCAAAATAGATAGTAGAACAAAAGTGGAAGGACCTAAAATTAAGAGCATTATCAAGCATCATTGAATATCACAGACCAAGCACTAATGTTGAGAACGGTAAGACCTGCAACTCATATATTTCATATAATGTCAATCAAGCATTTTCAAATTTGTCACTTTTAATATCGCCTTCATACCGACAAATGATTCACTGTCTAGAAAGTCTTCCCGCAGAAAAGGTATTCTCTGTGTTCAATGTCATTGTGAGTGGAATCCATGATACAACCTTTATATGATTTATTACAAAAGTAGATCTAATTTATCACTTAACTGACACACACTGAAACCATGGAACTGAGAATACTGAAATTGTGGAACATCATTTCAAGCCAATATAATCATTGAATATAATACTCACAGACAAAGCATCTTTTTCAGATGGAAAATTTCAGATTTTCAAAATTTCAACATTTTAGAATTTTCAGATGGAAAGATGTCTTTATGGATTGTAAAATGAGACTCACAAGAATTCTGTGTCTTGTATGTACATTAACAAAAGTTACAGCTCTCATCTGTATAAAAGTCATTTATTAAAATATCTATTAAAATGTAAAATCAAATATGCTTTAGCCCAGTCAAATGATCAAATCACTGAACACACTTCTACGTGACTAACTTTCCACTGATTCAAAGAGGTATCAATACATATTGAAATCACAGAGTCTTGATTCTAGGAATTGAAAATGAAAGCCACAATAAAATTCTGTAATTTGTAGACAGTGCGACAGAGAAATACATTCTTGCATGGTAAAGCCAGTCTATGAAATCAAATTTCACAATGAGCTAGACATAGCAAATAAGAACATAATGGCATCAAACTAATGCTGCTTACTGGCAACTCAGCAACTAATGATGAGTAGTGTATGTATCAATCTGGATATATATTCATTACACCCCAGACATATGTGTTTGACTCTTCTTCAGTTACTGCATTTTTGATCTGCAGCAAATATCTGCCTCATTGTCACTTATACTGGTTTGCAGTGTGTCACACAGTTAACTGTATGAACAAATATATACACCGTATGGACAAATATATACACGGTAGTACCTTCACACAGACATATCATACTTAAAGGGACTGTACAATACTGGTTGAGGTGAGGATTCAGGTTTCTAACATTCCCAAGTGAGATAATGAGAAACCTCTTATGAAATATGAAAGAGCATGTCATTTTAAGTAGGATTCAATGTTTATTTGATGAAAATTGGTTTTCAAATGGCTGAGATATCAAAAAAAAAAAAATGATAACAATAAAAGGCGACAGGCCATGCCTTTTATTAGGATCTCTTTCTTTCACCTTGTTTTTGGATATCTCAGCCATTTCAAAACCGATTTTCATCAAATAAACTTTTGATACCCCTTAGAATTGCATGCTCATTGACATCTCATAGAGTGGTTTCTGAATATCTTGCAAAACATTAAAAGCTAAAGCCTCACATCAACCAGAACTGTACAGTCCCTTTAAAGGAACAAGTTTTACACAAACTCTAATATCATTGTACGAGTCTTGTTTCTTAATAAGAAAATGTTCCCTTTTCTTTATCTCTGCAAAAGTGGAACTTTGAAGAGTCATCAAACAAGGATCACAAAACTACTGATACTACGACTGAAACTTGACGATATCTCACAGAATATGAGGGGTTGGCTAGCTTTGCATTCCACATGTCACTAGTATACACATTCTTCAACACAGACATCACAATTTTCATGATGACATTTTATTCCATGAATTAAACACATCCATTGATTCATTCAAATCATCACTGGCTATTGGGCAGCAGCTCAATAGTCTAGTGGTTCCTATGTCTGTCTAGCAATTAGGAGGTCATGGGTTTAAATCCCATCCCAGTATGTACGCCAATGATTTTTTTTTAATCACACTACTGACGAAAATCTCAATAATCAGTGTTCATTTCCGTCGATGAAAGGGCACTTTGTCAATCAGTTGCAATCCATTTCATTTGTTTTCCAACTCTCTCATCTTTGACTTTTAGTAACATAGGAGAGTTGTCACATCTTACTGGATGGCATTAGTGGACCAGATAGAAACTGTACAAAACTGAAAACATAAGCAAGCTTTTAATAATAAATTGAAAAAAAAAAAAGTCATTTGCACGGGTCACTTGACAAATGGGTATAATCTGAAACATCAAACACCAAAATGCATGTATCACCTTCCAGCTCACATTGGTTCAACAGCTCCACATTACCTCTCCTTAAAATGGCCAATGAGACAACTTTAATGCTGGGAAAGGCAAGGCCATGGTACAGAGGATGGTTGCCAGGCAACCCATCTCTTTCCTCTGTCAGTGGAAATAAAGCAAGAGGGAAAGGGCGGTCCCAAGACAAACTTTGCATGATCATACCAGGAAGTCACACTGGCAAAAATCCTCAAGTTCTTGACAAGTCATTGGAAGGGGACCTTCCTTGTGGCTAAAGAGATTTCCAGCAAAAAATGGGCCACCTCTCATGGTTCAAGTCATTCTTTGTTCTCACCACAGCCTACCAACAAGCCAAGTAAATCAAAGAAGACCAAAAAATGCACAGAAGTCCTGTTGGCTCTAAGAAGAGCAGGAAGAAAGCCAAGACCTGGGATTTGTTGACAAGCATCCATACCTTTGGAATTTGAAAACTAAGAATGTCAAAAATTAGGCTAGGAAGAACAAGTTCTGGAAGAAAAAAAGCCAGTAAGCTTGGCTTCGATGATAATATCTGATAGATATTTTCAGTAAATGTCAGAATTGTCTTTCATCATTGCAATTTGTTCACTGTCTTGTCTTGTCTGGACTTGTCTCGTCATCAGACATGTCAATGCTGTCCTGCAAGATATGGCTGCTGCATGAGTAATAAATATGCAGTGCTGGCAAAATTTATCAGAAACATACACATTTCAATAAATGTACTACGTCTCATACACTGTATGTTTTTAAAAAAGTGTGATTTAACTTTAACATAGCTATCAAAACTTGTTATTTCACTCAATCTATCAGGTTTAGCAGTACCTGCTTGTTTGAAACAGTCATCTTTTTCAGATGATTTCAATGCGCACTTGTAGTTTGCACACATCTGTGAATTCTTCATATGAAATGGTGGACCAGCACTCAATGGATAATTGCACGCTGTACAAGTGAATGAATATACACATCAAAATGCCATACATCATGATATGAACAAGAAACTCGTAGTTTGTAAACCACCTTGACATATATACATTTGTACATAAATGTTATGTGCAGTTCATTACCAAACTGCAGTCACCATATGGCATGATAGATTGACACGAGTAATTATTGTAACTTCTATTTTTCATGATTTGCAAATTTACCCTGTTATTTTTTCTTTGAATATATACATTCAATGGTGATTTACTGTAGGTAGCAGCAGTGACTAATGAAGCCTCTATTCAATACCCCATACATTCAGCTTGCTTGGAATGCAAAATCAAAAGACAGAACATGATAAAGAGGATGAAACAGAACCATCTATTGAAGAGTATCTTTCTCACTCTGCAGCTGTCACCAAATATCACAGAATCATCAGTCAATCAGAATGAACGCACATGCAGCAAAGCATCACTATACTTCAAGTCAGTGAAACAACCACAGATCATTCGAAGAAAACCACTGTTGATGATGAACACAGAGTCCTTATTTCATGAAACTTGAAATCATCGTAAGCAGTGGTATCATCAGCTACTAGAGCGGCAACTGAAAATACACATGGAACTCAGAAGAGAAGTTTGATGTAGAAAAGAACCCTCCACTATTACAAGGCGGAGCATGCCACTTCTACATGAGAAGGACCATGCAGTTGCCATGACTGCTGCAATGAATAATCTTCACGAGGAAACAGACAATGCAGCAGAGTACACCACTACCAGTAATGCTGGAGGAAAAATGCACACGTTGGTGAACGCAATGCATCAGAGATGCCTGATGATGGCTTGATGCTTGAGCTAAACACACAATCGATCACTCACTGCATGGAGCAGCTGAAAAGACAATCTGTCCTTGTCGTCATGGAGCTGTATGGTCTCTGACAGCGGAAGTTCACACATCAAGAGTAATATAGGAATATAGAAACTTTTAGCATTTAGCATACTACATGTAAGCCATAAGGATCATATACAATATCTATGAATAGTATTGCATAAGTCTTTGCATGTGAACTGTTCTTAACTTTCTCTAGCATACATTAATGAAAGAAATGCAAAAGGTAGTCACATGGCAATGCCTTCTCTATGTATCTCGTACATATTCATATATACACCTGTACTGAAATGATGGGTTTACAATATGAAATGGACAGAATTTGAGCTTTAATTATGTTGTCACAGTTGAGGGCAATGATGGTGGCAAAATGCATTGCACGTAAAGCAAACCTCCACTTATCAATGGTCATTGTCTATGCCAGCAGGCATAAAAAGATGACCTCAAAATGGTCCAAAAAATTTGAGCATGATGCATATCATGAATGCACGGAATATTTATTGACTTATTTCCCATTGTATTGCTTATATCGATGTTTTGTCTCATGTTTCGCGCACAAATTTTCTGAGTAGTTTGACGTTTTTCAAATTTTGCGCGTTTTTCAACATGTTTGGTTACATTTTATTTTGAGCGTGTCACAAATTCTTGAGGATGTTGCATAGCATGTTGCTAGCTTTTGAGGATGTTGCACAAGAAATTGAGCATGTTGCAGTGACATGCTCAAACCCCTCTTGGACCACCCTGTGACTGTCACGATGTTCACTTTCATGTTCAGTCCTTCAGCACTGTCTCCAGTTCGGCCACGCCCACCGCTGGAAGCTGACACTGGTAGTTCTCGCACACGTAGGCTGTCGCTTTTCCGTCGATGCACTTGAGAGACTTGAGGATGTCCAGGCGCGAGGCAAGGTAGGAGTCGTCGTTGCCGTCGGCGACGATGAGCACCTTGTTGGGAAGGTAGTGGGAGTGGACGCACCTCAGCATCTCCTTGGCGTCATCTGCTGACGGATCACCACAAACTATGATCTAATGGGGGATGAAGGCAAGACAGCAGCAGAAAAGAAGGAAAAATTAAATATTCGATAAACTCATACGCAAAGGGGGAAAAGGGTGTGGAAAATAGGAAAGGGAAAGAATTCTGAAATCTCTGCATTTCACACACATGAAATCTCTAATAACATTTATCAGCCGACTCAATCGACATCAAAGGAATGATTTCATGCTTTAGCGTAGAGTTCATAGAGCAGCTTCTTAAGCGAAATTAACATACTTTTTCTTTCAAAGCAGAAAAAACTGTATCTAAATTTCGATAGCTATACCTTTATTTATTTCTCTTTGTTTGACTAAGTTGTAGTATTGTGTCTGAAATATCTGCAAACATTCTTCATTATCATCACATAGCTCATGGAAAAGCTGGAAGATATTCCTGTGTTCCAACTGATCCTAGCTCTTTAGAAAATGATTCATAACTTCAGTCAGTGGTACAGTGTAAATTCCTGTCACTTTTTGTTTTTTAATATCGATAAGAATGTAGTCTCTAAAAATGTACACACTGCACTTAATCTTTGACCGCAGACATCTGTTTCGTCTAATCCATGGTCACTTTCAATTCAATTCAATTCAATTCGATTCAATTCAATTCAATTCAATTCAATTCAATTCAATTCAATTCGATTCAATTCAATTCAATTCAATTCAATTCAATTCAATTCGATTCAATTCAATTCAATTCAATTCAATTCAATTCAATAGTTTGTTTATTTCCATCATCAAAAAAGAAAACGAAAGCATGATTCAAAGCGGTACAAGTTGTCGATTTGTCTTCCATTCATTTGATAAAGACTTTTTCCAATACAATATAAAGTATATGCCTGAATGATGTCATAAAAAAAGAAACAAGTGTAATAGATAAAGAGTTGTGACATGACTTTTCTACTGAACAATGTTTTAAGGTGTCTGTGTCAATCCGACTTGATCCTTCCCTACCTGTTTGGCGGTGCTCCTGAGGAAGACCAGAGCTGCAGCCATCTCAGGCAGAGCCACAGGAATCTTCTCCAGCCGCTCCCTGAAGACGGAGAAGAGCTTCACGGCCCTCTCCTGGTACTCTGGCCTGTTGAGGAAGTGGGATAGCCTCAGGAGATTCATGGCAGCCACGGAGTTGGCACTGGGCTCGGCTCCGTCTTGGTCTGTGGAGGTGGGGGCAAGATGCGGATGCAGAGAAAGAATAAAGATATTGTATGTATTTTATTGTGGGTGAAGTGACTATGTTTTAGTCAAGATAAAGACGGGAAATATTACTGCAGATGCAATTACTGCATATATATTCTCCGAGTAACCGGAAGTGTACAATACTGAAAATGTGACTCCATGTGACCTCTGCATGTTGTGCCAGAGTGTGTAAAATCACTTCATTCATTTGCATGTAGAGTACGGCCAGCGCATCGACCTGACCGCTAATAACGAAATGTTTATTGTAAAAACAGAAACATCTGCGACATGAAACTTTCTTGAATTGGAGCCAACAGCTGTTTTTAAGGAATGAAAGTTGCAGATATTTGCGACTGGCATTCAACATGTGGTGTGGACAAAAATAATTTTCACATGCATTTTACTTTCATGAATCTTGGCTCCTTGTAAATTTCGTGACAGTTTCATGCAAGCCAAAATTTCTGGTTTTACAGTAAATTAAAATGCAACAGGGAGAATTTGAAAGCCTAATTCATCTCACCCTCTTTGAGTCTGAGCAGAATGGACGAGTCCTTGTCTGTGGTGGAGAAGTAGGCTCCGTTGTCCGAGTCCCAGAGGAGCGTGTCCACTTTCTCCTGCAGCTGACCGGCCCATTCCAGCCACTGCTGGTCATAGCTGGCCTCATAGAGGTCAAGCAGGCCCCTGATCAAGAAGCAGTAGTCATCAACAAACCCCTCGATTGGAGTTTGGCTGGTGGTCAGTCGGAGAGAGAGAGAGAAAAGAAAAAGAGAGTTCATTGCTACAGCACTTTGCACTGAAATCTATGTTCAGGTTGATCATGTGAAATCTGGTTTTCCTGGAGAAAATGAAAATCACGCAACAAGTTTTTGTTCTTCTCAGTTGAAGGTGTTGGGCTCCATATGAAAAGAAAGTGCCTCATTTTCATCAACTGAACCATAAATATTTAAATACTTTGTCTCCGATAAACTCAAAGACTTCAAACAAGAACTATAAGGGGAACCATCTCTTACAATTTATGAAGCACACATGCCACAAAATGATCATCATCTTCATTATCATTGCTTTTATCAAATTTAAGTCTAAATTAATGAAGTGACACTACTATCTTAATCTGGGGTGGGTTATGACCTGATGTAAATGTCTCCCTTTGCAGCAGCATCACTTTATCCATTCACTACAATGTAAAATGGCAGAAAATGAATAATTTCAGTCCCAATTTTTAACTTCCACAGTATTTTGTGGGTTCAAAAACATGAAGATAGACATTTATGTGACTGTCCACAGAGGTAACACTGCCTCGTACAAGCATGTAGATCAGCAGTCCATCTTATTAGGATTTTGCCCATTGTTGCAAGTTGCAATAAGTGAAGTTGTTGCACCAACAACACACATACTTGTGACTGATTGGTTGTTTTCTGGCTGCTGTCATAGTAACTAAGATTATTTCAACATCTAATTACTGCATAACATCGAGATGAAATGGGCGGTCACTGTCGGAGGAGACTCACATCTGGCTGATGTTGCCATCTGCACCCCTGTAGCAGCTCCTGAGTAGACAGCCTGTGGCCGGGTCAAAGAGGTGGTCCCTGATGAAGGTCACAGCCTTGACCGCCCTCTCTGTGTACTCTGACCGTTGCAGCACTTGACCAGCACGGGCAAAGCCAGACACCATCAAACCTGTCGGCAGAGATGCCCCAAATTTACTAACTACACTGTATTACCTTTTTTAAAACCTATATTCCCCCCATGAGAGCTGCATCTTAAAACTCCACTGACGCTTTTTCCAGTGTCGTGCATCCACACATAACAGAACTAGGTAAAAAAAAGGTTTGTAGTAATAAGCATGCTCTAAATGTTTGAAATGTGATCAGCTGGTAGCTATATATTCAAGCAAGTTAAGCAATACGTTTTTCATCATATTGATGAGCGACTAACCCCGTTATTCTATGTGCAATGAGAAATTCACAATTCTATATTGTGAGGTGGCACAGTGATATAATAACAATTCTGACAAGAAATTCAAATATGATCTACCAAATTCACAGCATGGTTCTGGTCAGATTTTGGCAAAATTTATAAAATTGGAATAGCCCGAATGCATTTCAACTTCGATAAAATAATATGTTATTGAGTATGTTTACACCTAAAAAAATCGAACAGGACATAGGCTGAAAATGCCATCTTTTTCCTTAAGTGTGCCATTAGGCCTTAGCCTGTTTGTAAAACATTTTCTTGTCAGGAGGACTATCAAAACTTTGGAAAAAGACATTTAGAGAAAATCATTCCCCTTACCATTCCAAGCTGTCAGCATCTTGTCGTCAAGGTGCGGTCGAGGGCGCTTCAGCCGTTCGGCGTGCAGAATGGCTCTGGCTCTCTCCAGGGCTTTCTCTGTGTCAGCTTCGCTGATCTTGTGCTGTGTTGCTGTAGTTTCCAGAGACCCTCTGCATATCAGGACATTTTGGTCCTTTAGCTCACCATGCGGATCCTGGAATTAACAGGATATAAATTATATGAAAGTGTATTTAATAAGAGACCTGCAAGTCTATCACTCACCTGAGCATGAGCAGCCCACTTTACCTTGATGACACTCTGTTTGAGGCAAACTCTTTTAAAAATCTTGAGATTTGGGGATTGCTGCATTCAGAGACAAAAACATGCAGGGAAATCTAGTGAAATTAGCATCTTTCTCTCAAAGATCAACACAATGGATGCCATTAAAATGTCACCCTACCTCATGTTATAACATCTTAAACATTGAAAAAGAAATTTTAAATGTCACTAAAACAAATATAATCACCTAAACCAACCTTGGTAAGAACAAATACTTCACATATATGGCAATAGCTTAAACCATATGACTTTGATTAAAAAACTACATTTTAGTTGGAAGTGCTACACAGCCCCTATAAATGCTTACACAAAGACATGAAAAGGAATAGATATACACATTACATATACCGGTACATGTATTTGTGCCAACCATTTTAAAAGTTACAAATCTGCATAAATTTGCATACATTATGGGCATCTGTAATCATCATCATCATCAACCATCACCTGATCAAAGTCAACATTTCCTCCTGCTTTCACTCCATAGTGTGATCTAAAGACATCAGCCAGAGTGACCGGGCCGGACTCCTCCACAGTCTCACTCAGCAGGGTTCCAATCTCCTCGTCGGTCCACACGCAGAAAGCACCCTCTTTCTTGTGCTTCGCATCGTGGGTGGGAAGTGAGTCCGCATCCTCGGCGCTGTAAAATCCTCCGGCCTATCAACATGAATGATGGAAACTTTACGACTTTGCAAAGCCTGTGGGAGTTTACTGACAGACGGGTGATTCATGACAATTTACAGTGAATCACATTCTAGCGCTCACCCTCAAACATAAACAGAATTTTCATTTGCTTAATCACTCAAAGGAAATCCTATTTCTCAGGCCCTATCTTAAGTAGCTACCACAGTACATTAATCAAACCTTCATAGATGTTTACTCAGCTATCATATTCAAGTTAAATCAGATATCAAAATAGGATGATGGCAAGAATTTCCAAAGTCAAACTAAACACATCCGACTAAAGTAATAGCTATTACGTAGCACAGCTAGACACGCACACACAAAAATCCTTACTCAAAGGTCCAAATTTTTGCACACAGGACTTCAGTAAGAATCTACTTTGGCAGCCTGTCTTAACATGTGGTCCTCATATCAATGTGTCTGCGAAGTTCAACCATAAGAATAAAAGTGACATTTGTAAAAGTTTTCATTCCCTATCATATATCTCCAACTTGAATTTGGTCAACCCAAAGGCAAAGAATTGTAGGCTAACTTCAGACTGAATGCATCATTTTCTTCCATGACCCTTGGAGAGATGATGTAATGAATGATCAAACAATGTGCAAACCTGGTCACTGAGGTCTCTGTTGACATATTCCAGAATGTCTCTAGCCACGTCAGCAAACACTTCTTCCTTGGTGATCTGATAAAAGAAGCATATTGGTTAAAAAAAAAAAATAATAATAATTTGGAAACAATCACTATGATGAGATTGAGTGGCTCCGACTAACAATTTGTTGCACAAGCAAAGATGAGCATACAGAACAATGAGAGAAATATTCAAAAAATTTTTGTGCAAGAAATGAGCTGTATTACACATATTACTGCACGTTATGTTGAAAGAAAATGTGTGGTTTTTTTTTAAATTTCATCCTTTAAGTGCCCAGGGACTTAGCTGAACTTGCAAAGCTTTTTCCATCAGGATTCAGTAATTGCTTTATTCTTGACCTAGATGTTAAGTTAGCAAGCCCACTCAGGTTTAGCACAGTTCCTTTAGTATGACAGGAATGCAATAGGTATCAGGGGGATTAGGTGATCTCAATTCATTGACAATCAGTTTCCTCAAACCTAAATCAAATGGCAAGAAAGCACTCCAGTGTGCAAGCCACAATTGGCAAACAGAGCACAGTAGAGCCAAGGTTAAGTCAGCAAAATAAGCTTGCAGATGCATTGGAAATATGATGACACAGATGATATTTACCTCCGCCAAGGGAGGAGGTTATGTTTTTGTTACCGTTGGTTTGTTTGTTAGTTAGTTAGTTTGTTTTTTTGTTTGTCTGTGCGCAAAATAACTCAAAAAGTTGTGCATGGATTTAGATGAAACTTGCAGCAAAGGTTGAGAATGACACAAGGAACGGATGATTAAATTTTGGTAGTGATCCGGAAATTTTTATGGGTTTTATGAAGGATTTTCGATATTTCGCCAAGTAGGGTCAATGAACTTGGGAGTTCAAGCTGCGCATTTTTGAAGTTTTCATGCGCGCACTAAAGTGCGTGCTCTAGTTTCTGCTGGGGTGAGGCGCGCCGCGAATCTGAGGGTTTTTGACGTAACAAAGACTTCTATATTGGGAAATCGTGCGATTTTTCAGTGGGTGGAAATCACTGATCTCTATGGAAGAGCAAGATCATCAGACGAGTGGAAAGTAACTACTTGGCAGAGGTCTGCGCTCTCGGAGTGCTTTTCTAGTTATGATATTGGATGACAGTTGCAGAACATTGATCATAGTGATAACTAACATGTAACAAAAGCTGAAGACAATTTGATAAGGGAAATTTGACAGGAACTATGAAGAAATAAACAACATAGATTTGTGTGTATATGTAGAAATGAAGCCTAAGAAAGTCAATGAGCTAAAAAGAGTCCAACAAGTGCTTTCAAATGACTAGGTCAATCACAACATTTCTCATAACTGCTGGCCTCAAATTAGTTGAAGATCCAAAAGAGATAGAAATATGCTGTGAATGGATTTATTTGACATACATATTTGAGCATGGTATAGATTAGAAACATATATCCTTTGATCTGGATAGATTCAAGTTTTGGTGACGTTGAGTGTACGATAAAAAAATGACTGGTTGGAGTGGAGAATTTAGTAGCTATGTACCTGATGTGCATCAAGGAAAGCAACGGCTAGCTGTCCCTGATCGTAAAGCATCTTCTCAAAGTGGGGGACATGCCAGAACCTGTCTGTAGAGTACCTGTGAAAACCCTGCAAAAGACAGAGCTGAGCATTTATCTCGTGCCTCATTGGTAGAGTACATCAGTCAATGAGATGTTCCTTTGCTATTAATGCTATGAGCATGATTACTGCATTATATACCAGTAGTCTCTTTACCATTACTACCACAAACACAAGAAGGATATGAAGATTTGGGACTTCATGGTCATACACAAGGAACACACTAGTCATCTTATGTTGCTATCTACATGCATCATCTGTCGGACCACGGAGAATAATCTAAATGACAACATTTCCTCATCAGCTTTCAGTGAAAAACACATGACAGGAATAATGGAAATGATGAGAATATTGCAGAGTTTGTCTGATATCAGGGTAAATCTATCAAACTTCTACTTACTCACATTCAGAGAGAGAGAAATAAAAAAGATGTGATACAACAAAGTTCTGTGAGGACTTTAAAAAAACAAGGTTATAATATCAAGTCTCAAGTTCACCATAATTGGTTCACAATATGACTAAAGTAACATCTTTCCACATAGCTGCGGAAGTTTTAGATCAAATATATACAGATGAACAAAATCAACTGAACATACTGGACAACACAAGGCTAAGTGGGATGAACTCTATTGGGGTATAATTTTCTCTTTGGTATCTGAAATTTACATGTGCAACTGCAATGTAGTTTTTGTGAGCATTACTTCTTCAAACCTTACCTCAAAATATGAGATTGATTCAATATTCACAACTGGCAACAACTATGAATTAGAGGGACACAATTCAATGCCCTACTGACTTCTTACAGAAAATAACAATACTCTTGGCATGTTTTGGCCAGTAAAAAAGGAATATTTGATACACAGAGAAAATTAGTCGAATTACCTGACTGACATGATCATGGATTCCTCCTTTAGTCATCATCGTCAGTGTGTGTACACACATCTCCAAAGCCTTCTGACCCTCTGGGCTGTCTCGCTTTGTTGAATACAGTCGGAACAAGAAGTTGAAATTCACTTCATGTCGAGAACCATTTACACAAGGGTGCCGGGAAGGAACAAAAGACACAATTACATCGTTTGAGGAATGGTCTTTCTTTTTTTCTTTTTTTTTTAGGTGAAAATCAACATCATCAGCTTGTTGCACATCATCTCATTATGCCAGGGACTTCATGTAAATATCTACAATTTTCCTGTGCCATTACTGTTAATAGATAGAATATCATGACCTCATTTCACTTCACTGTTGATTTCTGATTTTAGATAAGTTTGACATCTTTCTTGTACACAAATCCCACAAAAGAGCTCTAAAGCCTCTGATTTAACTCATCCCATTTGAGACTAAGAAATCTCCACAGCCTCTGTGCAGGATTGACCAGGTACCTGTATAGGGTGTGCAAAAACATACAACAGGTAATTTAGGGGCCCCTGCATGTAGGAGAGTTCCAAATCATGCTAATCAAGCGGTTGGCTGCTACTCAGAAAAATAATTCCAGAAAAGCGTAGCTAAAAATGAACAAACAAACTAGCCAACAAACAAGTGTTAGCTCTCGATGCGGCAAAATTGAAGTAGGCAGAGGAAGAACAAATGGCTGGAAACCCATGTGAAGAACTATGCCCTACCACAAAAAAAAAAAAATAAAATAAACAAACAAACACAACCAGCTTTACTGCACTGTTCTCTGGCAGTTTAAGGATCAAGTCCAGCCAGCTCATAATTCACAAGTGCTCTAGTAAGCCTGGTTATTTACCCATAGAACACGATGAGTCATCCAGCCATGGGTATCATCCTCCTGCACTAAGTACATGCGACATAAAGACAACCTGCCAGTCCTTTAAAGACAGGTACTGTATGGAGTCACCTATCAAGTGACATATGCTTGTTGACTTGTTGTTTGAAAGATTGTAGACCATCATTTTTCCTACTCCGAGTCTTACTGTAAATATTTAAACTAAGAAATGACAGATGAGTAAAGATGCACAAAAGGATATACTCTGTCAAAGTCTAAATACAACATTGAGGAGATTGATGAGACAAAACCCAATAAAAAGATACTGGTGATGTGATATATAGTGCCGAACGATAAGTGTTCCAGCAAAATATCTCTGGTTACAGAGATTAGGTTAGGATCATGATTGGTTTTGGTTTAGAAAAGGCTGAGGATGAATTTTAGGGTTTAGCAATTACTGCTCATCCTTTTCTTAATGACAACTTCAACACCCCACATCTCCATAACTTTGGAGTCTTTTATTAGTGTAATTAATGTTGCAAATTGATGTTGATTTTCTTTTCTCCCTTCCTTTCTTTTTTCCTTGTAAGATATGAGGAAGGAATAACAACTTAATATAGCTAGAATCATTTTCTTGCTATTGGACGGGAGTAGCAACAGCAGTCCTGCAAGACAAGAGCAATCAACTAACTGGCTTATTCTTTCAAGATACAGAGAAGCATCAAGTCTATCAGGCCTATCAGGAACTTCTCTGCATAGATGCAACATACAAACTGAACAACCTCTGGATGCCCCTCTTCCTGATTCTTGTGGAAGATGGAGGTGGGAAAAGTGAGTTAGCAACTACAGCAATCCTTGCAAATGAAAACAGAGAGAGCTTGAAATGGTTGTTTGAAAGTTTCAAGAAGCACGATGAACACTGGCCACAAACAGTGAACATTGTGAGTGACAAAGACATGAATGAATGCAGGCAATAGCAGATGCTTTCCCTCAAGCAAACATGCATGTTTATTTGTTTCACATGCTGCATACCTTCCAAAGGGAGGTGGTGGAAGGGAAGCTTGGTATCACCAACGGACAGACAATGACAGCACTGAGGATACTGCAGAAAATGGCACAGAGCAGGAGTAAAGACGAGTACCATGAAAATCTAACATTTCTAGAGGAATCATGCCTGTCTTCTGTCGCACAGTATGTCAAGGTAAACTGGGATCCCATCAGGGAAAAATGGGTCCTTGGTATGAAGAGTATACCTACACTCTCCTTAATAAAACTAACAACCGCCTGGAGTGTTTGAATCAGAAACTGAAGAGTGTTGTAGGTCGCTACAGCACACTCCCAGAATTCATATCGAGATTCTTTGTGTTAGTGCATTCTTTGAGAGGAGAGCGAGACCAAGATGCAGCAGACATTGTTCATAGGAGGAAGGAGGTGAAGCTGCCAGGGGATGCACCAGAAAGGAAATACTCTGATGTTCTCACCCCTTATGCAGCCTCATTAGTGTATCAGTAACTCAGCATCAAGATTGGCCAAACTTCTACATGATTCTGGGGGACAATGGAGATGGGAAAAGTGTTTAGCAGCTGCAGCAATCCTCGCAAATGAAAACAGAGAGAGCTTGAAATGGCTGTTTGACAGTTTCAAGAAGCACGATGAACACCGGCCACAAATAGTGAACATCATGAATGACAAAGACATGAATAAATGTGGGCAATAGCAGATGCTTTCCCTCAAGCAAACATGTATGTTTGTTTGTTTCACACGTTGCATACCTTCCAAAGGGAGGTGGTGGAAGGGAAGTTGGGTATCACCAATGGACAAAGAATGACAGCACTGAGGATACTGCAGAAAATGGCACAGAGCAGGAGTAAAGACGAGTATCAGAAAAATCTAACATTTCTAGAGGAATCATGTCCATCTGCTGTCACACAGTATGTCAAGGCAAACTGGGATCCCATAAGGAAAGAATGGGTCCTTGGTATGAAGAGTACCTACGCACTCCTTGATAACACTGAAAACCACCTGGAGTGTTTGAATCAGAAACTGAAGAGTGTTGTAGGACGCTACAGCACACTCCCACAATTCATATTGAGATTCTTCATGTTGGTGCATTCTTTGAGAGGAGAGCGAGACCAAGATGCAGCAGACATTGTTCATAAGAGGAAGGAGGTGAAGCTACCAGGGAATGCACCAGAAAGGAAATACTCTGATGTTTTCACCCCCTATGCAGTCTCATTAGTGCATCAGCAACTCAGTATCAAGATTGGCCAAACTTCTACATGATTCTGGGGGAAGATGGAGATGGGAAAGGTGAGTTAGCAACTGCAGCAATCCTTGCAAATGAAAACAGAGAGAGCTTGAAATGGTTGTTTGAAAGTTTCAAGAAGCACAATGAACACCGGCCACAAACAGTGAACATCATGAGTGAAAAAGACATGAATGAACGTGGGGTTTTGGAAGATGGCTTCCCTCAAGCCAGTATGGACATTTGCTTGTTTCACACACTGCGCACATTCCAATGGGAGGTGGTGGAAGGGAAGCTGGCTATCAACAATGGACAGAGAATGACAGCACTGAGGATACTGCAGAAAATGGCATACAGCAGGAGTAAAGAAGAGTACCAGAAAAATCTAACACTTCTTGAGGAATCATGTCTGTCTGCTGTCACACAGAATGTCTAGGCAAACTGGGATCCCATCAGGGAAGAATGGGTCCTTGGTATGAGGAATACCTACACACTCCTTAATAACACTAACAACCGCCTGGAGCATTTGAATCAGAGACTGACGAGTGTTGTAGGACGCTACAGCACACTACCACAAATTCATATCGAGATTCTTTGTGTTATCGCATTCTTTAAGAGAAGAGCAAGACCAAGATGCAGCAGACATTGTTCATAAGAGGAAGCCAAACAATGCAGCAGAAAGGAAATACTTTGATGTTCTCACCTCTTATGCAGCCTCATTAAAGCATCAGCATCAACGTTGGCAAAGCTTCCCTGTGTAAGATAATAAACTGACTACATCCCACTTCAACCATGTGTCAACCAGAAGATGAAATGCTTTTTAAAGCTAGCAAAAGTAGCATGCTACAATCAACAGTCCTGTTACAGTCATTGAAAAATATCACGACTGTGGACAAGGCACACCACCTTGAAGATATGCAGGCAAAGGACTGTAAGGAAGCCTATGAAACTTACATCAATAACATCATATGCCCTGACCTCTGGTCAGATCCGAAGTGGTTCTGGAGTCACACCTCTTGCAAATGCCATGACAACAATGGAGTTGCCCCCTTCAAAGACCACCCAGAGCGACCTTCACTGGAGACACAGACAGAGCAACCTACAGACTGAACAACCAATCTTGCCAAGTATTCAACCAGGCGAAAGACTCCAACAACATTCCAAATCTTGGACCCAGCTCATTTCCACCAATACCAAATATCCAAGTATCTGTTGACGATGTGACCAAGCTGCTAGAGAAAATTAATCCTCACAAATCTGCAGGCCCTGATACCATCCATGCTTGACTCCTGAAAGAGCTGCTGGCAGATAGTCTTGGACAAGCACTTAGGATCATCTACCAAGACTCAATACATACATGGGTCATGGATTGTAACAGACATCAAGAAATCTGCTCTGGTGACGTCTGTATTCAAGAAGGGTGATAGGTAGAAGGCAGCAGCTATCATCCAATATTCCTGACAGTCATATGTTGTAAACTGCTGGGACATATGTACTCATAATTCCATTATGCGTCACCTTTACTCACAGCATACTCATTGATGTCAAGCACAGGTTTCATAAGGCCCGTCCTAACAAAAACACAGCTTATCACTGCTGTTGAGGACATTGCCCACAACTCAGACTACAGTCTACAAATGAAGGTTATATTGCTTGACTTAGCAAAGGCTTTTGATAAAGTATCCCATGCTCATATCCTCCATAAGTTGAAGTTCTATGGCATCTATGGCAGTCCCCTAACATGGATTGGCAACTTCCTACAAGGTACAGTACAGAAGGCAGTCCTCACGAGTCATCAGACCAACTACTTGTAACACCTGGGGTGCCACTGGGCACAGTGCTAGGCCCTATGCTCTTTCTTACTTATACGTAAATGACTTACTGGACTGTATATCTGAAGGTATTTGAGTCAGGCTGTTTGCATACGATTGCATAGTACACAGAGTCATAAAAAATGATATGGATGCCAAGCAGTTCAAAAAGGACCTCAACTCACTACAGTGATTGGAGCAAAAGTGGTTGAAAGAGTTTCACACAGAAAAGTGCAACATCCTTTACAGGTGTCATAACTTTCTTGTTTCCTCATACTCAATCAACAATCAACCCCCAAAACAAGTCTCCTCAGCCAAATATCTAGGAGTGGAACTCACCGACAAGCTATCATGGAATGAGGACATAGACAGCACTACCAACAAAGGGCTGAGAGCACTTGTTTCCTGTATCAAAACATAAACAAGTGTCCTGGAGACATCAAATTGATGTGCTATATCACACTTGTCTGACCTATCTTGGAACATGCCAGCTGAGTGTGGGATTCCAACAAGATGTAAACGACAGTTTTAGTAGTCATAGCAAGTATGGCTATGGTGGAGTCATTTCAATGTAGTGTTGCATGATACACCAACAATCACTTTTTGAGTGAAAGAAGTATCACCGCCATGCTGACAGACCTTAAATGGGATACCCTACAGATCTGGAGACTTTCACAGTCACTTGCTGTCTTGTTTGGTAGTTGTACACACCAGTTTCAGTAATCATCTCAAGTATGCGTACATACCTGGCTGTGGAAACTTGGGAGCACCGCCAAAGCCTCCATACTGATCATCAAAGCTGTCATTGAGCTGCTTGTAGCACTTGTCCATGACCTCTGACCCCAGGGGTGAAGGGTCACTGGATGACTTCATCTGGACAGCACTCTGTAGGGCCTCCAGAATCTTGTTGCTCTGCTGTTCCAACGCTGACTTGTTGTTTCTCCACTGCAGTCAAGGATACACTTCAAATTATTCTAAAACAACGACATAATTCCTGTAACCTGATTGGTCGATTTCTCATCATGTGGCCTGGCCCCAGTTTGCCTTGACAGGAGCTGACAACATTCTCATCCCATTGTGAACTGAACATGCAAGATAATCTAATGTGTAGGTGAATTCACTGTAGCAATACATAGTAATGGAATGAGAAGTATTATTCATTTCAGGAGAAATTTTAGTGATCTCCCATCTTTGAGACAATATACTGTGCATTGGACTTAAAAATTTTCAGTAAATGTTGTTGAATATTGGATGACTTGCAAGATTTGTGAAAGTTAAAACACCACAAAATATACTGCATATACAGTAACCTTTAATGCGCTGTTACAAAAAGCATGATCAAAAGAGCACTTGAATAATGCAGTATGATTCTATATAGCTGAAGGACAAGACACATCACTTGCTTTGACTGTGCAGTGATAGCGTATGAAATATGGTAGGCTCATTTGGTATGAAATAATCTATAATCATAAATATGGCCACTGTTTGCTTCAAATAAGTCTGAAGACACGACTATTCATTACTGGTGATCACGCTGATATTTTGAAAGCAGGAAGTAGGTACAGGTACGAAAGGTAAAATTTATTACACTGATAAGTGAACAACCTTGATGCTTATTTTTGTTTCAAACAGAATACACATTGCAAGTTATGACTTTAGAAAATGTTTTCTTTTGCACTGCTCACCTGCCTTGCAATGGTCTGTAGGATGGTGCCAAAGCCAGGACGGCCAAAGCGATCATGGGGAGGGAAGTATGTGCCCCCCATGAGAGGTTTGAGGTCAGGGGTCAACCAGACGCTCATTGGCCACCCACCTCCTCCAGCCGTAGCCTACAGAGAAAAATGATAATATATCATACTACATACATAATATACGACATTTCTTCAAGTTGGAAATACGTCGCTTTACGAAAATTTGTGAAAACCTTGTAAGTGTGAGAAAGGTCCACTTGGCATCAGCAAGGACTATTTCTAGATGGTCTCGGGCATCATGTAAGTTTGTTAGCAATGGGAGACAGGGACATTTTGTAGATTTTTTTTTTTTTTTTGAGGCATTTCTTAATCAAGTGTGGAAGTTTCTCACATGTGTAAACTTTTGAATGAAACTTTTCTTGGAATAGTTTGCAGGTTGTAACACTGGTGTAAGCTTTGAATAATGTGAGTGTCATTCTGGACTTAGTGAAGAACTGATGTTTGGTTACAACAGCTTTTCAGCTTGGTTGCAATAAGAGAACTTACAAATACCAAGACTTTGCAACATTGAAATATATCAAACTTTGGATCACCGTTTCCATGTCAACCTGCAATTCTTCTTTAGAATAATTCAGGTGGCCTAAATTTCTTCCTCATTGAAAACAAGGATAATGACAGCAGAAAGAGAGGGCAAGTGCAAGGTCAACAAAGGTAAGAAATCCAACTGAGTGACAAAGGAAGATCTTAACCCTTCGTTGTGCTTTGAATGCCCATTGGCAAAGAAAAACCCCATAGAGTTGTACATACTGTCAAATGTCCCTGGCACAAAAAGGGTTAAATCTTGTCCTTACCTGAATGAAAGTCATGTAGACCCGGTCCACATCGGGCCTCTCCTCTCGGTCCACCTTGATGCTGACATAGTGCTCATTCATCAGCTTGCCTATGTCCTTGTTTTCAAAGGACTCTCGCTCCATCACATGACACCAGTGACAAGTGGAGTAACCAACTACGCATATCAAAAAAAAAATCAACAACATGTGGCATTAATTCAATGCCCATGTAAGTACGAGAGCAATAGGTGATGCATCCATAATAATAATGACAAATAATGCACAATTTGGGGTTATGCTGTCAAGGTTCCTAATAAGCTTGGACACCTCAAAAGAATGAAAACAAGGAAAAGTAGCAATTACGCGGTGCGTAAAATATGTCCCCGCCGGAAGTAGCATTTAGTAGCAAAATGTACAATATAGGTAAAAAGATCAAGGTCAAAGGTGAAAGAAGTCAAGGGTCAAAATTCTATGTAGAAGTTTTGAAGCCCTCACCTAGTGCCATCACATAAAGCAAACGGAATCAAAATCGGGTTAGAAATGGCGAAGGAGTAGCATTTTGTAGCCAATGTACAATATAGGTTAAAAAAATCAAGGTCAAAGGTCAAAGAAGTCAAAGGTCAAAATTCTGTGTGGAAGTTTTGAAGCCCTCACCTAGTGCCATCACATAAAGCAAACGGAATCGAAATCGGGTTAGAAATGGCGAAGGAGTAGCATTTGGTAGCAAAATGTACAATACAGGTCAAAAATCAAGGTCAAAGGTCAAAGAAGTCAAAGGTCAAAATTCTGTGTAGAAATTTTGAAGCCCTCACTTAGTGCCATCACTTAAAGCAAACGGAATTGAAATCGGGTAACAAATGGCGAAGGAGTAGCATTTTGTAGCAAAATGTAAAATATAGGTAAAAAATCAAGGTCAAAGGTCAAAGAAGTCAAAGGTCAAAATTCTGTGTAGAAGTTCTGAAGCCCTCACCTAGTGCCATCATATAAAGCAAACGGAATCAAAATCGGGTTAGAAATGGCGAAGGAGTAGCATTTTGAAGCAAAATGTACAATATAGGTCAAAGGTCACAACTGAAATTCTGTATAGAAGTTTCAAAGCTCCCATGTAGTGCTATCATATAAAGCAAACTGAATCAAAATCGGGTTAGAAATGGCGAAGGAGTAGCATTTTGAACATTTTGATCACACACGGACGCACGGACAGACGGACACACGGACACACGGACACACAGACACACACACGTACGGAGCCCGTTTCATAGTCCCCTGCTCGAACTCGTTCGGCGGGGACAAAAAGGTAAGAGAAAAAGTGAAGTAAAAATATCAGACATAAGTGGGAAGACTAGAAACTGAGGAAATGGATTTCACATCCAATCACATGCACTTTTTGATAATAACAAGGATCGAGTATGCCTACGAACAAAAAGTATGTAAATTTTGTATAAAGTAACATTATTCTAGGACTTTGAGTATTCATGCCTTGCTTAACCAGCTCTGCATGCATGACAGAGAACATTGTCAAAGATGGATAATTTAGACGCACATGAAGAGGTGACACTACGAGAATGAGGTGCTCACCTGACAAGAATATCAATTTATTTTCAGCCTTGGCCTTGTCAAAAGCTTCCTGACCCCATGGAAACCTGTTGAGAAGAAAGAAAATAACAATAACAACAGCACTCAGAAGTCAATGAAGAGTCCACAGACCATCTGCTCACAAAACATAAATAAAAGATATTAGACTATCTTGTAATATGGGAAACATGTTCAAAATGTGAGCATCATTTCTCTCTTTTTTTCTTAAGAATACAAAATATAGAATCAGTATGAAAATCAAATTGAAACACTTCCAATAGGATAACATAAAGAAATCTTTCCTTGTCATTTTCCTTAGTCTATCCTAAATTTATGCTTTACTTTTTATTTTTCTGTTTTTGTTTATTTTGAGCTGGATTGATCGGCTCAATGGCCTTAATTACGGAACCACAAAGGACATGACATCTCAGCATATTTCTGTTTATTGCTCTTTGTGACAATAATGTGTGATAATCGTCTTCATAAATACAATGAAAAGTGTTGAAAGGAATTTAGAAGACAGCAGTCTTTACCAATCAACAGGATTGCTGGCATGCTGTAGCAGATAGGGAGACTTCTCCTGGGCCAGTCTGTTACTGAATACCTGTGCATCGCCCTCACTGCCGCCTGATGCCATTCTGGTGTGCCACAGACTGGGAGGGAGGGAAGAGGGAATAGATTAAAGGGTGTGTACAGTTCTGGTCGAGGTGAGGATTTAGCTTTTAACGTTTTGCGAGATATTCAGAAACCAATCTATGAGATGCCAAAGAGCATGCAATTCTAAAGGGTATCAAAAGTTTATTCCATGAAAATCGGTTTTGAAATGGCTGAGATATCCAAAAACAATGTGAAACAAAGAGATTCTAATAAAGTTGTGGCATGTCGCCTTTTATTATTATCACTTTTTTGGATATCTCAGCCATTTGAAAACCAATTTTCATCAAATAAACGTTGAATCCTTCTTAAAATTACATGCTCTTTCATATTACACAAGAGGTTTCTCATTATCTCACTTAAGAACGTTCAAAACATGAATCCCCACCTCAACCAGTACTGTACAGTCCCTTTAAGGAGGGGCACAGTTGATATTATTGCTTGTTCTGTCGGTATTAAAGCAAGGAGTTGAGATCCAGGGGGCAATAATATCAATGATGACGCAAACGAAAGCAATCTATATCTGTTTTATATACCCAATAGCAAATACATAAAATATGTATAAAAAGTAAATTTACTTCATCAATAGCAATCTCACTAGCCAATTCACATATCAGGCACTGCCTCAGATGTTTGCTAGTGTAGCACTGGACACATATCGCGCTATGGAAGCCAAGCATTTGCAGCTCATACATGTCCACATACATGACCCTAAATATAAACAAATATAGGGAAGTTTAGAGCTATGAAGGCCATTTCATACCATACAGAGGCAGTTGTGTACTATAAGGGTGTGTGTAGGCAATTGTTGAATTTATGCACCCAAATTTGACCAATCAGAATCGAGGCTTCATCAAATGAGGTATATAAACATAACATATATCTAGTGAGACAGTGAGAGCTAGAGAGAAAGAATATTCAAATGTTGTCATACAGATGTGGCAGACAAGAATACATCTGGGCCCATCTTATAAAACCTGTGATTGATGATTCAAATCAATCACAAATCTCTTGAAAGCTGCAAACAATTGCAACCTACAGTATGTTTGATTGATTGCAGTTCTCCATCTTGATTTCAATCATAACTTTTTTGTAAGATGGATTTGCATTAAATCGTAAAGTTGTGATTGATTGGAATCAATCACAAGTCTTTATAAGACGGGGCCTAGTTGTATCAAGTATGTCATCACTGACAATGGAAATCTCACAGTGTCTTTGTTGGACGAGTGTGCTTCAGCTGGGAGTGGTGAAGAGTCTTCTGCAGTTGTGAACACAGCCTCACTGCCTTCAGACCCTGACTGGCTAGATGTCTAAACATTGAAAGATTGAAATCTCCTACCACCTAGCAATTGTCTGGTGAAAAAGAAAACACACACATGTGCACAGAAGATATTATGAGGCACATAGTCATTACAGCATTGAGAGTATAGACCCTTTCATCTTTAAAATATTGTACAGTGCATATCCAAAAAAAAAAAAAAAAGAAAAAAGAAAGAAAAGGTACCTCGTAATCCAACTTTGAAAGTCTATACTTCTTAATTGTCATGAGGGGAGAGGGTAAATGTCATTATGAGCTAGCCCGACTAGACGCTTCGAATGGTGTTGAATGGTGTGTCTCCGTGCACCAGCACACTTGTGTAGTCTACTGTACTAGTAGGGTTACAGCGACAAGGAAGGCTGGGTATGAGCAGGAGACCCCCCCCCCCCCCCCCCCCCCATTCACATGAGCAGATTTCCTGCAGCTGCACAAGCTACTTCTAGATCCAGTCCCTGAACTGAATTTGACCAAAGGGTCACGTGCACACTAAAAATTCTGCAGTAAAACTTACAGCACCAATAGTTATACATGGGACCACGTACTTAAACTCTCTGCCTTTCATTCCTCTCAACCGTACCACGTACACCAGTCGCAACACCTATAATAAAGGTCGAAAGCTCGAATAAGCATCATAAAATATAGACTGACAGGACGTGTGATCTGAACAGACCATATACATCTCATAAAGTGTCCTGTGACTACGGAAATGAACGATAATTGGTTCACACTTTGATCAATTACCTGACGCTCCTTCAACAATGAACACAGCAGCATTGACCTAGTCCCACATGTGCTAAACGGTGTAGCTCGGATCGACGCTCAGGCAAGTCTTTTTGTACAGTCAAGTTGGGTACGCATGCATGCATGCAGCGCAGTAGACTAAACGTTAGTGGATGAAAACTCGTAGTGCACGTTGTACTGTAGATGGGCCTGTGGGTCTCTCCCCCTCAACTTTCTTGACCACAGATATCCAAGACGAACGAAAACGTACAAAGCTGTTCCAGAAAGTAGTACTAACAGTTAGTACAGTAGTAGAAGGTAAATGTTCATTTTGTTGTGAAATGAAGTAGAAAAGACTACGTAACTACGTTACCGGTCATGCGTAGCCGTAGAGTAAAGTAGAGAGTGAGTGTTTCACCATGTTCACAAAATCAAAAAAAAAAAAAAAAAAAAAAATGTATTTGTACAACTAAGGAGGTTCAAGAGAATGGAGTCACAACCGTCTTATTTCCTTTGCTAGATGTTCGATGCCGCCGCTCAAAAATATTTGAAGCATGTGCCGAACAGGATCTGCCATAGGAAGACAATTGACTCATGTCTCATTTCATAATCACCAGCCGCAGCCACTACGGCTGTTCAAATCCAAACTTAAAACTTATCTGTTCCTTTCATACTGAGGACTGTAATTGCTGTATGTCATTATTATTGGATCAATATTGTATTTTTAATTGGTATATGTTGTATTCTTTTGTTTTTGTTTACCATTTTCTTATTTGTTGAAATGTTTGAATATGACACTGTGTATATGCATGTAAATATATGATATCTTTTAATTTTTGAAGCGCCATGAGCACTGAAAAGTGGACCTGTGCGCTATACAAGTAGCCACTATTATTATTATTATTACTGTTATTATTAATTAAGGAAGATATATGTCTTTGTGATGGTACCGGTAATTACTTTTCGCTATCCCTTTTTATAAAAGGTAGGTGGTACAGGCACGAGGATGCGCGAATAAGAATTGCGCAAAAAAAGCTGAAATAAAGATGAAAATTACTCGACTGGGCATACCCAAGCACTAATCTGATATATATATCAATAAAGAATTATACTTGAAGATTATTCCATATCAGTTTTATTTGTGGAAATTAAGTGGAAAAGTGATAAAACCGGCTTTCCAGGATGGTACCAGTACAGTTTTAAAAAATTTCACATGATACAGCTCTGATTTACACTTCTGCACAAATTTCTGCAAGGATCGACTTTTGTTTTACATGCTTTTATCATTAAGTGAAATTTCATTTTATTTAATAAATAGATACCCGGTAAGCAAAATATGGCCAAAATGAATCTTCAGATTGCTCAGCAAGACGGTGGCGTCGAACATCGATCATCAAAGGCACAAATGCACCTGTGGAATTCTTTTGTACATCAATACAAAATGACAACTGTTTGAATAATCATAGTCAGTTGGAACTCCAGCTATGAAACCTCCTTGGTCTGACTTCCTAATGAAAATGAAAATTTTGGGGACTTTTTTCATGCATCCATTTAAATATGCAAGATCATGATGACTGAATGAGTTACAAAGGATTTTTTTTTAATTCTTTATCTGTAATAACAATCTAAAGGCAATTTTAATAACTTTGAGTGGGTGCTGATGTGATGAAAGGGTAAGTAATAATGCTACTTGTAGGCCCTAATTTAATGACACTAACATAACAACAACAACACAACAACAACAAAAACCAAAGGCAAACAAACCATAATTTTAAGGCGATCTTTATTTTTAACATTGAGATTGACTTACCGTTATCTTGTGAAACACCACCCAGCCAGGGTCTGTTAACATTAGATGTAGACCAGGCCTATAGTCTATAGACCTTGTCCTGTAATGAATTATTATTTAGAATGATATGTTACTAGGGTAGATGATAACTTGTATCACAGAAAAGGCAAAATATTATACAATCAACATCTCGACTTAGCTAGAATTTAAAATGTCCCGAGATCATATAATTTTCAAAGTGAAAATGAATGAATGAATTTAGACTCTACTTATTTAACTCCTGCTAGATTGCCCTGTGACATGTTTTTCTTGTTGTTGTTGTTGTTGTTGTTTTGTTCTCCTTTAAATGCAGAATATGTGACTGTAATTGCACTTTGTTACTATTAGGTGAATTAGGTTTAGTCTGTTACGTCTTGCATGAACTGCTGTGCTACATTACAAACATTGTTTTCACCCATTTCTATCACTTCCAATATTTCATTTTCCTCCTGTGTAGGTTCAGATTAAACACTCAGTATTTGCCAACAACACCGGTTCTCCAGCCCAGCAGGTACACACAATGGACAAAGGCAAATCATGGGGGAAGAAGAAAAATAAGTCCTACTACCGAAAGTGTGGTAAAAATATCTCCAAGAAAGATAACCTGCTTCAAGTCGGTATGACGGTAAGCCATTAAAATCCACACATTCTCTGGCACATACTATGAGTTCACAAGTGACAGGATTTTGATCTCAGTCTCACAGAGTTCTATTGTAACAAGAGGATGGTGGGAGTAGTCATGCTAATAGTTATGATGAAAGTGTTGATGGTGCACACATTTTAAGATGGAATATTCAGGAGTTTGAGTTCAGGATTGGGACATCATTAGTAGAGGTTTTTTTTTTTTTTTTTCTTTTCTGAGATTGGACATTTGACTTAACAAATAAGAAAGTGTTTGAACAGTATAAATAATACTGGTATGTCTTCTGCCCTCAGTATTTAGCAAGTCCAAGTTATTATCAAGTCAAAGTAATCAACTTCAGCTTATGGACCCCTTTTTCTTTAATCACAACCAGTGATATGAGACTTTTTATACTTGATTTTTTTTTTCATCTGTCACAATCGGCTGCAACAATGACCATGTCTGTTACAATTGGCATTTGTGCAAAACATCATCATGCATGCACCTAGTATTTGATTTTGAGCTGTGCATCTGCATATATGTGTATGTGTTTACTTTGCTATTATTTTATTCGGTGTTTTGATTTATGTCAATCTTTCTTCAGGGAGTTCTCATCACTTGCTCTGGATTTGAGGCCAAATGTGTCAAAGAGTCATACAATCTTCTCAATGAATATGCAGATCGGCTGTATGGACCTGAAAAGGCAACTGAAGAAGAAGAGGCTAACCAGAGTTGTGGTAAATCGTGATCAATTTTACATCGACCTACCTTGCAACTCTTCAGATGAGTGTGCACAGACTTATACTGAACATGCCACAAGTTTTGATGAGCACAAATTCAACCCTTGACCGTGTCTGTGAAAGGAATGCGCACTGAATCATAGTTTTGCTGAAAATATCCTCTGTTTTCATGGGAAAAGTTTAGGCAGTGACAGTCAGTGGGATCAGCATGCATTGCATACTGATCAATTAGGCTGTAATTTACGACATCAGTGTGCTACCAGTTTTGTTACAAATTTGATTGTAGTTTCATCTTGATAAGATACCTTGAATTATCAGCATGCATATTTTCATTACCATGTATTTTTTATGGGCTAACATCTCTTGATTTCACAATGATGTCACAATATCATCTACCGACAAGATTGAGAAATGTAGAACATTGAGAACATTAAGCAGCATAATATACATTAAGTCACTGTACTCTGTCAGAACAAAACAACAACAACAAAAATCATCTTAAAGCATGCAGTGGCGCTATAGGTAATGAAATCTGCAGGAAAACTGAAAGCAAATTGATTTTTATCTTTATTTATTTATTTGTTTATTTATTTATTTATTTTCATGTAGAAGAAGACAGTGATGAAGACATAGCAGAGTCCTTGAGGAAAGAAGTGAGTGAACTCAACCAGCAGTACGGCAAGAAGGACAGACGTTTCAAGTCTATTCGCACTGGAGCCAAGAATGTGATTTTTATTCAGACAAAGGTCGGTATTTGTATGACTTGCAAGATATTCACACTAATTGTCTAATTCAAGTTTGTTCAGAAAGCAAAATTATGTCTTGAGCCAAAGGTATTCTACTTTGATATAATAACGTCTAATACTATCAGGTGACAAGGTAGAAATTGCAAAGTAAGAAGAGAGAATTGAATAACCTCCACATGACCACTTGAAAAAGCTGTGTGATAATCTTTTATTGATTACACTAAACTTTAGAACTGCTATCTTTGCTAAAAATAAGTTGCAAGAACAGCTCTCTGCATTCAAAAGAAATGGATTTCACAATCTTTGTAAAGTTGTATGGCACTGAAGATTCGTTTTAAGTACATGTAGTTTTATGAGTCAAAAAATATAAAAAGCAACAACATAGGGCCTAGTTAAATGCCCTTGCACAGACAGTGGGCAGAGAATCGGTGGAGACAAAATGTTCTCATACGAGCGGATGGTATATATTGGCACACGAACAGGGCATAGATCCACATGAAGTGGTGTACAGTCTGCTGGCAGACCTAGAGAAGAGCAAGACCCACAAGGCGCGGCAGATCCAGCGCATGCTTCCCGTCTCCCACACCTGCAGGCCGTTTGAGGAGAAGATCGAGGCTACAGCAAAAGACATGCTCTATCCCTTCTTCCACGGCCCCGATGCAAAGGACTCCACCTTCTGCGTGATGGTCAAGTCAAGGAACAACAATAGTGTAAGTTGAAACTTTTGTTTCCCGTGGATAAGATGTCACTTCTTTAATAGTTACTACCTTACTGAGGAATGTAACCCTTCTAATATGAAATCAAAGTATCTTAACCCGTTGAAGACTAGTCCCGAGTACGCTTGGGCAGATGTCTATGGGAAATGTGTGTTATGATAAAATCAGCTCATCCTCAGTGCGTTAGAAAGGCAGCTAAGAACAACAGTGTAAACAAATGTGTATTTGTTTTCATATTGTAACATGGACCAATTAAGGTAGACTTTTTTTGATACCTCCAGATAGAAACGCCTTCTAGACTTATTTTGAATTGAAATTATCAGATGAAGAAGAATTTACAGAAGTTTCGTAATGTCTCCAAATGAAAGGCATCAGACATCTCAGTGTAAAACTGCAAATGATTTGTGTGTCATGCTGATTTCATCATAGCTTTGAAGAAGAGTTAGATACTAATTTGCTGAGGTCAATTTTACTGCACAATCTGACCTCAATAGCTGTCGAGGAATAATGTCATCCGTGTGCTGGCATCCATGGCGATGGAGGGAAGCCTGCACCAGCACAAAGTCAACTTTGACAACCCGGACCTCACCATCATGGTCGACGTCGTCGGCAAGGTCTGCTGCCTCTCTGTGCTGCGAGACTACCAGCGATTCAAGAAGTTCAACCTCTACCTCATCGCCAAGGGAACAGAGGAGTCGGCAGCAAATGGGAAGAGGAAGAGGGAGGATGAGAATGTACTGGAAGAAGACGAGGAAGGGAAGAGCGGTGTGGATGAAGAAATGAGCAAGAGGTTACGAGCAGAGGAACCGGAGGAAAAGGGCATGTCTCCCGTTGGACCTCCTGCAGAACCATTACCGGTGTCAAGCACTCCGCCCACGGCACCCCCTGAAGCAGTATCTTCCGCTCAGTCACACCCATCAGATGAGACATCGTGCCCAACAAACAGTAGTGAGCCACCTGTGGACTCCACCCCCATATTAGCCCCTGAGGCAGATGCCTCCTCCGAGCCAAGATCAGAACCATCAAATCAAAATGATGCAGTAATAGGAGAAAGGGACTGACGCAGTGACAGAATAAGGAAATAATCAGACCATGGATGATGAAGATCACGAGCGAGTTTTGTCTCAAAAGGCAAAGCAAACTTTTGTGGACAAAAGGAAGAACAAATAGTAAACTGTTTCCCCAAGCTGCCTTCAGACAGAAATTGAAATCACGACTATATCTCCATCTTGTTGAATTCTGAAGTGAAAAGATATTTCTTGGTATGTACAGACATGAGTATGTTTATCCTACAAGGTGCTCCCATCACAGCGACATGTTTATAAGGAAATTTTGTTACAACACTGTTAAAATTCAGCATCTATATTTATCCTCACTAATACTATGATGCAAAATTCCCTTCAGTCATGACGAAATTTCGACATAACAAAAGAAAAAACTATTGGTCGTGAGGACTTCGTTATAACAAGAGTTCACCTGTACTGGTTCAGTGAAATTGGAAATGTGACATAGTGCTGAAATATTATTTTTTCATGAAAATCATCAATGTACACTCAACATATTTTCTAGGTCGTTTGGAGTTCTGTTAGACAGGAAGGGATAGCCTATGAAGCTTTGGAACAATTCCCTCAAAATAAACATGCATTGTCATTAGGCGATGCATTCCAGTGTTGGTTTATGTCAATTGTGCTTTGTGTCTGCTGCAACAACCATGACACAGGATTGAAACATTTTCTTTTTCCTTAAGTCAAAAGGCTTGAGCATAGCTGAAAGCTCTAATAAGTTATTGAAAGTGCGCTACAATATTGTGAGTACAGTGCTTATCAGGGAAAGGTAATTGACCTTTTGACCTTTGCCCTTACCAGACTTCATCCATGATCAAACATGACCACCATCTTTTCTATAGGTGATGTACCTGTAGTGTGAGTTTTGTGGTCATAGCTCAAAGCTGTGGAATGATATTGAGGGTACACTGCAATACTGTATGACGCTAATCAGGGAAAGTTCATTGACCTTTTTGACATTGTTAGCAATTTTAGGTTATGTTCCTGTGGTGGGGTAAAAAGTCATATCTCAAAGCTCACCAAATGTTTGACGATGCTGCCATTGTAGCTGCGAACCACAGAATACATGTACATTCTTTGTAGTGATGCCTATGTCCGGCTTCCACAAGAAGTGAAATTTTGGAGAAATCTCTTTATTTTCTTTTTGTACTATTGTTAACCTACTGTGATATTATGGACTGTTGTAACCTCTTATCAAGCCATGCTGCCACATGGATTTAGCCAAAACTTTGAAAATTAATTATATTTCAGTGGATTGTCCGACTTCCTGAAACTTCCCTCCTTTGTTCTTGTGAGAATTTTGCATTCGCTGAATCCCCTATGTATTTGGAGTAAATTCTATGGAAATTCTCCATGTTTGTGATGGATGGTATGAATGCTTTGTTTAATCACACTCAACACACACACACACATACACACACAGGCACATTGACAAGCAAATTTTACAAAACTTCTTTCAGTACATAATACTGACAAAAATCACAATTTCTTCCATTTCTTCACTCTTTATTGCAGTAATCCTCACTAGGTAGCACACCACTATTCCAAGTTATCTACTTTTACTTTTAATATTTACAACACATTTGCACCTTCTTAAATCACAATAACCAGTACTGACATCAACATTCCTGACATATCCAATACTAATTGACAACATTCAGAGTAATTCTTGAATTCACCTTTTATCTTGACGTGAAAGTCATGTTAAAGTGCATTTTTAAATGGCATAACCACTTCCAACAAAATAATAATGCTTTTTTTTTCTGAAAATTTGATCATGCTGGGATTTGGAGTCAAATGCTGTCAGGACGTGGATTCAAACGTATGTGTTCTGTCAGCTGCCACGTAATGGACATTGTATTATAAAGCACTGTGTGTGGAAGAAGTACAAGTGATTTGTAAATATACTGATGAAGGTGTCATAAAGATGAATGTTACCCACTGCACATACAGATAGAAACATTTTCTTCCTAACAATATTTGAGAAAAGACAGGACATCGTTATCATGGTACAGAACACTGATCATCAGCATCAAATGATTTATGAGGTTCATCACAAGTCACATTCTGTAGCTGTCAAAGACACTGACTGAATTTAGACACACCTGTGGGTGTGCTAACAAAATCCTTGACCTAGGTCACATTTGCAAGGTAATTACTAAAGAGATGAAAATGATATTGTGCATGGACTTTGACAAGATATCTTCATGAGACAGTGGGAAACAATCTGCTCCACCAGAAACTTTTTAGACATAAACCCAGACGTCCACATGCTTAGAACTTTCACAATACTACAAATTATTTTCTATATAGTGGAGGAATAAAATGGCATGTCTGAATGAAATCTGTATAGCACAACATGCACATTCAGTTTTCATTTCCCATAAGACAATGGCTTATTGACAGCTAACATTGTTAGCAACACAGAATCACTGTTTAGATTATTTCCTTTACACCCCTCCTCATTTTCAAAGAAGACATTGAAAGTATGTCATGAATCAATGGACAAACCTATTATGCCATCAGCCAGACAGCACTTATGACCACTCTTTTATATATTTTTGAAATATTTTATTGCCACTCTGAGCAGATGAACCATAAATAACATAAGAACACATATATAAATATAAAAGTTGCAAGTCTGGTGTGAATGACCATGATGAAAGAATTATTATTTGAAAGTTGATGGGTGTGAGAATGGACACATATTATTATTATTATTATTATTATTTAACTTTTTAAATCTGCCTTCTGTAAATGGACGTTAAAATGCACAGAAAGCCGTATTGTTTATAGCATTAAAAAAAAACCCCACATCTACCGGTAATCACCCCAAGTATCATACACTACACAGCATCACATCAGCTTATCCAGTATCCACATGTTTATGAAATACCTCCACAAAGTATGACATTCAGAGATAAAAAATGTGCATGCATGTCATATCCATCAAAATCGGTACAAATTAGAACTGTAATCCACAGAAACAAATTTTCTCTGGCTTAAAAGAGGTACTGTGTACAACATATATTTAGCAAGTGTAACTTTTTGATTATCGGACTTGCCAACAATGTCGTGATGGTTAAAACTTGTGATCATGGAGTACAGTAATGTACAGAGACATGTACATGTGCACGTCACATTCATGTTGATACAGTATTAGAGATCATTATTTCACTTGTCATAAAATTTGCAAATGGCATCTGACTCGCTTCACTGGCGAAAATAATAATGTCACGAAATATATGGTGTATACAGTAATGTACAATGGCCCGGCCAGACTGATGTAGAGTGCACTCCCCTTACAACGAACACGGTAATAACGAAATTCCGGTTACAACGAAGTAAAAATTCAGGCTGCAACGTTATCCACTCTTTGTTGTTGTTGTTGTTTTGTTTTTTTTTGTTCGGTTATAACAAAATTTTGATATAACGAAAGAAAACTGACAGTCCAGAGGACTTTGTTATAATGGGAGTCCACTGTAGTATCCTAGCAGGACATACAGTACTGTTTACTTCCTCTCTCATATTGCCACATACCAAACAACTGTTCTGGACACCACCTAATCTATGGCAAAATAAGAACTCCAGCACACTGCAAAGACTTACTGAGGTATCAACAACAAAAACAACATAGGAACATAGCCATTCCTATTGGTTAAGACATTAAAAAATATGCTCTACTCAGCATAATTGACACACACTCCACTAGCAACAAGATAGCTGTGGACACAGCCTTATCTAAGATAGCTGTGGACACAGCCTTATCTAAGATAGCTGTGGACACAGCCTTATCTATATTGCGAAGTAAAGAAATCCAGCACACTGCAGAGTTTTTGTGGTAACAACCAAAAAGAACATAAACTTTCCTATTGCTGACAGCTGACTGCTCTACTAAGCATTCAATGTATCTGTCACACACTCCACTATCAAAAAGGCAACCAATTTAATCACACACCTGTAAAGCACTGAAAGCGAAGAGCTAAGACCTTCACACTGCAATTCAAACTTACTATAAACATGATCACTACGGAACGAGAATAATCTACACCATTTTCGCTCGGCTACATAGTCAACAAGTTTGACAAGTGTGTAACTACTAGTATTAGTCCTACACCTCAGAATTTGGATGTCTGCATCTGAAAACCCGATTTGGGCCCTTAGAAAGAAATCTGCAACAAGCTCAAAATGAGATCATAATACAAGGTATGTAAAATATTCTATTCATGACCATCATCTTACTCCAAGCGTTATACAGTAATGCCCATAGCTGAACCATCACCAAGTTGCTGTAATACAGTCTGAATATCCTGTAGCTGGAAAAAAAAAATCAAATGAGGGGATTTTCATAAAGAATATAAAATGACTGGTCTGTTCAAAAGTACCTTCCAACAAAGTTCCACTCTTCATTATTTTGTGCCCAAATTCACAGTCTAGGAACACCCTGAAACTTAAACAAGCCGAGTTTTACTGAAACATGTTGCTGTGGTGTTTCTAACCAGCCCATTGAGTTTGAATTCCAATTCCATGGCATATTTGACTGCATTCACACTTGACAGCCAATTTTCTCAAAAAGCTATGATTACCTTGTGGCTGGCTTTCATGCCATTTCTGTGATGAGTTTTTTAAAAATAAGTTATACATAAATAATCAATATATCTTTGGATAGCTTGCAGTCGGGAGAATACATGTAATTTCAAGATGCCAAAATCAACAATTATAACATATTAGTGGTATAATCAGGTGCATGGTGGCTGGTCAAACATTTTCTTCCTGTTTGTAAACTGGAAGACACCTATTAAAGTTTCTACAATACAGAATAAGCAAGATATCCTTCCGCACCCTTCTCTACACGGCCTGGTGAAGTTTCAACATTTTTCATCAGCTAAGACCCAGAAGGACGTAAACATTGTCAAAACGATGTCAACACTTCACAGACTAAATGGAGTTACACCATCCTGGCTCTCAGCAGACAATAGTACTTGCACTCCAGTTCTTGTTTTGAGTAGATTTGTTGGAAATTTTGTTGTTCTCTTTTTTTTTTATCAGTGGCCTATTACCTGCTAAAACAATGACCAATTCATATAGTCTTATTCAAAACTATTTATGGTAGTCCTATATTCAGCCACATGTGCTTTAAAACAACAATGTAGGTATATTTTTGTTTTCAATCCTTGCAGCAAGTACTGTATATCGGTTTACAAGCGAGTATAACATACACAACGCACATAATTTCAACTTGTTGATACGTATTGGAGGGATTTTGCATAGTACCACAGTGTTGACAGCTCAGTGGTGGGTAGATATTATTTATCTGCCAATAAAAAAAATCCCTGCACTTGTATCACTACACAATGTTTGTCTGAGAAGTTACATTCTGCACCTCAAAGTAACATCCCGAAATACCCGATGAAGTCATATAGGCCTACTCAAAAAGTACCTTTAGGAGTGTAACAGACCTCTAAACCTTTTTAAAATTGCAAAGAAGAGTAACATTTGTACAAATGAATCTTATAAGATATATTTCTGTGTACTGGACAGTTGTGCCAAAATAACAGTCATACTATGCATTCTTATAAAACGAGATAAAAATAAAATATTTGTACATTATCACATCTCAAATGCTGACAATCAAAGAGGAAAATTATCGGCCTCAGGTTATCGTGGATATTAATCTGTGGCCGAACATCAAAACTGCAGCTGCCCAGAAAGCTTTCACTGTAGTATATCATAAATGCCAAGCGATGCAGATTATTGCATGTAACCCATGATAAACTAAGGATAATCATTTCCTCATTAGCTGGAGCACAACAGAATCCACTGGTTCCGGTGCTATTCATATAAATATACACTTTGTGCTCTGCAAACAACATTCTATATAAAAAAAATAAAAACAAAAAAACAAAAAACAAAACAAAACATAAACAAAACCACAAAACAAGTTGCATTTTTCTGCAATTGTGGCCACATAGAGCACACCCAACTTAAATACCTTGCTCTTCATTTTTTTTTCAGTTTATGTTAAATGTATTGAAATCTGAAAAAAAAACTAACATTACTCTAATCCATAAAAATATCATTCATACAACTCTGATAGAAGTAGGGTCTATCCATCAGCTATTAAATACTAGTACCATATAAGAATACTTGTCTATCCATTGCAAAACTATCCATCTATGTTAGAATGGCACAGTTATCATACTCTCATTAATACCTCCAACACTTTGCACATGAAAATGGTAAAGAAAAAATAGTACTGCAAAAGACATGGCAAAGTGTTTCAACACCTCATTATCAATTACGCAATATTGCAAAGGCCAATACTTCACACATTATCGTGCTAATGCAGTGCACAAGATGGAAATCTAGTTCACAGCACTGTCTTGACCAAGCAGACTACACTATGAAATTGGCAACATATACCTGTATGGGATCTTGTGCATCAAGTTACATACCTCAATACCAATGGTACCAATTTTTGATTTGGTACTGCTCTAATGCACAAGCTATCCACTAGTATGTATAACCTGCAATGTTGTACACAACATCCTTTGGAAGGCCAATCTTGCACCAAAAGCTCAACTAGACATGATAAAAAAAAGCTAGTCTAATGGCAAGAGGGACTAATTAAGAGCTTGAAAATAAGAAGTGTACTTAAGTTGGGTATGCTACTATGGCTGTTTTTAAAAACAAAGTCATATATTGAAGTGGACATACCACTTCAAAGCCGATCACCAAAGTCAATTGCATCTCTTCAAAATCTTGCCTGGGTCTTTGCAGGGAGCTGGTTCAGCCACTTTAATATGGTGCAGAAAAATCTAAGTGGACATAAAGGTTTTCCAAGAAAGTCTGCAGAACATGTGTGATCTTACCATCAATGCTGCAACCTTTTTTTAATACAAATTTAATTGCACCACGTCATCCAACGCATGAAACTGCTCTCTGGACGTTCTTGGAAAATCTTCAGTCTCTTCACAAATTCATCTTTACAAGAAGTCAGATGCTTCACCAACAAAGAAACAAAAACAAATATGCAACATTAGCTTCCACACCAGCTTGTAGTATTACAAGTGGGGGCATTTCTATACATATTGTCATAAGTATTTCCCCAAAACATTTTTATGTTCGTATCTTTGTACTTGTTCAGCAGAGTGTAAAATTCACACAGAGTTTGCACACCCTGACTTGGTTCTCATTAACAGCAGTCTTCAACACGGTTTTCTTGGACAGGAAAGCTACCGTTTGTCCTGAGAATATCAGATTGTTGAAGATAGTACAAAGCTAAATGGGCTAGTTTATTGCTATTGAAAATAAAGTGGACAATATGATGTTTAGTACTGCTGTTTGTCCTGGAAAGGTGGGTTACTGTAAACACAATTTGTACACAATCATGTATATATGTACAGTGTATATGTATGTATACTTGTATTCATGTAGCTGATGTAATCTTTTGGTAATGCTGCAATGCTAAGACGAGTTCTGTATAAGTAATATGAGTGTAGTCGTAACATATTCCTGAGTTTTGAACAATTCAACCATAGAGGAATGCAGCCATAGTATGCCAAAGACTTCAGCCCTACAGCATATCCTGGACTGGAAATTCTCAAACAAGAATCACTTCTCAAACTGGAGACTACGAAATGTTGACAAATGTGTGTGAAACACACATCATGAGTGAAAAGAACCTTGCAGGCAGGGGTTGTAAAACAAGCACTGCAATGCCTGCAACTATGTATTGTGGATAGTGTATGATGCATGAAATGCAGTAGTTAAAGGACAAGTCCACCTTCATATGCACGTGGATTGAGTGAAGGCAACAACACTAGTACAGCACATCAGTGAAAGTTTAGGGAAAATCGGACGATCCGTTCAAAAGTTGTGAATTTTTAAAGCATCTACGCAGTCATGCCTGGATGAGAAGACTACTACAGTGCATGATGTCACATGCGTACAACGATGTAAGGAAAATAAAAAAAGAATTTCACAAAACTTTACTTTTTTAATAAAGTGCAAGTCCAAGTTTCCTCAAACTCTCACTGATGTGTTCTCCTAATATAGCTGCATTCACTCAACCCACATGTCTATGAAGGTGAACTCGTCCTTTAATGTGATCACGATCAGTGGTTCATGCATCTATTATGTATCATCGCAGCCCAAAGCTTTGTTTGTTTTTGTTTTATTCAAAACCAAATTCAAACAGTGAAAATGCATTTCTACACAGATTACATAATGTTTGAGAAGGAGAAATTCAGACCCAAGCAGGAGGACTACAAATTAAAGACTTAAAAAAAAGAGAGTAAAAGCCTTTGCTGATCATAGCTGCTCTGTGAGTCTATGAAAGATGCTGGTAAGGACCGGACGTGAAGCAACCGTCGCATGAAAGACTGATCTGCTCCCAAAGACGAGACGACCGACAGATTATGAAGGCAATTGGTGAGGTGATCGGATCTAAGATCAGGACCCGCAATCCTGCCCGTTCTGAACAACTGGAAACAGAACAATCAAAAGAAAATCATAAAACCCAATAAAGGTGATGAAAAAAGTGCTGTTATTGGAGAGAAGTCAACTCGATTTATAAGAAATCTTACCAGAACTGTGTTATGAACTGTGTTATTTCAATAAACAAGCCAAAAGAAAGAAAAAAAAATATTCAAGTTCTTCTAGAACACACCATTTCATAGCAGAGAGAAAAAGAATATCCTTATGTAGGAGATAGGATTTACTAGCAAGATCAAACGATGTATTGCTTTAATGCAATTCATGCTAACAATGGCAATACTTTTGCACATAATAAGGCACATATACATTTTTGTTCATTGATGAAGCAGCTCTCAATGCTCACTACACACACTTAACCTGTTGAGAACAAGTCCCAAGTATTCTCGGCAAGTGTCTGTGGGGAAATGCATATCGTAGCAAAATCAGCCCATCCTCAACAGGTTAAAAAAAGGTAAAATCTAACTTTATCACTGCAGAACTGTCCCTCTGATAGAAAAAAATTTATTCCTTTGCTTTTTCAGAAAGAAAAATGACCATGCACTCACAAAAATTGTACGCATACTGTGGATAAACGGAATTTCACTTCCAACCATACCTGGTGCCTTGTTTCCCTTCGTCTTCCCTTTCTTGAATCTAAGGGAAGACGAGAATATTCAGAAGCGCGATGCCTCGCCGTCTGGACCTCCCCTCAAGAATTCATGACCAAGGCCATTGCCGCACTTCCCACATGAAACCTGTGTCAGAAGAACATTAAAAAGAACTCTGGTCATGACCTGTTCAGGATGACAGTTTCCATGGCAGCCTCACAATGTTGATATAATCTGGTTCAAATTTTCTCAAAATTATTAGAATTTATTAATGTATGAATACCAATGCACATACGGAGATTTCTATAAATTTCTTTTGATACATTGTACATGCTTATTAATGCTGTAGCACTGCCCTTACTTACATTATAAATTGCTGAATGTTAAAGGATCAAAGAATCATAAAGTTTAGTATTTTTCTGTGGTTCAACTCTCTTTGTTTGAAAATTCTCTTCAATTTTAATCTTTCACGGGACTTGGGGAGTGTATGACAGGAAAAATGACTGATAATTTTTTCCCCCTCAAACATACATGATAAATTTATAAGACTAAAACCTAACATCTTTTATCTTTACAAATTAATTGATACAAGAGGCTGGAAGACAGGCTACTTTATAATGACATGAACTGGAAGATGGGTAAGATCTCAATGTTGATCATTGTAAAGCCAAGCAGTAGAGAGTAAACACAAGGGATAAGAGGGTGAAGTACTGAAGAGGGAGACATTTACACAGAGGGACATGTTGAAGTATTGGGTGCGACATGGACAATCACAAACAAAACATGCATAATGTGTGCTACCAGAAATGCAGTCACAATGTATAATGTAATAGTGGAAAGAGATAACAAAGAATCTTATATTTATCAGAGCACTTCCAACATAGTACGGTCTGCTATGTCGAAATATTGGACCCCGTGAGATTTTCGTGCCAAAATTGATTTTTTTAGCTAACTTTGTCAATTTGGGGGTGCTGAATCCAAAAAACTTTGGTTCCATTTTTTTCAACCACGTCTTCAGCCGCCATTTTGGATTTCAAAATGGCCGCCATAGCAAACTGTATTTTGACCCAATTCTCATAATGTGAGCACCATAGAAGGTTCAAATTTGATGCAAAAATCATGTTTATGATGTCAGACATTCTGATACACCATTTCCTGATGTTGTATATTGTTTTAATACAATTTGAGGGCTGCCATCTTGAAATTCAAAATGGCCACCGTAGCTAAATGTATTTTTACCTGTGTCTCAGGTTGTAAGCACCATGAAAAGTATAAATTTGGGGCAAAAAGCATACTTATGATGTCAGACATGTTAATATATACATTTTTGTTTTAAATGATGGATCATTTTGGTTGGCGGCCATCTTGAAATTCAAAATGGCCACCATAGCAAGTGTAATTGGGCCTATATCTCATATCATATGCATTGTGTATAGGTTCTAATTTGGGGAAAACAGCATGCATATGCTATCAAACTTTCTGAAACATCTTTATCTGAAATGATGGTCCATTTTGATATTATAGGTGGCCATCTTGAAATTCAAAATGGCCGCCATACCAGAATGTATATTTTGACCCATATTTCATGTTGTAACCAATACAGAAAGTTCACATTTCGGGCATAAACTGGGCTCATGATGTTGAACATTCAGATGCACTTTGATCCCCTCCCTAAAATTGCAGATCATTTTTGAGGCTGCCATTTTATCATTCAAAATGACTGCTTTTCAGCTAATGGCAAGCAACTTTTTGGCATATCAATGTTTATGGTGGTGTACATTGTACATTCTTTTACAAACACACACACACATAATTATACATTCTGTAATAATGGATTATTCGCATTGGCTGCCACTCTTGAAATTCAAGATGGATTTCGACCCATATTTGGTGCTGTAAGATCTTTACCCTGCAAACTCAAGCATGCTGGAGCACTTTCATGTAGGACCTATGTGTAAGTCAATCACTTTAGTAAATAGTATTATTATTGCGTAAGCGGGACTGCTTCCAGTCGGTACACTGCCATGTTGAAATGCAAAATGGCTGCCATGGGAAACATTCCTTTAAGAGCTTGCATTTGAGTAAAACTTGTGAATTGGAAAAAGTGCCTCAATAACTGTCTGAATGACTAAATGCCCCCATTAAGACGATTTGGTTGTAGAGTTTAAATAAACAATATTAACCGTGTACTAAAAATTCATGGGATATTTACTTAGTTTATGTCTTCTAGGCTCATTCCCTGCATGTGTTTTTGAAGTCACAGCACTTGTATAGGGCTGTACAATGGGGAGAATTGGTTCTAAATTCTTCCAGAAACAATTGCATTTGCATTTCGTGCCACATGAACATGATAATGAATTCTGTGGCTACCGTTGGTGTAGGAAGCTCAAAGCACTTAATTGCACAGTTTATGCATAGGCCTATCCGCTGAAAATAACTACAATGTACCATATTATATTCCCCTGTAAGTAGAAGCACAAATTAGGTTGTGAAAGTTTACGAGGTTTGTTCTCTGGATGTGTTGTATCAAGACTCTATACAAGAGCAAAGCGGGAGATTGTCCAGGTTGAAGTCATCCACGCCCAACTTCTGGAAAGCATGGACTGTGTCATTGCACATTCTGCATGATTCAAGGCTTAGAGAATTCTTGATCCATCTGCTCTTTGAGACATCCTCAAATTTTCAACTTCAGCCTGCACCATGAAAGGCATGACCAAGCAGACCTTTGTTTTTTGCAACAATTTGCAGAACATAATCTCTCAACAATGTCAATTGTACTTTTATCTCCTTTTCCAGTGATGGAGTAGACAACATGCGATGCAGTATTAAAAGAGAAGCAAAGATCAATTAGGAGAATGAAAATGTCAGTGTCTATACGTAATAATCATCAATATCTCTGAAATTCCCTGTTGCTCTTGAAGTAGCATCTAATACATGCAATGGAATGAGGATATCTGATTCCTCGTTGTGACGGGTGACAGCTCCCATAGCATCTTCGATGAACCCTTTGTTTCTTTTTTTTTCCCCGTGATGTGGTATCTGTGTCAGATGGAATTGACTGCTCAGTATTTCAACTTTCAGGCTGATTATTTGGCTCAGTTTTGTGGGTTTCTAAGGCATGGGTATGAAAAACCTTTGTTAGTGAGAATGAGGAGAAGGCCATAAAATTATGAGATGAAGAGTGATTGTGGAATTACTTAGAACAGTAGAACTTATAACTTCCGATAATTGTATCGTAGTGTTATAAGAAGGTATTGGTCCTCTTAAGCTTAATAACTTTTGATCCAATCTTAAATGGTGTATTTCAATTGCAAGAGCTGAATGTCTGGCCTTTCTCATATTAGCCCAGATAGATTTTTTTTTATTCTTTCAGATACAAATTCTTCATACAGAACATGAAAACTTCCCTTTTCATCTCTTTCTAGAATATCCTCCTTGAACCTGATTGCCAAACACCATATTCATCAGTTTCAATGCAGTGACAATTTTTGAGATTACCCTTGTGTGATGGTGTTCTAAATCATTGAGGAATTTTGATGCATCGAAAGTGCCACAGAACTGAGCTATTATTGCTCCTTTGTAGTTTTAGAATCATTGGCGGTAAAGCAGTAAGCATCTTGGAAGTCTTGATAATTGAGGATGACCCACACAGGGCAATCAGGAAAAAACCTACTCATTGACATTCCTTATTCATTCTATGTTATTCCAGAAACACATCCAGCAATTATGAGCTTCCTGATGAGTTGTTTCATTTTGTGGTCAACAAACAAGCTTGTGAATGGGATGCCTGGTAGGGTGACCATGGCATTTCTTGCCATTGCGAGACTTTTCCTTGTTTGTCTTCATTCTCTCGAGGCAGCATCAAGTTTTTGAAGATCACCTTTAATCGTATCAATGCTTGCTTTTGTACAGATATTTAATAACTGGGATTGAATGTAACTTTTAACGAGGTTCCACGACACCAAATAGTGTATTGCCTGAGAGGCAAAAACAAATCACGTGTGTATTAAGCGCATAGCTGTAGCACACAGTACGCAAACCACATATACCTGGCTATTATGGGACGTGGGATGTAATGCTTACACGCTTGCCCACACCTATGGGAAGTGGTATAGGACCCCTCCCCTACCCCCCCCCCCCCCCCCCACCATATGCAGTTTTTGCCCCTCAGGATGGCTTGATGACGTCATTGGAACCTCGTCCTTACAGTCTGAATTTATGGTGGCCATTTTGAATTAAGAGCTGGCTGTTGTTCTGTGTGACCTGAAAATGAATTCGAATGAAAATGAATGTTTTCATGAAAAATGAAAACTAGGACAATTTTGGCAAATTTATCTAAGGCGCTTACCACAGTCTTATATGTTTTTATATGGCCACCATCTTGAATCTCAAGATGGTGGCGTATCTAATGATCCACAATAGGAAACAGCTGTACTGGAACGTTGGACACCACAAGCATGTACATTACTGAAAATTTGATGCTCCTTCAATAATTGCAACATGAGGTATGGGTAAAAACGCTATGGCGGCCATTTTGAATTTCAAGATGGCAGCCTATGAATTGTATCAAAACAATCCACAATATCAGAAAATGATATATCAGAGTGTTTGACATCACAACCATGCATTTTGCACCAAATTTGTACCTTCTACAATGCTCACTGTATGACATATGGTTCAAAATATTGTTTGCTATGGCGGCCATTTTGAAATTCAAGATGGCAGCCTACATAATGTATCAAAACAATCTACAATATCAGAAAAAGATATACCAGTGTGTTTGACATCTCAACCATGCATTTTGCACCAAATTTAAAGCTTCTACAATGCTCACTTAATGAGATATGGATAAAAATACAGTTTGCTATGGCAGCCATTTTGAAATTCAAAATGGCGGCTGAAGACGTGGTCGGAAAAAATGGAACCAAAGTTTTTTGGATTCAGCACCCCCAAATTGACTAAGTTAGCCAAAAAAATCAATTTTGGCACAAAAATCTCACGGGATTACATAGTAGCCTCTACTAACAGGGATTTGGACAGACTGTGATTCACTCATTCGCTCACAATATATTCATTAACGACAGTATTTTTTTCCACATAATGATATTCTACCTTATTTCCTTGTTAAACATTTTAGCTATTCTAGCAAATGATTTCAGGGTCAAAGATATGATATTCATTCATTACTGAATAATGCCCAGGAAGTTAAAAAAAAAACAACAACCACACACACAATAACTACTACTTGCTGTCATAGAATATGTCCACACTCCTTGCTATCTAGAGTAAGTAGGAATTTGAATAAATTTGCTAGGTAGAAAGATTTCCTAAAATTATGATATTTTTGCTAAATTTGATGTGGTTTATATGACCTTTGCTGGAGTGACAAATAGTTTGCACGCTTGATTTCTCCCTATGTTTAGAATTTCTTTTCTGCATTTATTAGCCTCTTAGCAAGATGTTCAGTGTTGGCTGTCTCCACACACCTATACCTTTCTCACATAGAGTAAAAGCGATATCATTGTACATGCTTGTCAGCTTGGTCAGTATCACAAAGACCTTTTTTTTTTTTTTTTTTTTTTTTTAAACAGCTGTATGTATGCATGGATGTCCACATATTCATCACTCATTTTGTATATGAGAAAATTTAAAAAGGATTTTGTTTGAAAAGCCTGATTTCAAGTTTACAAAGCCATTTGAAATGCAAACAAATGATCCCTCATTGTGTTCAACAGAATATAAATTCTGTTCGTAATCATAAACTGTATTTCACTCGAACTTTTCTATTCTGAATCAATGTGCTTCAAATCACCTGTATGAAGTGGTAAATAAATTATACCTATCATTACTATTATTATGATTATTATTACAATTTGTATAATAATAATAATAACAATAATAAGATAATATAATACTAATAATAGTAATAATTATAATAATAATAATAATAATAATAATAATAATAATAATAATAATATTATTATTATTATTATCATTATTATTATTATTATTATTATTATTATTATTATTATTATTATTGTTATTATTACTATCATCATCATTGTTATTCACTAGTATAATGGACTCAGTGCAAAGCAAAACCGGTACTCAAAACAATGCTGCTGCTGCTGCTGCTAATGTTGCAATTATTATTATCATTATTATTATTATTATCATTATTATTATTATTATTATTATTATTGTTATTATTACTATCATCATCATTGTTATTCACTAGTATTATGGACTCAGTGCAAAGCAAAACCGGTACTCAAAACAATGCTGCTGCTGCTGCTGCTAATGTTGCAAAAAGTAATGAAGATGACATTGAGATGAGATAATGGTAAATTAAGGATACTCGTTTATGAGATTCAAGCTTTGGTTAATGTATGATGACTTACTTTTAGAGCTCCCGGACTCTCAAATCGCTTACTGACACTGTCTGCCCTGACAGTCTGAGTGAAAGCCGGCCAAGGTGAGTTGTGCTTGAACTTGGTTCTACTAGAGAAGAGCTCATGTCCACACTCTGCACACACATAGACACCTGTGGAGAAAAACAACCATGTTAAAATACTCTGCAGTGCACCTTTCAACAACTAATACTCTGAAAATATCAAAGACACACAGAACACAATTCAAAGAGTTTGTGTTTCCTGCGCTTGTGGCTATTCAATCTAAAAAAAATGAGAGACAAATTGTAAAGTAGATTTAAAGAGTATTATGTGTTGCTATATTGATACGAATGTATTTGAAACAAGAAAAACATAATCATATACAGATAGCTGTAACTCTATATTATGCAGTGATGTGAAAGCTCATAATAAGTCCACAAACTCACTGTGAACATATTATGTATATTTACATCACAGATGTCATTATAAAACAGGCATAATTAGGCCCAAATTGGAATGTTGACCAGTATATATGTATAGAAGAAGAACTAGAAAAGAATAGAGAGGAAGAAGTTTGAGGGAAAAAAAGGGGAAAAAGAAGACGTGGAATACAAAAAGATAGATTTGACTCAAGAGGTGAGTTCAAATGGGGATTTCTCAACTCTCACAGTTCATTTTTTACTTAGCAGGAGTGAGATGTGCAATGAATAACTAACCCATAAGAGGTACAATGTATGACTCGACTAGTGAGACTTTGAGGTAATTTATTTCTTCTGTGAGCATTTACACTTCTTCCCTCTTCTTTTCTCAAATCTCTGTCAGCAACACTGGCACCCTGTTTGCATACACCCATTACAGTGGCGGATCCAGAGGGGGGCACACTGAGCGTGCACTCCTTCTTTATTTTTTGTTAAACAAAAGATATAAAAAGAAAAAATGGGGCAGTGCGCGCCTCCCTTTAATTTTGTAAAGGTGCCTCCCCTTTACAGAATTCCTAGACCCGCCCCTGCATTATATACATGTATGTAAGATTACAACGCAAACAGCAGTTAGGGATGTTCCCTATAAAGAGTTACTCTGAGGAGGAACTTATGTTGAAAGAAAATTGTGCCCCGCAATATCAACAACTTGGTGAAACCCTGTACAGAGAGAACAATTACTAGGAAATGTAACTCCGTGGATGAATGGTTGTACAGATTCAGGTGACATGACGTGCTATGTGTCTTTCTCATTATATCCTGGTCACATGACTATAGCATCTCCAATCTATTTATCTTCAACTGCTCTATACATGCTTTGTATGCATGATTTTAGCATAGATTTTGCTCACATTAGCACGAAGCTGAATGGCCCAATGACTACATTGTACCTTCATATCGAGGGAAGTCATGAACATTATCACTCCTAAATGGAGCAACATCAGTATGTTCCCTTTGTGAGACAGTATACAAATAATGAATGTTTATGAGTGCAATGGACAAAATATTTCATGAGGTGAAAGATGAAATGATCCATTCAACGAGGTGTAGCCAAGTTGAATGGATCAAACATTTCATCTTTCACCGAATGAAATATTCTGTCCATTCCGCGAATGAAAAACATTTATCATTTGTTTTATATAACGCCTAAAATAGATCCTTGTCATTTGATGTTTTACTAATTTAAAAACAGAGAGAGATCTGAGATCGCGAGAGTGCTCGCTGAGCGCTTTACGCTAGCGCGCTGTCGCATACACACACTGCAAACGCAAGCGTTTTACACGCGTAGTGTGACGGGCTCTCAGCGAGCGTGCAGTGGAGCAAATCGTATGGATCGAAAATTGCACAGCAAATGGAGCCACAATTGCATGGATGATGACGTCATAGTGAAATGGGCCGAATGATCAATGTCACACGACCAATCAAATGACAAGGATCTCTTCAGGCGTTATATAATACCTACTGGTAGTTACAGTTTGGGTACAATTTAAACAGGCAGTTGACCTCCCTGGTTTAATGCATGAAATGGACAGTACAAGGCAATCAAATTACAATCATGGACATGGAGCCACAGTGATCATATACGTATAAAACCTGTTACAGTGACTGAGCCTTTTCTTCCATTGCCCCCACATTGTTTGGAATAAACTTCCTTGTTAAATTCAGAAATCTCAAATCATTTGAAATTCTTCTCAAAACTTATCTTTTTGACCAGTTGTATTTTTTTTTAAATGAGGCGCACTAGGTTAGTTACAGTAGATATTCTTTATTGTATTTGAATGAACATTTTTTATTCATTTAAAACTGTTATTTTTGTTTTACATTGCCCTTGTGTTTACAAGTTTTCCTGTATATGCATCAGTGCGCTTAGAAAACACCTTCAAAGCATCATATAAATTCAATTAACCAGTACTATTACCTCCACCAAAGGAGGAGGTTATGTTTTTCATTACTGTGGTTTGTTCGTTTGTCCGTGTGCAAAATAACTCAAAAAGTTGTTAACGGATTTGAATGAAACTTGCAGGAAAGGTGAGAATGACACAAGGAACAGATGATAACATTTTGGAAGTGATCCACGAATTTGCATGGATTTTATGAAGGATTTTCAATATTTTGGCAGGTAGGGCCACTGAACTTGGGAGGTCAAGCTATGCATTTTTGAGGTTTTATATTCGCACTAAAAGTGCTATTCGAGTGTCTGCTTTTTAAGGCATGGCGCACTGCACACCTGAGGGTTGATGATGTGACAAAAGGCTTGAACTGTACAGTATTGGAAAACTGGGCAATTTTCAGCATGAGGTATACATTATGTATGGGTGGAAATCAGATCTCTCTATGGAAGAACAAGATCATTGGTGGAAAGTAGCTCCTTGGAGGAGGTCTGCGCTCTCATACCCCTTTCAGGTAATCGTGGATGCGGATAATAGGAGCAATAAGTCATAAAATTTTGATTACATGAACGGGAGAGGAGTAAAAAAGTCCGCATTATTTTGATGCTGCTATTATATCCGCATTATTGCGGCATGAGGAGTTGATCGAGAATGTCTACATGAACGTGTTTTACAACTAAATGCGGACTAACATTCCACAGTTCGGTCAAAGGTCACTCGATTTCCCGCACAACCGCTGAATGCTGAGCTTGAGCGAGAGCTGTGCATACACGTGAGTCCCGTCCCAAAGCCCCTCGCGAGCGCGCGCTTAAGGATATATCACCGGAAACATTACGTCATTATAGAGGCGTGCGCAGTAACCATGACAAATACTCCCGTCTTTCGCACCGTTATATGAACGGGCGCTCGTAAAAGTAGTGCGCACTTCATGGGATATATGAACGCGATTTTGATTACTTCATCCGCATTATTTGGATGCGGATAATTGAACCACGATAAAAGAAAGGGGTATCAGAGTGCTTCTCTCGTTTTTGATTGTTATCATTGTGTCCACAGGTCACTGTTCAATGAATGACTGATTAGGAGATTGACAATAATCTTGTCCTTTTTGTTCTATTCTGCTCATGAAGAGTTTACTGTGCTTTTGTTCCACCCTCTCTACTTGTACCGTATTCAAAAGACGTCACCTTGTAAGTTAAAGGGCTATATAGTTTTGGTTGAGACCTAACTTCAGGTTTTTAACATTTTTTGGGTGAGATAATGAGAAACCTCTAAATGAAATATGAAAGAGCATGTAATTCCAAGAGGAATTCAATGTTTATTTGATGAAAATTGGTTATGAAATGGCAGAGATACCCAAAACAGTGCAATACTAATAAAATGTGGGACCCACATTTCATTATGATCGCTTTGTTTTACTTTGTTTTTGGATGTCTCAGCCATTCCAAAACCGATTTTCATCAAATAGACTTTGAATTCCTTTTAGAATGGCATGCTCTGTACCATTTCATACAGTACTAAGTGGTTTCTTGGTATCTCACAAAAAGTTAAAAGCCAAATCCTCAGCTCCACCAATAACCTGTTCCTCCCGCAATTCTCTGAGCTCTAGCCTTCAATGCCCCCAAATGAGAATCTGTTTGCAGGTCGACAAGGAACGGACAGGTTGGTACTCGACCTGTGCGAAAGCAGTCAAGCGGTACGTGTTGCACCTTTCCATGGTCAACTACATGTGCCATTGAGCAATGAAAACATCTATCGGACTCAAGGTATGAATACAGCTTGCAGTGTTGGGCTCACAAACCTTTTTGTTATACACAAAAGACGCATCTGAATGGGGCCAGAGAAACTCTGAATCTACTGAGCTCAACCTTGATCACTGTACATCTCCATACAAGTTTCATAGCATAACAAGTGCACACTACACTGACAAAAGGGCAAATTCTGATATACAAATTGTACATGCAGTTTTCATTATATGTAGAAAGAAAACAAATACATTGTATTGATAATAAACACTCTAATCTTACCCTTCTTTCAAAGCCATTTTCTGGGCAGCATAACAGAAATAAACATGAATTTTGGCCATAAATGAAGGCACTCTTGTCTACATTTTGGAAACCTGCAGGGAATGTGGTGGTTGCGTGATTTGTGATGGGGTCGGGATCAGAAATGGAAGCTACATTGTATCACAGACTTACTGCCAACTTTCTCACATTTCGCAACATGATCACAGCAATTTTCTCTGATGTAACACAAATGTTAAGCTTGCAGAGACTCCAACCCTAAGCACCTTCTGATCTGGAGATTCTCCTGCCTGAAACCCCTAGCAAATGGGAGACTCCAACTTGATGTGCGCAAAGCGCATATCACGAGCACAAAGTTCCTTGCGGCCGGGGTCCAGGGCCCGCTTGGGCCCTAGAAGCTCTAACCATTAATGATTAGGGTTCTTGATGCTCTCTCGTGCTATCTAAAGGCTTATTTTTCAACATACGAAGAAAAAAAGTCAGAAATCATTTCAAACGGGAGACACAGAGCCAGGGCGGGAGAAATTAAATCTCAAACGGGAGAACGGGAGATTTTGCAAAAGTGGGCTTTCTGCGGGAGACCTCCCGTCGAAAGCGGGAGAGTTGGAGTCTCTGAGCTTGATAATCCTGCAGCGGAGAGCAAAGGCACGACACACGCTATCGCAGTCGCACAGTGTTCAATGTGTCAGCTATGCAGCTAGAAGCGCAGTGAGTGAGGCTGGCTTTTAGTGACTTTACCACTTGTCAAACGGCGTTCCATACAGTGAGCAAGAGAAGCTCGCCAGCTGCTCAGTGCGCAGTGGTTCATGGGATATCACCTTGGCCTATGGGGAATGAGGTACCGATAATATAGAGGGCCATACAGTGCTCAGTGGCCTTGTTCCTTGTGTACATCTTCACTGTGTACCAGGTACTACATTTATGGAGCTCCGAGACAGGTAGCTCAATTACAAAACATTAATGAGCAGTGAATGGAGGGGTGATTGATGTGATACAATGATATTGCCAGCATCACTGACACTACACTTAGTATATAGTACAAAGTAGGACAACAGAAATGTTAAAAAAAAACACGTTAGAAAATGCAGAAAATAAACATTTTCATACAAACTAACTAATGTTTTGTGATTTGCCCTTTGTTGAGTTATCCCAAGACCAAGACTGGTTCGACAACAACAACAAGGAGATCACCACCCTCCTCCAGGAGAAGAAAGAAGCCTTTACAGCCTGGCTCAATGACAAAGACTCCCAAGCGAAGCGTGACCGCCTCAAGAACATCAGAGGAAAGGTGCAGACCGAGCTGCGACAGATGAAAGACAAGTGGTGGGAGAACAAGGCTGCAGAACTACAGCAGTACGCAGACGAGCACAACTCAAAGAAATTCTTTGCCAGCCTGAAGGATGTGTATGGCTCCACGCCAAATGCAATGGCACCTGTGCGCTCTGCCAATGGAACCCTGCTTACTGAGAAAAGCAACATCATACAGCGTTGGAGCGAACACTTCAGCCAGCTACTAAACAGACCTTCTCAGATCGACCAGCAGGCCATTCAAGATATGCCACAGCGCCCAGTCCTGGCCTTCCTTGATGACCCCCCAATGTTGGCAGAAACCCTGAAGGCAATCAAGCAACTACATGCGGGGAAAGCACCTGGTCCTGACGGAATACCCCCAGAGATCTTCAGAGAGGGAGGTGCAGCCATTGCCATCAAGCTGACCGAGCTGATACAGCAATTCTGGGAAGAAGGATCGGTGCCGCAGGACTTCAAGGATGCCAACATTGTGCATCTGTACAAGAACAAAGGGGACAGAGCTTCATGTGACAACCACCGGGGCATATCACTATTGAGCATCGCAGGAAAGATTATGGCCCGTGTTGTTCTGAACCGCATCTCACACCATCTGCTGGACGACGTGGTCTCCGAGAGCCAGTGTGGATTTAGGAGCAACAGGGGGACAATAGACATGATCTTCGCATTACGGCAGCTACAAGAGAAGTGCCGAGAACAAAACCAGAACTTATACATCCTCTTCGTAGATCTGACGAAGGCTTTTGACACTGTCAGCCGTGAGGGTCTGTGGGCTATCTTGACAAAGCTGGGCTGCCCTCCTAAGTTTGTCAGGATCATCCAGTCCTTTCATGATGGCATGATGGCTCGCATTGTGGCAAACGGAGATATCTCTGACCCATTCCCAGTCTCCAATGGTGTAAAGCAAGGCTGTGTGATGGCCGGCTCCTACACTCTTCAGCCTCATGTTTGCTACCATGCTCTTCTGTGCCCTCTCCAAGTGTGATGCTGGTGTCAGTATTCGGTACAGATGTGATGGCCGATTCTTTGACCTTAGACGTCTGAAGGCAAAGACCAAAGTCCTGAAGGCCCTTGTGAGAGACTTCCTGTTTGCAGACGATTGTGCGCTTGCAGCACTGAATGAACCAGACCTCTCAGAACTTGCCACTTGTTTTGCAGAAGCAGCAAAAGCCTTTGGACTGACCATCAGCCTGCAAAAAACAGAAGTGATGCTCCAGCCTGCACCTGGCCTGTCACCTCCTGAGCCTCAGATCGAGATCGAGGGCACAAAACTGAACAACGTGGAGAGCTTCACATACCTGGGAAGCTGCCTGTCTTCAAACTGCAGCATGGACAAGGAAGTCTCCAAGAGGCTCGCAAAAGCAGGAACTTCGTTTGGCAGACTTTGGACACGTGTGTGGGGTGAACGAGGCATCAGGCTTTCTACCAAGCTGGCAGTCTACAAGGCAGTCGTCGTCACATCCCTGCTCTATGGCTGTGAGACATGGACGCTGTATAGGAGGCAAAACCGTGCACTTGACCAGTTCCACCTCCGCTGCCTGCGACGAATCATGGGAATTTCCTGGCAGGATAGAGTCTCAAACACTGAGGTGCTTCGCAGAGCCAAAATGTCTGGGATCGAGGCCCTCATCATGAAGGCCCAGCTCCGATGGGTCGGACATGTTGTCCGAATGGATGATACTCGTCTACCAAAGATGATCTTCTTCTCCGAGCTGGCTTCTGGAGCAAGGAGCATTGGAAGGCCCCTGAAGCGGTACAAAGACAGTCTGAAAACTTCCCTTGTTGTCTGTGGCATCTCAGCCCGTGACTGGCAGTCGCTTGCCTCTGACCGCACCGTCTGGCGCCCAGCTCCAAAGGGGTGCAAGACTGTTTGAGGAGAAGCGCCTCAGGAGCTTGGACCAGAAGCGAAAAGCCCGCAAAGAGAGGATCACGGACCCTACTTCTGCTGTGGCATGCCCAACATGTGGCCGCGTCTGTGCGTCCGCCTTTGGGCTCCGCTCCCACCTCCGGCGTCACTGACGTCATTGTCGAACCCGACAGACTTCCATTATTATTATTATTATTATTATTATTATTAAGTCAGATAGTTTGAAAATGCAACAACAACGTACAACAACATCGCAACAACAACAAAAGTTTGAAAATGCAATAAGCCAATAATAATATCTTTATATCCAAGTCTCATGTAAATGAGGTTAGCCTTGTTTGCGTGTGACTCTACTGTTAATAAATGTACAAGATATGTACTCACCATCTTCAAAATGGTCTTTGTATTTTTCCCCACTGAACCACGAACAGAAGGACATGGTGTTTTCTTGTGTAAGCCGGCTGCACCGGCCTAGCGCAGAAGCGGCAAGTATGAATGCAATAACAACACACAGCAACACCAGCGGCTCGGCTGGATTTATGATTTATAAAATCTACCGATTGACTGGACGATTCAAATTGTCTTTCGCTGGATAAGGTTTGATTGACGTTCAGCACGTTTCTATCTCGATTCTTTCCATCCGCTTCACCAACAGGAGCTATTTCAATATACTGGTTTCGGGTGATAATGCCGCTGTTAATAGTTATGTTACTTGGAACCTCCGTACGATTATGCAAGTCACTCATTACCTACACCGTGGCGTACCCATACGTACGTATTACTACTGTACTAGTATGTAAATCGTGCTTACGTACAAGGCTGTATGTATCATACTAAAAGTGTATTGAACCCGGAACCGCGATGGATCGCATTCCACATCCCAGAAATATTGTTTGCCGTGAGTTAACCTCACTGGACAATAATACTAAATTCAAAATATCTGTGTATATGATTCAGATCACTGCTGCACATAATTTTGTGCCAGGTATGCGAGACACTATACTTTTTGATGGATGCAAAATTATCCATCTAAATGACTTTTTTTTTTTCACTATTGGTATTATTAACAATTCAGTGGGATAAATTTATTTTGTTTTGATTAATTTTGTTTCCTTTATGTTTACTGATTTATCCATCTATTATGATGATCAGTATTGTTTATTTATCTTTTAGGGTTGTAGGGGTGGGGCATCCTGACGGAGCTGGTTTGTTTTATTTACCGGTTCTCTCTCTTATAGGCCCTCTACTCTGCTTTCCTTTCGGGAGATAGGATACCATCTGCAAGCGCATGGTCCAGAGATCGTGGGGGTTTTCCCCTCAGTGCGACATGCTTCCCTGGAACAAAAGATCGGATAAGCCAGTTCGTAGTTAGCTCTATATGCACGTTGGTACAAATGACCTTTCTTTTTTTCTTAGTTGGTTAGGCACTTCACTCACATTCAAAGCAACGTAATGCATAACGGTAGGTTTGCCCGGTGTAACAATTTATGGAATTCGTGTTAAACAAAAATGATCTTGCACAGCGAGACCATGTGACCAGAATGGTCCGTCAAGCAACCTTCGGGGGAAGCATCCATTTCTTTGTATTGTATTGAATGCATTAAAATCCTGTTTATATTCGTAATGCCAAATACCAGGTTTGCAGTCAGGTGGATGTAAGGCTAATGGCGAGTATCATGTACAAGGATTGCATGAATAATCATTATATCCTACAGATGCTTATCTCCGTGAATTTAAAAACCATCATGCGCTTTGGTACCAATGACCTTTTTCTGCTCATGCGCAAAGTGGAACTATTATACGAACTGGCTTATTCAAAGGCGTTCCACAAGGATGCTACTCTCTATGTTCTCAGACCTCACCAGGACATCATTCACCCTCCTCGGCTCCTCTCTCCCTCTCTCCCTCCCTCCCTCCCTCCATCTCACTCGCCATTTTTAGCAATCTATATCTGTCTATATTATGTCTATATGTTTATCTGATATAGTATCTGTCTCTACCTTCCTCTTCCTCTGCATGACTGTGCATGCGTCTGTCCATGCACACCAATTATGGACGTCATGAGGTTGTGAAACAAATGATTAGTATACAGTAGGCCTACAAAGAGTTCCCTCATAATGACATGTGTGCATATAATATGCATGTATTATATACTGCCCTATATTAAGATTGAGTCCGTGTATTAGTTATCATAAACTTATCTTGGTGCTATAATGTTTGGTACCAGTATTTATAGTTACGACTCCATTACGTCTCCCCCCCCCCCAACTCTCTCTCTCTCTCCCTCTGTCACACACGTGTGTGTGTGACAGAGTGCACAAACACACACATCTAATTATATATATATAATATATATGCATATATATGTGTATATTTTGTATACCCATACAGACACACAAACAAACAAACACACGCATGAACCTTGCGTCATGAGGCTTATTTAGGAATACGTCATGTACTCCAATAAATTGATTAAAGATATCGTCATCCCCCCTCACCCGACAAGGAGCTTCTGCATATTTAGTATTGAATTTCAATCATTCAGCGCACGCTTTTGATAGAATGTTTGGGAAATTTTCAATCCAAATAGTGATAAGGCGATACACTCTTAAAAATATCTAGTCATTTTGTGACTAGATTTTTGGTTCATATTTTTTCAACTAAATTCTAGTTATTTTGACTAGAATTCTATCAACTTTCAAGCAAATTTGACTACAATCGAGTCAATCGTTTGTACGCTTTAGCTAGAACCGTCTTGTCAACACTTCTTTGAAACGTGATTGGCTCTTGTCTGCGCGCTTCACGCAAAGAGCTAGATGGCGGCGCGCGCAGAGAGCAAAAGCATACTCGATCGCACGATCCGTGAGGAGTGTGTATGCTGAGCGTATATGTAACGCATCTGTACCTAGCGAGCGCCACGTACAGTACGTACGTTATAGTACGTACTTGATCAAAATGGAGTTTGTGGATGACAAGCTTTCTGAGTGGGGCCTCGACAAATTTATCAAAAATTTTGAGGGTAAGTGCTGTATTTATTTTGTAGCATATTTTAAATTGTGTTTAGAAGCTTGTAGTGTACAGCTTCATATTAGGTATTGATTCAGTATTATCTAAAAAGATAATTCGCTAAAATTGGGCGAGCTCGGGGGAGAGCTGCTGCTGCCTTGGGCCTATCAAGTTGCCTTAAATTGTTCGCGCCTAGCCTAAATGTGTAAAACGTGCTGCATGAACCGTTGCGTTGTTGGGCGGGAATGATTAGCAGCGTAAACATCGGTGAACATTGCAAAAACAAAAATCCCCCCAAAATCGGCTTTGTGACAAATATGGTTTCAAGCAATTGTAAGATATGCTGTTACAATATTGGGAGGTCTTTACTAATTTGGTTAGAGACGATTACGGTGATGTAGAAACCTAATCAGATTTACCGCACTTCACCACCTTTCAATTAGCAGAAAGTTCACTTTTCGAATGAATTCACAAACAACCGCGCACTCGCAAGTCACAGGCGAACGAGCCGATCTCCGTCATTTTAGGGGGCTTAATTCATTTTGGCTCAACCCTGTCAGTCCCTACCCGTCCTCTTTCCTTCGGTCCAAGATCTATTTGGCACCTAGTTCTAACTGCACTTGGTACAATGGTAGCCTATAGACCGGTGATCTATCTATCGAGTCTCTGTACTGTAGTGTAGACCTAGACCTATCTACCAGTACCAGTAGTACCAGACAAAAGGTCTAGCCTTCATGTAGAAGAACTCTAGTAGATCTATAGTACCGGTATAAGGATGTAGGTAAAGTACTAGGTCTAGAGGCATTATTGTGAAATAGGTCCTCATTCACTTCTTCACACGCGCGCACTTGCGTGTAAAAGTACCGTAGGCCCTACTAGAATCTAGCAGTTAGTCTTAGTTGCTTGATCTTTTCCTGATACGATAAGCTAGAAATATAGTCAAATACAATATAGATCTAGATATACTTGGTAATTGAACATCTAGTCTAGATCTTCTAACTACAACGTATTCATTTTTGCTAGTGTAAGCCCTTTCAGTCCTCTTCTCATTTGGTCTAGATCTAACTGACACATTGCGCTTGGTACAATGGTAGCCTAGACCTCGGATCTATAGGTCTACTGTAGAAACTACCACCAGTTCCAGACAGAAGGTCTAGCCTTCATGTAGAACCACTAAATAGTGAGAAGCTCTAGAGGCATTATCGTGAAATAGGTCCACACTCATTCACTATGCAAGCGCGCACTTGCGTGTAAAATAGTTTTAGACTTAGTCTAGAATAGCCCGACCAGATGCCGTGCGGAGCCGGTTGAGCGACAGGGCTGTGTATGTACTACATTTTGTATAATTAAGTCTAGAATTAAAAGTCTAATGACACTGACATATCTAAAGGGAAATTCGACAAACTGATGTGGCTCTAAGTACTGTCATGGAACTGGGTGTATAATCCCCAGAAAATGATTGTGTGCCAGTCATGTTATATTATGGTCTCACACTGGCAATATGTACTGTACCCATTAGGAGAATAATGTGATATGGCGGAGGCATACCAGTGGCATAGCGACATTTCTAGATTTTAAGTTAAACAAAAAAGTATCCTTTAGGACACCTAAATATTGTGCACCTATCAGGATCAAAGTGGTCATAACTTAAAATATTTCAGTTCTATCCCTAAAGATATACATTTTCAAAAATGAATTTCCAGAGGATTTCCAAAATGTAATTGAGAATGAGGTAGGATAAGGTGGTAACATCTTATAAATGGATAAATTTGACTTTTGATCCCAAAATGTCTTATTTTGAACATCCTATGTGTTTTCCCTTTGCTCTTACCATGAAATTTTCAATATCTTTTAATAATTAATCATGAAATCCCATTTTTGATGATGCATAAGTTATAATGATTGGGGTTAACGTTTGTTAATTTTATAATGAAAGTGCCTACATGTTAACTTCTGCTTTTATATATCACAGGTTGATCAAGACTTTCGGATACTTTTCGAAAGTGAACTCTGCAGATGCCCTCTTCGAAAAATGGCCGAAAATGTCAGCAAGAGTTCTGGAATATGCAGAAAAACAAGTGCAGTGGAAGAAGATTCTCAATGTCGAAGATTCACATTCAGGTATCACATTACATGAAAATAGCACAATTCTCACGGGAACTTAACCATTTGACTCGTGTATGCATTATATGGGAGGGACAATGATCTAAGCAGATATTGGGGTCACGATTTTAAAGGTCAAGGTCATTGCGTTTATATATGTGAAAAGGACACTCTTGTGCTAACTATTTATTTGGTGGATCAAACATGAATCATACTTGCATATGAGAGGGACAACGATCATATTAGAGTTGGGATCACAACATTGGCCTATAGATGGGGAATCTGCATGGTTTACGCGCAAACGTAATGTCAATGACCTTCGACCTCGCCCACTGTTGACATTATTTGATCTGGCCTGCAGCCACTATTTGCATAACACACTTGTTATTCACATCACACCCTTCCCGAGCTGCTGCCCCGCCAAAATAGCCCGGGCTTAATCGGGTTAAGAGTTGAGAACCATTAGATCAATATGAAATGGGCCTGACGCAACGTCATTTAAGTAGATTTTATTTTCCACTTTGTGTAATACATTTCAAATTGACACTGTCATATTCCTGATCTGGCAAAGGTGGAGACATAAATTTTGACCCTGTGCAGTCGAGGATTCATCTGTTGTAGGTTTTTTTTTTTTTTTTTTTTGACGGGGGGGGGGGGGTAGATCCATCAGAAGAGAAAAATGAATGTGTTCACTCATGCATTAAGTTTCTCTTTGTTTCAAATACCAGGTTAAAAGACCTTTGAATGTTCTTTAATTTGATGCATAATCTATTGATCTTTTGAAATCCTTGAAAAATATGAATCTTTTCCTGAGTCTTGATAAAGATTCAAAATTAAAAACTCTGATATGAATGAATAAAATAAAACTAATTTTGGTAATAGATTGAGAAAAAATGCAACCCTCTAGAGAATGCAACCTTTATAAGGGATGATTGGAATTGAAATGTGTATCTTCTTTGTCATTTGAATTTTTACAGAGAGAAAGTATTAAAAAGATAATAAAACTCCACGTGCCACATTTCATGAACTTGTTTGCTAATGTTTGTGTTCTCCTTAGATGATGAGAAGAGCAACCTGGCTCTACAGGTTCCTCCTCTGTTGTTTCCAGCTGGGGTGAAGAAACAGGGGCAGAGAAGTGTACAGCGTGCAACTATGGAAGAGAGCATGCCTGCATTCATCAATGTCGAGAAGGTGATGATAGAAATAGGGATCTAACACTGAAAATAGGGCAATACCCTGTGTTGTGTGAATGGGTCAGTTGACATGCTATGAAATATTTGTCACTTGAGATCTATATTCAGTCAAGTGAACACATTCCTTTTATCCTTTAATTGACATTTAGTTATCCTTTAATTCACCATATAGTCAAATTGCTCTGAAAATGCTCGCTGATTCCTGTTCATTTAGTAAGTAATCGATGGAATTTCTATTAATGATAATGATAAGAATACTAATAACAGTATTACCACTAGTGCTACTACTAATGATAATGATAACAATAACAGTCACCATAATAAGATGTGCTTTGTATGTCCATAGTTTACTGCAGCTGGAATTATCTCACTGTCTGCTTGATATATTGTAAGGCAAGATCAAGTAAATTAAAACCATAAACTGGTGAAGGGCTGAAGATAGAGGTGTGCAGAAGGAAATGTAAAAAAAAAAAAATGATATAAAAGTGGCACGGCAAAATCTTGTAGATGAAGGGGGCTTCCATTGGCAATATTTTTTTCCAAATTCAGAAAATGAATGAATCTCACAATGTTTATGATGGTATCAACAGAATTCGTGTTTGATACACTAATTGATGTTTGTGTTTTTATATTGGTTAGATTATTCAAAAGCACTTCTCTTTTATGCCTTGGTTGTGGATCAAAATTTTGAATATTTGTCTTTTATCTGTGTGTTAATCTCTTATCAAAGCTATTAGAGAAATGTCTTTATTTGCTTTTTTACATATAGATGGGACGAACCTGCCTATGTATTTGGAAGGGAAACGAGAACCTCATGTCCTGGTCTTCGGGGAGAGAAAGAATCCGGAGCAGGCATTCGTGGCTGTTGAAGGAGATGCGATCCCTTGCACATCTCTGCTGAAAGCAGTAGATGTATGTTTCAAACTTACTTATGTGTTGGACATCAACTACTGCTGGCAGTGCAGTCATACATATACATATTTGCAAAAGTATGTGTATGGGCTGGGAATGGGTGATGGTCCACCAACATCCTCTGTTGTCTTGCTTAATAATAACTTCGTTGAGCAAGAGTAAAGCCGTAAGGGCTCCACTGTACACCAGCTAGGGCGCTGAATTGAATTGTTCATTGAACAGTAACATCGTATATTGATCTGTTTTTGTAACACATATCTATTTCTGAAGATATAGTTGATTTTGTTGATTGTGGCATGTGGAAATTTTCTTTGGGATTGTCCAGGTTTATATGAGCTGGCCATAATAAGGAGGGATGGTCGATTTTGGTGGCCTTATTGTAGAAGCCCTTTTTGTGTTGCCTAGATTAAATAGTGTATATGATACAAAAGAAAATGACACCAAGACCATAGTATTTGGTTGATTCGTTTTTATTCTATGCTTTGTTGGAGTAACAACGTAATTTCAAAGGTCAAAAGTCAAAGGTTGAGTGACAGTGCTAAAATTTCACATTTTTCTTCATATCTTTGAAATGGTTCACGGTATCTTCATGAAACGTAACGCATATACAATGTACATGTGTTGCCTGACATTGCTTCTCTGTGGATGTTTTGGGACATGAAATCAAATGTCAAGGGTCAAAGGTCACCTTAAAATGCTAAAATTGCATTATTGAATGCTGAAATTATACTACTTTCTCCATATTCATACGGAGAAAATATGTATATTCATACATGAATATACACAAATGAATTAATGCACAATGATTGTGTAGGAAAAGTTTTGGGTCAAGTGAAAATGCTAAAATTTTGCTCATCCATATATTGAAAGTGGCTCTTAAGTACTGTCATGGAACTTTGTGTATAATCACCAGAAATTTATTATGTACCAGTCATGTAACATACGGTCTTACACTGGCAATATGTCCTGCACCTAATGGAGAATAATGTGATATGGCGGAGGCATGCCAGTCGCAATAGTGACATTTTTAGTTAAACATAATTCGAATCTCAAAACTCATCTTCCTCAGAAAAATGCTTCATCAAAAAAGGCTTCATCAGCATTGGCAATTTGAGATATGAGCCAAAAAGAAATATTTCATTCAAACATTTTGACATTGTTTTATTGTTCAACTTCAGAATCTACAAACCGAATGGAAGTCTGCACAATGATTCAGCATTGTGTATGAGATCAAAGATGGCCGGGTTTGAGCGTACCCAATGAGAACAATCATACTTTATGACTCTTTTCAAATATTTGATCCCCGTTATCTATACATGTATATACTCGCCGATTGACTGGGCGTGCGAACGCAATGCAGGAGAGCTGTGTGTATGTGGGGCTCCCTGATCAAATCAATCACTCAATATTATCAAATATCAATTATCAAATTGTCTATGTGAACTTCTTATCCGAAACATTTTTTTTTTGTAAGCCCATCTTCGATCAATTAGATCTCTATCATCATTAACTTGCCATTGTTAAATGTGCTATCAACTGAAAGCCTGATTATTGTAGTTTACATGATGCCTCGTTTGTTATGATCTAGGAAACTTGAGATATGTGACAAGGTACATGTAGAATGTCATGGAAGACCAAGTGAAAATGAATGTTAATTTTGAGAAAAAAAAAACAACGTTCGTGTACATGCCTTGTATTCTACACACATTGTTGATAATGCTGAATTTTCAATTTGCAAAGAGGGAGTTATGAAAGAAAATGAATGAAAACTCATAAATGTTCATGAATCAATGCAATATTCATTGCAAGCTTTATACTCAGTGTTACGAGTACACGTAGCATGTTCCGATGATTATTGGTTCAGAATAAAATATGCATTTGTGTCAGTTAAATGTTACACAATTTGTCATAGCATTCATAATTGATTTGTGACTGATGTGTGATTGGTGAGATTGAAAAGATGTTCTGGTCATTTTGAATAGAAACTAGTTGAATTTGACTAGATTCATGAATCACAACACTGACTACATATCTAGTCAAATAACTGATCAGTATATTCTAATCATCTTTTACTAGAAACCAGTCAAACCAACTAGATTTTCTAGTCATAAACATTGACTAGATTTCTACTCAAAATCTGTGACTAGTTTTTTCTAGTAAAAATGACTAGAAAAGAGTAAGTGCCCCTGGGATCCTATAATCTAGTCAAATACGACGAGATTCTAGTCATATCTGACTAGGTATTTTTTAGAGTGTACATTCATTGGTTAAAAGCTCCAAACAAATAAAATTTTCAAACTGTTGCGTCATTTTCCCATATGCTTCAACCGTTATTTGAAAATCTATCTGTATTTGTATGGAGGGCAACCAAATACGAATGAACTGGATGAAATATTTGGAATCTTTTCTTTCCAAAGAGTAAGAAAGATTAATGTTCAGTAAGAATGTAAATAACTATAAATCCCGTTTGCAGCATGCGCGTCTTCACTCATGAGGTGGATAGCGCTCACCGGCAAATTACAAAATAATGAAGGGCAGTGAATGGATATGAAAACACAATGATTAAAATGATAATGCCATGGGGTTTACAACAGGATACTGAGACATGTGATTTGCTAATACAAATAAAAGAAAATAGCACAGTAATTTATGTAGTCGTTGCGTGATTTTCTCGAAGGCAGACTTAGAACCATGAGCGGCCGATCAAGCATGGAGGGGGCTTTAAATTATTGTGCCCATTTTACGGATTGGATTTTATTTCAAGTTTGAAATCGGAAAGAGAGGGAAGAGAGAGAGAGGGAGAGGGAGAGAGAGAGAGAGAGAGAGAGAGAGATACCATCTTTCTGTTGCATTTGGGGCATTGGGAAAATTTGTTTTACCATTTTCTTCTATTTGTTTTGTTCAAGCAGACCCGCGCTTGCGGATGGGTGGGGGGGGGGGGGCTGAGACTGTATACAGAGTTTCCTCATTTGGTATTGCTTATCACAATTTGAATATGAAACTATAAAGTATATAATACGTTATAGACAAACAAAACAAGACGTAACGTGACTAGAAAAGCATCTGGAGAGACTCCGCCAAGCAGCTCATATCTACCCGCAATTAATGGTGATTTCACATTCATGCATAATTATTATCATCTGCAATAAATTCCTTTACCATAAAAACTTAACCGTCGTATTTGGAATCAATGTGCAAAAGAGTGATGGCGATTTATTGTGCAGTTATCCTAAAATTTCATCCACAAAATATACGTTCATAACCCTTTGAGTTATTTTGCAAACAACAAACAAACAAACAAACAAACAAACAAACAAACAAACAGACAGACAGACAGACAGGCAAACAAAGCAACAACGGCCAAAAAAATAATGATAACCTTCTTGGCGGAAGCAGGGAGGATTTTTTTTCTCTCACATCCCTGGCGGAAGCAAACATCAGTGCTTCTTATTGTCTATCATAAATTCCATGCAGGAATACTAACCCCTCAGTAGGCGTATAATACAATGTCAAAGTACATCAATCGAGTGGAAACAAAGTCGGTCTTAATTTTATCACCGACGCGGCATTAAAACATTAGGAACATCGGCACTTACAAGGGGTGGGATCAAGAATGTGAGTTTCAACCTTTAGAGAATTAATCAAAATCAAATATACTAACTTGCACCCGTATGTCAACAAACCATTTGTCCTTTTCATACAGCTGTGGCGAGCAAACTCTGGATACCAAAATGCGAACGAGCAAACAAAAAACGATAATGTCAGCGGGGTCTCTCTTTCCCACAACATTCGGCACATCGGGCACATCGATGTACCGACCGCGGGATGTTTGGACTTTTCGCCCACTGCGAAACGACAAACTTCGGAGTTCTCGTAAACATTGCGCCCAGCAGTCACTAGATGATGCGTGAGCACATGCATACTTGATGCTGCACGCTGCTCAACTTCTCACATGAGGGTGATTGCTGCGGAGGCACTTGTCGGGGCCTGGAGCTACCCGTTAATTTTTGGTTTCATATTTTTGATCTTCTCGATTACCCCCTGCTGTCGTCAGAGTGAGGGGCCCAGCGTCAAGTCAATGTCACCGTATGTTAAAAGACGGTTTCTGTGAGATTGCGTTCATGAATCGCTCCCGCAATCTTCTCCGCTCTGTCGCAGGTAACTGAAGTATCGTTTATCACCTCGTAATACCGTGCCTACTCCATCAAACGCTGCCACCTGCCGCGGGAATTTTATGCATCAGCTGCATGTTTGGAGCGCCCCGCCGTAGCTTGAGGAAGCTTGGAAGTTGACCACTTCCTCTGCTGGTGCCGTCGCAAACGAATAGAGTGCGCTCGCAGCTGCTTGGGATCGACTCGAGGTACCCTGGCCGAGCGCCCGCGAGCAAACGGGCGTCGGCGCAGCGACGGTTTACGGACAGCATGCAACTTTCTCCAAAAACCAAGGAGATTTTACAGACACCCGTACCCCTGTGTAATCTGTGTGCCAAAAAAAAAAAAAAAAAAAACCAAACAAACAAACAAACAAACAAACAAACAAACAAACAACCCTTCCGAGAGTGTGCCGTGCATGCATCTGTTGAAGTGATTGCAGAAGGCAACTGGCGCGCTCCTTTTTGGAGACAGGCGCCTTCTCTTTGGATGGCCGATGACCAGGACGGCGAAAACTTTTTATTTTGTTCTTCCTGGCTTGCTGACTTGTAAGATCTACTTCTGTGCCTATAAAAGAAAATGATATTCATATTCTCCAAACTTTGCAAAATTGAGAGCGTGTGTGAGTATTGTGTGTGTGTATGGGGAGGGGGGGTGCACCACGGGGTGAGATGAGTTGAGGAGGGTACTAGTAGTCACAGAAGACGGATGCGGGGGTTCCCCTTCTCGTCTGTAATCGACCCCCCCCCCTCCCCCCAAAAAAACATAAAAACAAAAACAAAAACAAAAACAAAAACAAAACAAAAACAACTTGAAAACAAAAACAAAAAAAACACGCACACACACAAACAAACAAACAGAAACATATAACAAAAAGATAAAGTGCAAAAGAGCAGTGATCATGAAAATAAATGGTAACTGAACGCGGTCATCAGATTCGGCATTTTTAATCGCAACGACACGATGCGAGATCCTGGTCGGCGCCTGTTCTTTCCATACAATTATTGGCATTTTCCTTTTGTTTCGTCTTTTGTACTCAGGCACTGCCATTAAAGTGCCAATCCATCACACATAAAGGGGTGATGTTCGTTATTCCGAAGGTTCACTAATCCGAAAATGATAGTGAAGGTTTGCTCTTCAGAAACACACACTATTTCCTATACATAGGACCTACATTGTGTTCATCCAAACATTGTGACGCTTTAGATTCCGAGGGTTCGTTATTCAGAAAAATATAATTCGCTGTAAGCCTCAATCCGAAACTGAAATAAGGCTCATTCATTCCAAAGATTCACTTTAGTAATCCGAACATGAAAAAGATTAAAATTCAGATGATTCCGGAAATGAAAGTATAGGAGCCTAATTCATAAGGTGTGTAATAGGCCCTTATAATAAACGATCGAACTTCAGAATTATTTTATACATTGAACATTAGATCGTCTTCGAATTACCAAACCTTCGTAATAACTATAACGTTATATCATTTTCGGATAAACAAACCTTCGCAAGAAGGACTTGTAACCCACATTTAAAGTCAATCATACATGAATTTACTTGAACTCTTCAGATTTATGATAATATTGACATCTTGCGAATAGGCCTATAAAACAAAACAAAAAAGTTAATTGTAGTGCGTTGCTATTGGCCATTTTATATGAACCGTCAGCCTGGGAATAGGTTTCCATTACTGATATTCTTCGGGACTTTTCTTGTTTGTGTCGTGAGGTGCTATGGGCTGGGCTACTGTATACGCCATACATTTCACGAGTCTAAATTTTCGCGAATCGGGAATACCCGACGATTTTGCGAGTGGTTAAATTCGCGATCGTGGAATCCTGTATACAGAACGGAGAAATGTACACGCGTATACGTAACATTCACATCGGGATCAGAGTCATATTTTCGCGTGTCTTTAATTTCGCGAATAGCACTCGCGAAATATTCGGCGTATACATTGCAGATATTATGATATTGGCTCGCCATATCGTCTCATGGAAAAGATATTGTAAAAATGTGAAAGTTGCAAACAAAACGGCCTATACGCCTATAATATTATCTAAGAAAATTGTACGGGGATCGCTCACCCCCCCCCCCAAAAAAAAAAAAAAAAAAAAAAAAAAACGAGGGGGAGGGGAAAGACGGGAGGGGAAGGCACTATAATAGGAGAGAGGGAGAAGTGAGTTAATGATCGTTTATCCGATTATACTAGTACATGTTCTGTTGAAACTTATGCGATACAAAGTTCCTTAAAATATTACTGTACTCATGTAAGCGTTATGTATATACTTTGTATTACTTTACATGGAAATAAAATCATAATCAATTTTGAATCCTTTGAATCATTACACAAACAGATTTAGTTGCATAGAGGGCTTCACAGTGCATCTCGTATTCTTTCTTGGTGGTATGCAGGGGCGCATCCAGGAATTCCGTAAAGAGGGGGCGCCATTACAAAATTAAAGGGGCGCACGCACTCTTCCCTATGTTTTCTTTTTGCTTTAAAGCCTTACCGCGCTCCCCCTTCAAGGTTTCTATCTATTTCTTTCTAGTGCCACTTACGCACTTCCGGGGTAAAAAAAAAAGGGGGGCCCAAAGTGGTGAGGCCTTATGTATTCCTTTGTACGGTGCAAAGAAAAGTGGTGGCCCGAGAACCCCCCCCCCCCCCGTTCCGCCGGCCATGAGTACCAAAGAGTATAGGTCTATATACTATACTAGCTATAGCGCTATACCTTCTCCATACTCTGATGAGTATAACCACTCTATAAGCACAGCCTTGAAGGCTCTGACTGTGGAAGACAGTGCGCCACTTACGTTGGTTAAAGGGACTGTACAGTACTGGTTGAGGTGGGGATTCAGGTTTATAACATTCCTACATGAGATAATGAGAAACCTCTTATGAAATATGAAAGAGCATGTAATTTTGAGAAGGATTCAACGTTTATTTGATGAAAATTGGTTTTCAAATGGCTGAGATATCCCCAAAAGTGATAAAAAAAGGCGACAGGCCACGCCTTTTATTAGTATCTCTTTGTTTCACCTTGTTTTTGGATATCTCGGCCATTTCAAAACCGATTTTCATCAAATAAACTTTTAATACCCCTTAGAAGTGCATGCTCTTTGACATCTCATAGAGTGTTTTTCTGAATATCTCGCAGAACTTTAAAAGCTAAATCCTCACCTCGACCAGAACTGTACACACCCTTTATCTTTATTTGCAGGGTGAGGGATGGGGGACATATTCAAGTGCTGCAGCTCCGTTAGTCCCAACGTATCACTCCTACACCCTTAACCCAATTTCAACCAAATTTGATGACTTTTCCTGAAATTGTATTTCGAACATGTTCATAATTATGATTTAGCTGTCGGATGTTGCTGGTTGCCATGGCAAACGTAAACTGACAACCATATCAGTCAGATTTTCCGTGTTTTTCTGCTCCAATTTCAGTAAAAAAAAATGAGAGTGGATAAATTGTGATTTTCTTGACTGTAATTTGCCGAAGGACAAAAATATGAAGTAAATATATCGTGAATGGCCCTGAAATTGTTTTCTTATTTCCTTTATTTTTCATGTTGCATAGGTATCAAATTATTAACAGGTCTTAGAGATGATTGAAAAAACAGTATTTTCTCAAGATTGCCCTTTATATAGAAGGCCTAGAAGATTTTGTCCTATGTATATTTCTCATATTGATTTATTATCCATCTGTAAATCTATGAAAATATGTGAACGTATAAAAGTGAAATGCTATCCCAAACAATGCATCATTATGAAAAAAAAAGTCATATATTAATTTTTCTTAATATTCTTACGAATAGCGCCCACATGTGGTGACCTTCAGAAATTTAACAAAGAGTAAAATTGACCTGCTTATCTTTTATAAATAAGATGAAAATGACTTGTCTTTAGTAAATTAAGGCATGTAATTACATTGGGGATACATTATAACGAAAAAAAAAAACATGATTCTATTGCATGTATTTCTCTTCATATTTTGGTGAATAGTGCCCTCAGTGGGTGACCTTGAGAAAGTTCAAATGTAGGGTCATGTAGAGTTTGAGTTACAATAGGTGCCATAATGACGGTGATAAGAAGTTATAAGCCATAAGGGCAATCCCCGGAGTTTGGGTTACGGTTAGGATTATAGGTTCAGGGGAAGGGGAAGGGTCTGAATGGGCTAATTCAATTGCATGCCCAGTGGGTATATTGCCCTATATAGACTCGGGGTACAATGCCCTTGATGGGCATGGAAAAGTCAAAATATAAGCTTAGACTTTAGGGTTATAATCTCCGTCTATCGATATACGGCCAAAACGTACTCTCCAATCCACATCCATACTGAAACTTAATTCTATCAGCGAATTCTGATTCTCATCATTGTTTCTGTTACCCTATGTGTGTGTGTGTGTGTGTGTGTGTGTGTGTGTGTGTGTGTGTGTGTGTGTGTGTGGTGTTGACTGGGGGGGGGGGTTCAAGGTCAAAAGATTCCCCCCCCCCCCCCATAATAGGGAAGAACCTAAGGGCGGAACCGGAAATAAATTGAAATTCATGGTGCTGTGTATCGTTCTTTCCCTATTTGCAGCCCTCTTCCACGGCCCTTGAGACAATGCATTATCATTGAAAGTACGGCTATATGAGAGGGACAATGAAAATGAATAGACTGAAAGACTGTCTCGTTTCAACGAAGGTGGACACACGATAAAGGAAATTTTCAATTTCGGCTCTGATGGTAAAAAAAAACAACAACATCGGTATATTCATGAGGGCCATCGTATAAAACCAGGGAGGTGGAAGAGAGACCACCTATAGCTCTCTGGTATAATCGTGCCGAGTGTCTCAGGCTGCCAAAGATCGCATTTGCGTTAGCTTTCGATCGACTTTTAACCAAATTCGGGCCAACCTCGCGTGAAATTGTAATTTCCCATTTATGCTGCATAATGATCGCGCATGTTTATTCTTCAATGTTAATAGTGGGACAGTTGTGACGATACATCAGCCTTCTATTTAGCTCGGCGACGACAGGTGTTTCCCGCGCGTACTTATCGTATTGCACGAGTATACAGACTGAAACCAAATTTGAAAAACTATGTTTTTCGGCAAATTTCAAGTTTATTAGTTTCATTTATTACCATCAATATTAACAATCCTTCGCAAAACCCCGAAGGAGTGAACAAGGACACTAATAGATGAATAAAATGTCATGCAATAACACACATAGGCCCTATTACACACTGTGATTATGCACTGTTAATGGCAGTACAATTGTATCACCCAAATGACAGCGTATATAGTGGGAGCATGCAGAAAGAAGCATAAATAAATTTGGATGTTGATGTCAGAGGTAAAAATTAATGTGACAGGCAAAATGTGACAGGCAAAATGTGACAGGTAAAATGTGACAGGTATAGGCCGTAAAAATTAATGTCAGAGGTGAGACTGTCAAGAGGTAAATAATAACAGAAGTATAAAATGGCCTTGCATGATGCAAGTGGTGCAAAATAATGTCTGAAGTTTCATGTGTCGCCGTCATGAACAGTTTTTCAAGAGACCCTTATCGGATACAATGACTTCTCTTCCTGTGTATCAACTGGAAATCACCTTTGCTATCATTATGTTTGTGGTAGGGTCCATGCTATCATATACGAAGTTACATGTGATCGCCGATCGAAGTACATTGTTTGTACCATGTCACAGACATTTTGTAATGGAATCTCTGCAGAGCGCGCTCTTATCTGGATTGTGATTGTGCGGTTATTATCCTTTGATGTCATAATATTAGCATGTATACTGGTTCCTCAATGTGTTTTGTTTCAGTCATTTTATTTTGATAGAGCGCTTTGTATTAACTTTGTATTTTTTGTTTGGGTATCACTTTCTGTTTCTATTTTTTTTTTCCACCACGGCTTCTTGCATACCAGTTTTACGGCTCGTTGCTTGTTCTAAGTTGTTAATGTTGCTATATTTCATTCTTTTCCTATATTATTTATACTTTTCTGTTGTTCTTCAATAGCTTGTTTGATATTACCTCCCTATATATCTTTATCCTTCACAGGTTGCCGGCCCTGAGATTCTTGGGATCATCACTGACCCATCTCTGCTTTTTATCTGTTCGCACCCCATTAACTTGAATCCACCTTTGGCCTATTTTTATGAAAACAAAAGGGGTTGTAGAAGTCAAAGGCAGGGAGAGATGCACTGTACATCAGTGCATCTCTCCCTGCCTTTGACTTCTACAACCCCTTTTGTTTTCATTGTGCTGTGTCCCTTTATCCCTCCTCAGACTTTTCATTGCTTGTTGTGCAGTTGTGCATAGTTATAGTCCAGACATGCTATTTAGTTGCTTCAATACGGTCCCTGCGAATACATAATGGATGTTGTCATTTTTGCCTCTGACGGAGATTAAGCTCAGGCCCCTTTTGACTCCATTTCACTTCATTGGCTCGCCACTATATCGGAGAGGCGGTTTTCATGGGCTTTTTTTAGCGTCTATATACACAATGAAATAATTCACACAATGTTTATACCAGCTATAGGCCTACCAAAAACGAAGCAAAACAAAAAGAGAGAAAAGCAGAAGAACAACAGCAGGTGAAGAAGAGGAATAGAGGACCTATAAGAAGAAGAGAGAAGGTGAGATTGAGATACATAAAATTAATGGCACCAGCAATCACCTTTCAGATTCTGAGAGTAAAAATAAACCTTCATCTGACATAAAGACGAGTATATTTTTATAGAGAAGTAAGACCGTACATACTTTATGCAATGAAAAACAATACATATATGAATAGATTACTCCATGATACGTTCACGAAATAGTATTTACATGTTGTTCAAAAGCTAATGACCAATATATTATTGACAGAATTTACCAGATTTAAAAGAATCTGATCTGTTTTCTGCCATTTTTTGTGGCGCAATGAATGAGTAAAGAGTTGATTTCAAGGAGCAAAGAGCTTGATTCCAAAAGGCGCTGAATCCACTGAAAATTATGTATTTGGCGCCTTTTGGAAGCTAGCTCTTCATAAGACTATTTGCGAAGGACGAGAAAATCCAACATTATTATTATCATTATTATTATTATTATTATTATTATTATTATTATTATCATTATTATTATATCATTATTATTATTATTATTATTATTATTATTATTATTATTATTATTATCATCATCATTATTTATCTTTTATTTATTCATTTATTCCTTCTTCTTTTTTGTCTGCAAAAGATCGCCGAACGATCGCGGGGGTTCGGAAGTATTTTCGTCAGAGATTGCTCGCGGATGTCGTTTTCACTTCGGCGACAATAAAAATGATCCCCCCCCCCCTGCGCACACTGCGTCGTGTGGATATTATGCTACGATTTTGATATGGGGTAAAGAAAACGTAGAGCTTAAAAGGACATAGCCTATACATGCGGATTCGCCCCAAACATTGCGCCAAACGTTCGTGAGAATGTCTCAAAAGATATACGCGAACAATTTGTAGTTAAAAAGACTGTACAGTTCTGGTTGAGGTGAGGATTTAGTTAACGTTTTGCGAGATATTCAGAAACCAATCTATGAGATGTCAAAGAGCATGTCATTTTAAGAGGTATCAAGAGTTTATTTGATGAAAATCGGTTTTGAAATGGCTGAGTAAGGTGAAACAAAGAGATCCTATAATAAAAGGCGGGCCTGTCGCCTTTTGTTATTATCACTTTCTTGGATATCTCAGCCATTTGATAACCAATTTTCATCAAACATTGAATCCTTAGGAATGTTATAAACTTGAATCCTCACCTCAACCAGTACTGTACAAAATGATCGGAAGAACTTTCGCGAAACATGTACGCGAGACATTCTGAAGAGTTTCGGGGTCTGTTCGAGAACAAAATCACGGGCAAATCACGACCCAGTGTGCGAAAAAGGTTCGCAAAATGTCATTTTTTTTTCATATCTCGCCGAAGTAAAAACGACATCCACGAACAATCGACGACGCTTCCGAAACCCCGCGTTTGTTTGGCGATCTTTTGCAAAAAGAAATATACGAATGTTGCATTTTGCCATTCGCGTCTTTATTCGCAAATCGCTCGTGTGCTACGTGAAATCAGCCCTTTAGAGGGCGTACTTGCACAAACTTTACTGAACTTTAACTTTACCACCTTATGCAGCCAACACGCACGCCACTTTTTAGTCCTGTGAGCTGTGCATACAATCAAACGTCTGCTTGCTGCACGCTTGCGATCAAATTGTGAAACCCGTTTGTCGCCATTGTATTGATAGCAGAATCGAGTTTTCGGACGTACCCGTCGTCGTCGAGTCGGGTGTGTATAAGAAATACGTAGGTATTGCGTAGATTGCCTACGGATGCTTTATGACGCGACGGTCTTTGTGAGAAGACAGATGATGAGCCGTGGTGCTTGTGTTGTTGTAGTCCGATTACCGCTCAGGAAGACCTTATATATTGTTATGGCATTTCATTTCCATCAGCTAACATTTTACTTCTAGAATATTCTAGTTGAAAATATGTGACTCTTGCAAGATATGAGAACGTGGAGCTCAGAGGAGCACGGCCTTCCCTCGGATTGCATTCTTGCTGGTTGGACCTTTTTGTCTTTCGACTCAGCTCAGGCGATGATAAAAACCTTGTCGTGAACCATTCGACATGAGACAAGAAAGCATTGCTACCTATTGACTTGGACAACTTGATTACTGTAAATTACAGTTGTAGTTGCTTACGTTGACGTTTGTTCGTGTAACTGACACATGACTCGACATTTTGTATATTTAGGGAGTGTAGTGCAGTGCTGGCGGATCAGGCGTTGCTTATCTTCTGGGTACAGTCAGTACTAGTAGTAGATGTCATCAACGGGTACTTGGGCGGCGCGGAAGTCTTGTCTAGTCGCATTCACGAGGCAAGACCAGTAGAATAATTCTACACAGCATTGGGATTGGCATTTGCCTGACTGAACATCCAGAAAGTGGAGTCGACCCAGCGGTAAGTGTCTAACCTGTTAGACGGTGAAGACCCCCCCCCCCCCCCAAAAAAAAAAAAAAAAATGGCAAAGGCAATGTCGGTCTCGGAATTGGAAACCCGCTCCATTCCCATTATGACTGAGGGGGGCTCCTCAATAATGAGCCTTCCAGCCATGCCCATATATAGTCTAGGCCATATCATGGCGTTTATGCCGTTCCTGTCCACTTCTCATGCATCTTACACCATGTAGACTCTACACCGATTTCAGATTAACGACAACGTTAGACATGTTAGAATCTAACGTTACATCAGTCCGGAAAACCCGCTTATGAGGGGGCTCCTGCTCCCCTGTTCACATATCATCCTGAGTAGTAACTGCGACCAGCCCCAACACGCAGTGTTGGGGCTGCGCATTGTAGCAGACATGATCATGACAGGCGAAGTATAGCGCCTAAAAATCAATATGAAATCGCAAAAATTCTGCAATATGAAGACTTACAGGTGAAGATGTAATGTTGAAGACTGACTGCGTTCAACTTTTGGTTCTGGCAATAGTCCCTTTCTGCTCGGTTTGATGAGTTAAATGCGACTCGGTCGAGAGGAACTCGGGAGAACTACATCTTATACAGTCAATGGATTTGAGATTTGTGCGCATGCGCTGGCCGTCAAGTCGTGTAGCTTTGTGGCAAGGCCTTATCATACTGTTGGCAAACTCTCTCGCTGTATATTGCGTTGCTTTCTGGGTGGGTGCGCGCGCGCAGGCCTTGTCAGAAGGCTAAACACATTGCGACTCCGCCAGCACATGAATATTTACGTGCGCAGTGTACTGCATACTGATTTCGAAAATGGTGAATGGGATGGGGAGCTATAGGACTACGGACCCGTATATGGCCGTGAAAAAAACGTTTTTTCAAGATCATTGGACCAGTGTGAACACGAACAAGGTGAACGAAGGGTATTAATTAGATAAGAATCTTATGTATACTATAAAAGTACGTTTTTTCCTCGTGATATTCGAAACTTACGGAGGTGCGAAAATCTGTGACAGACTGTATGTTTTTCAAGCTTACCGATATAGCACTCTATTGACTCAGGACGCTCCCACAGTGTGTAACTGTGTATACGGAGCGTCCCGGGGTTACCTGAGTAGTAGCCCCGGAGACCGCGCCGCCAGGCGCGGTCCTGGCGGCTTCCCCGCAGTTTCGCTTATGTTATAATTCAAGTATTCTGTGCGCTTGTGCAAGTGATTGTGAATTCTGTGAACATCGGTGAGCTGCTTATAAGACATCATTTTGTGCATCACAAGCAATGAAATGCATCAAACAGTCACCGATGATAGTCATTTAGGTTTCATCGACCCATGTAAGTATTCCTAGTAGTTTCTGTTGAAAAATTAAGGAAATATAGCGCCGCAAAGGCACCCGTTTGTTCAACATGAAGATCTTTTATGGGAGCACGGCGCAGCCGCCACACTGCGTGTGGCGGCTGTCGCAGTTACCTGAGTAGTAATACTACTAATAGAGTTCTAGAATCTACACCTGTCTCACCGTAATACTCATTAGACAGAAAGATCCATCTGTCCAGAGGACTCTTTTATATTTTGCCATTAATGTTGTCCTCCGTAGAGGGGATCCGTGAAGCCAGACGCAGTCTCCGCGGAACATTCCCCGACGGACAGATACAGACCGATCTTTCAGTCAAATCGTACATCTGACATCAATTGTTGCAAGTTTGCACAGCCCCTTGAATTTTTAGTTCACACGCATGTCCTTGATTCATGATTCGTGTGGGCCATTCTTTGAAAAGTGAAACTAGCTAACAAAAATGTTGGTAAACTTAAAACTTTTCTGCAATATTTGTTAAAGTCAAATAAAATGATATCCACATCAAATAGAGTCTAGAGATCTAGTATAATCAAAGTACTTTTTTCTACTGTCTATATCAACAGTCAGTGTCGATTTTCTGTATCATAAAATTTCACAAAATCCCAAAATATCACCTTGTTGATAATGCACCAGAATCCGGACACGCAGTTATGTGCGCCTAAATGTCAATTTGTGTGCAAGGTACAAATCGTGACGTAAGCCAATAATGTTAGTACAACTTCAAGGCTGCTGGAAAGTACATGTAGAGCCCATACATGTTTACCTTGTCGGCGCAAGGTTGCATCGGGGACGTTGTGGTGCCTGTTGACTAGTTGATGTCCGAATTCTGGTCAGATGGCACTTGCATTCAACCCCTCCCTGTAAACTGCCTACATTTAATCACTGTATCAGCACGTATGGAGATTTTGTTTTTCTTTTTCGTAAATTTGAGGATACCATCACACTCTGAGCTAGCTTGCGATAAGTGAAAAATCTTAACAGAATGGGGTAATTTCTCAATTTTAGCACTTTTTGGGTGACCCTGATTCGTAACACAGTACTTAATTTGCATGTGCTTTGAAAAAATTGTGACGATTCTGCAATTTTGATGGCAAAATTCGTATTAAAGTTGGTGTCTAAATTCTGGAGGCCGGCCGAAAACTGGGGGTATCACTCTAATTTAAGAAAAAATGAAGTTCTATGAAATTTTCAGTTGAATAATCATACAGAGCACTGTCTACACGTGGCATGAATGATATTTTTATTTTTTGATTAAGGTCATTATTGTGCATATATTGCCATAGATTATGCAGAAAATAGATTCTATTAAAGAGGCATTCAAGACGATTTTCATGAATTCACATCATGTAGTGCATAAATCAGCAGCTCCATGTATAGATTTGTGGAATTTATTGTGGTTCTTAAGAAGAGAAACAATACTTTGAAAAACGTTAGATTACACTGAACAAGGATGATGACGTAGGAGGCTCACATACATTTGTACTTCAGAAATGTACATTAGTAGCTGAGTACAGTAATTCCATTACAATACCGCTTTGTTACGAGCTCACCTGTGTATAATCTACAGATGTGTGCATGCCTTCTTTTTTTTGTACTGCTTCCGTGAGCCCCAACTCGTGCATTCTTGTGACAGTATATATTAAACCCTGCCATGTCATCATCCTTGTTCATTGCAATTTGTTATAAATTTCAAAATATTCTTATCCTTCATCCCAATTATAAATTCTGAAACTCAGTCCTCAGTATAACTATTTTATAGTTGTTCAAATGTAAAAAATCTAAAAATCATCCAGAGGTCTCCTTTAATAAGCATTTATGCCCTTTTTTTGACTGATGGAAAGGTGTGTCTATTAAAGGGATGGTACAGTATTGGTGGAGATGAGAATTGGGCTTTTAACTTTTTGCAAGATACCAAGAAAACACTGACTTATGACATAGTACAGAACATTCCATTTTAAGAAAAATCCAAAGTTTATTTGATGAAAATCGGGTTTGGAATGACTGAAACATCCCCCAAAATGTTAAACAAAGTGATCGTAAAAAGGTGTGGGTCCCACACTTTATTAGAATCGCTCTTTTTTGGATATCTCAGCCATTTCAAAACCAATTTTCATCAAATAAATGTTGAATTCCTCATAGAATTACATGCTCTTTCAGATTTCATGAGAGGTTTCTCATTATCTCACCAAAAAATCTGAGAAACTTGAAATTAGGTCTCAACCAAAACTACACTGTATATATATGATCCCTTTAACTTTCTTTCTGTGATCAATACAAAATACAAAATTTAGTAATAGTATTCATGTTGCATGCCGTTCATCTGATGTATATGCTGTACATAATGTACACGAAATGTGTAACTGAAAGCAATTACAATCTACTTTTTATGGCTTTGATCATCTTTTAGAAGACATACCAGAATTGGGAAGCTGCGCCTTATCTATCCAAATATTTGCCAGCAAATTAATTTCAGCAGTGAAAGAATTGATGAAAATATGCCTTGTACCAGTATCAGAGAACAAGGGCATTATCGTTTTAAAATGTTTCTCACTGCTAACAAATGGCCATATGTGTAAAAGACAGCATAACAAAACCAACCTGATGTGCGTCTTCATTATTATATTTTATATACACATACTACTCATTTAAAAGAAATATTTCAGCAGTAAACACAAACTTCATATGAAATTGCCAGTGTTTAAAAATGTTTTATGAACTTCTAAAATATTAAAAGTTTAGGTCTTTTCTTGTGTCTTTACTTCCAAAATCAGCTAAACTGAATTTTCACATCGGGTAAAACCATTGATAGCTGAAACTATGAATTATTAGCTACTAGTAATTTAGTACAGGTTTTTCATCATGCAGTGTTCCCAGATTTTCTTGGTCAATATGTCGTACACGTGACCATACATCAACACATAAAGTAGTACATACCCAGAGAAAAAGCTGTAAAAGATTACCGGTAATACTGTTCGTGGCTCATTTCCTATTCAGAAAACTCGAATGCATGTCTGATAGAATCATAAACATTCTAGCTTTTAACCCTAACCACGCCGGGCTTTTTTGGGCGAGATCTCGCCGTCGATTGCGCGATCACCATGAAAATTGGCACATGCATTACCTGTGACGTAATCTTCCACACTATACAAAAAAAAAATTGACATTTTCATTATACTAATTAATTATGCTAATATATGCATACAATCATACATTTTGCTCTAAATCAGAAAGTACAATTGTAAAGCCTAGAAACCAAACTTTTGGTAATAACATTCTTTTTAGCATTCTTAACAATGTACTCGAAAAAAATTTGGTATCAAACTTAATTTCTTATGTATTTTATTGTTTTATGAATTTCTTGTATATTTCTTTGTTTTTTCGACCTTTTGTTTTATCATCTTTTTTCCACAAAATTTTTGACAGAACCTTTTTCAAGCATAATTATGCTAAGATTAATTGAATTCAGCCTATGAAAGTGAAATAATCATATCTTTATGAATAAGGTGAGAAAACTCCATTTGCATAGACTTCATACACAAAATCATGTTTTTGAGCCATTTTCGGTCTGACAGGCGTGTAAAAAGGTTGTGCAGCGTTGTAACGATACGTACGATTTTTGCGAAAATGGCGTCAAAAGATGCACAAGACTTGAAAGTAAAAAGTCAACGAACAGCGTGGTCAAAAAATTTCGCACAGCGGAATAGTCACGAAATATATCGAGGGGGGGGGGGGTTGATTCAACCCCCCAGACTTTTTAGGGTTAAGAATTCACAGAGTTTGTAAGTCGAGTCTTGATCGTGAGAAACCCCTTTCCATGCAAGGTCACAATCGTGACTGACCTTATTTGACCTCTGACCCTTAAAGTTCACATAAGAAGCCGATCGCCAAAAACTGGACTGTTTGTGTTTTTGAAAGGCTTATTAACCATACTTTCCTATCTCACATCTTTCAAACCCCTAAAAAGGTTGGTTTTTGAGGAATATGCGTTCAAATTTCGTCAAAATATCGAAGCCTTATTCCCCGTTGAGTCAAGACCCCTAGATTATGATGTCACGTAAGGGTATTCCCTCTTATGTCCACGCAAATGCAGTGCTGTCAAAGCTTTAAAATTGCGTCATATCGCTCTCTTATGATGGATTTTATGTTCTAATTTGTTTAAGAATTATTAGAAAAAAATGTTCTAGTGAACGATTTTTTGATACATCACATAATATTCAGAAAATTTAGAATTTTGAGAGGACTTTTTTAGTTTTATTTTGGTTGGAAAAATAACGTCCCGCGTAAAAGATTAATCCGCGAGTGATGCGACTCTGTACGTGCCAGCGCGCGGTACGGTGCGGACGCCAGATGCTGCCAGCAAAGAGCTACCTCTGTGTGTGTGTGTCACTACGTGTGTGTGTGTATGTGTTGTGTATGATGTGCATATCGAGGCAGGAAACTGGGCTGGTGTCGCTTGCGATAGCTCCTATAGGCCTACAACACGCATCACAGCATAGCACGCACCCTGTACTGTACATATCGGATACAGTCACGCTCACAAATCACGTACGTCTTGCAAAACAACCAGACAAAATTTCTGTCTACTATTATTAGTTTACTTGTGGATTGGTTATGATCTTATCGTTGTTCATTTATATGGCATTTATATTTCGAAAGTGCACTCGCGATGCTCGAGTCACTGGCACTATAAAGCCGAGAAGTCGGTTGTGAATACAATCATGTCCGCTTAGCCAAAGTGCGAACGTAACCATGCTCGCCATGCCGGCTGCCCTGGCTTGCAATCGCGATGCTCTCTCTCGTCCGCTCGGCTCCCCGAATTTTACCGGCGGGGCTGCCTAGCTGCTGCTAGCTAGCTGCGCCTGCATACATACGCGGGGTTCGTACGTGTTGTAGGGCGCTCAATACGGTACATGTGAATCGAATGTAAACTGAATACCGAGCACGTACGTACGCACGCAGCGCACACAGGGTATGACAACACATAGGGGGAGTGGCTTCTGCGCTTGTTACGCGTATTTTCTAACCGCTGTACGCTCATTATCTGATCGCTGGAGATCCACACGCGAATGCAGCTTTTCGGCGTTGTTTGCAAACATGATTTGGGTCACATTTTCATGCGTGCTCGTAAAAAAATGGGGTGATATTGCTGTGATTTCAAAGTTAAATTTCTCAAGATAGAAACATCATTTCGCCATGAAATTTGAAATATGTCTTAATGAATATGTCTAAAATCGAGACGAGGAGCATCCCCGTCGTTTGCCATTCCATCTCCATCGAAAGGCAGCGGCTCATGACAATAGGGTTGCGGCACCCGTGGCCCTGCCGCTGCTTCCCCGGCTGACCCGGGATTGACGTCGACAGCACCTTGCTCTCCCACTTCTCCATCGTCCTCTCCCCAGCTTACATCTTCCCAACTTCCATCGTCCTCGTCTATATTCTCGTCCCCTTCTCTGCTTTTGTCGCTTCATTCCTCTTCACTAACGTACTCCTCAAAGTCCATAAAAAGATCACTCTGATAACTCACTGTTCTCGGCCATTTTCGGAAGGAGTGAAAGCTCAAAATTGATCGACGCGAAATTTCGAAACGAACCGCTATGAAAAAGTTACGATGATACAAATGTGAACCGCACGTACGTACGTACAATGCATACGATACGAGCTGCGAGGTGATACGTCATACCGACCGACGGCCGACCGGATCTACTTTCGCACCAAAACTATGAGGAGAAAATTGTGATAATTGTGTGAAATTTGGGCTTGTTGCAGATCATAGTAATACAAAATAATTGTTTGAGAAGAAGCAGTTCATGATAATACTATTAAGTGTAGACAAACAGTAAAGAGTTGGTGTCAAAAGTATAAATAGCAGAGATTTCAGACTTTGAAAAAAAATTGACAGAAATTCTTTCCCGATGCCAAATGCTTTTCTACAGAGCATCCGGGGCCCGTGGCTCTAACTACCCTGGCGTGACGTCACAACTTTTGGAGTCCCGTACTGTGGCTGGTTTTCGAGGGGGAGGGAGGGGGATGTTTGGGACTTGCAAATAGCGGATATCTAGATGCTTGCGGGGATTTGAGCCAAACTTTTTGCATAATTGGTCAATTACCAACATATATTTCATCTACAAACGAATTTTACGAACATTTATTCCCTTCATATAGGATCTTTAACCAACATAATGTACATTTAAAATTGTCACCAAAATTGGGAGTCAACTTTTGGACAAAATGCGTGCCCATTGCTCAACACGCATTGAACATATCTGGTGGTCGTAAGTTTATTTGAAAGTATTTGCGCTTTGGCAACCAAAATGTGACTTCCGTGATACACTGTATGTATAAAAAATGATTAGCAATTCTTTAGTAGTTCATGCTCTGTAGATGTAGAGACCTACAATACAAGGTTTGTAGGTTAAAGATGACTTGTGTACTCATGACTTGTGTGTGAATACTTGAAGGGGATGACAAAGTGCCTCATGCTACCAATGCCCTAGACTTAGTTTCATTGGAGAACTCAAAATATGTGGATTTCTTATGATCATATATGAGTTAACCAAGCAAACAGATGAATATACACTGTAGAATCTATGACCCTGTTTACAGTGCGGGGCTCGGCCATGGCTCGGCCGCGGCCGAGCCCGCCTTCATTTCCGTGTAAACAAGCAAAAGGCCAAAAATGGGGCCAAAATTGGCCACGCTCTGGAGGTGGTCTCAGCCGCGGCCGAGCCTGGCCTTTTCTCAGTGTAAACGCAAACTGGGCCAAATGCGCGGCCAATTTTAATCTGGCTTCCAAACCCTCTGCCCGTACTATTTCGCTATTCAGGATATTAACCCCCTCAATGTTGAAAACTAGTACATATAGTTTAAGGTGGTTTTATCCTGCAAAGGATTTTTCCTTCGGCGAAGACCTTTGCCCGAATGGCAACTTCGTCGCCACAGAATCCAGTTGGCAAAGGGTCTGAAAGCCAGACTATACCAAATTGCGTTTGTTATACAAGCAGAGCGCCACTACGACAAAATATTGAAAGTTTTGAATTAAAAGCGCGCCTGAGCCCGGCAGTGTAAACGGACAAGATTGCGGGGCTCGGCCGCGGCTTGGTCCAGCCCGGCACTGTAAACGGGGTCTATGTTTGAGAGTCGCAGCTGTTTAACAGTACAAAAGAACACTAGTGGTGCACAAGGCAATTTCTGCCATACATGAGAATGATACTGAACAGCAAATTGTGAGTACATGTACAGTAGTGTAGATGAATACCAATTTTTGTGACTGAACTTCAACTTCGATTTTGTTAAAAGATTGTGATAGGCTCTTTGGCATTAAATGTGTATTCGAATAGTGGTATTGTAGTAGCATCAGTCCCAAGCCTGTACGTAATCATGTGAGCGGCTGCTGGACCATGTGCTCATTGTGCAGTGACTGGCAGACCTGACAAAGCTTACAGCATGCTTGCTCTCTCCCCTCACTTGCAGTGCAAGCATATTGGCGCTCGCAGTGTTAGGGTTGCAGTAGTGGTAGTGAAACTTGCCATCAGACGAGGAATGGCACAGAGCCCATTGGACTGCAAATGTGAACAACTGTTTGTGGAAGGGTAGCAAGTGAGAGTGTACGCATACACGCACAGCACATGCAGTATAATTGTATGATCATACATGTACAGTGGGGGGGGGGGGGGGGGAAGGCCTTGTGCGCTGGTACTGTGCTTGTTGCAGTATAAACTATTTGCTCTATGATCATCCAATTGCTTGAGATCCACACGTGTATGCAGCTTTTCAGCATTGTGTGCAAACATGATTTGGACACCTTTTTGCTCATATTCGGCAAAAACAGTTGCAATATTGAAGTGATATGAAAGGTAACTTTCTTGAGATAGAAACATCATTTCATTGTTTAATTTGAAACATGTCTTGACAATGCACATAATTCTCATATGAAAAAGCTCACAATTTGCATTTCATGGAATTTCAAAAATTACAAAAATATTCCACCAGACACCCTACCAATTACATTGTGTCTCCTTTCCTTCTGTACTGTACCAATCATGAGCAAATTATGAATATTCATGAGTACGGCACATGCACAGTGCCTTACAATGTTCATTTGAAAATGAACAACAGAAAGGAGATAAACATACACACACACACACACACACTCACACACACACACACACACACACACACACACACACACACACACACACACAGAATACATTGTAAATGTATGTTTGCCAAGTTTTGTGATCTCTCAAGGGGGAACCCAGCAAATTCTCTCCCATTTCCTACTTATGCAGCTTGCAAGCTCAGGAGTGCACAGAACTGATGAAATTTAATTTCTCTATATTACAAAGCTATCTTCATAAACTGAAAGTCAGCATATTATTGATGTCAACTTTTTCTTGAGGTCGAATTTGTGTGTGTGTGTATATGTATGTGTGTGTATACATATTGTATGTATGTATTGAGCAAAATTATCCCTGCCTGCTAAAGCTAGCTGTGAGACACAATTTTGTATTGCAAGAAAGTTTGCAATCTTTGCAGTCTCGCTACTGTATGTGCAGACAGTGCCTCAATCTGGATGAAGTATGAGCGCAGGAGTGGAGCTAATTACCTCTGAACACCAAACTTTTCAGGAACCATGAGATAACAAGTACGGTACCGGTACTGGGGAAGCAGCAGCATTTCTCAATATGTAATATGAATTCATTGTGTAGAATTTGTTTGCAGCAATTGGAATAAGTTAAAGATTGTTTACATTTGAGATTGTTTACATTTGAGGTGACTGTATTTTCCAACCTCATAAATTTATGTGCTTTCATTCTTTACTTATATCTACACAGGATTTTCCAACCTTCATCACTTCGGAGTACCAGGAGGACGCTGATCAGCATCTACCATCATGTCTTCTGTCCACTACAAGTTCAAAAGTAGTATCGACTATGATACTGTTACTTTTGATGGGCTCCACATATCACTGGCAGACCTTAAAAAGGCCATCATGGAGCAGAAGAAAATTGGCCGAGCAGAATTTGACCTTCAAGTGACTAATGCACAAACATCAGAAGGTGAGTGCGGTAATTGATGGTGTTTTGTTTATTTTGTTTGATATTTTTCCAGATGCATAATCTTGTGGATACAAGCTCTGGCATTGCAGGCAGGTTTAGTAGAGGGCTGGCCCATTCACGATTCAGGCCCATACATTGTTCATACTTTGGATAGTTAACAGTTCCATGAACATTAAGATAAGGCTTCCACTAGTTCGCTCATTAAAAAATAGGGGTAGTGTGGTCACACAAACTTCTGTAGGTAGAAACATAATATACAGTATGAAGAGAAATACAATGTAAAGAGACATGTTGCCATGCAAGTGCAAATGGTCCATCCAAGGGTGTTGTTTATCAGTGGCAATATACATGTGCAGGAGCTGTGCATTTCTTGGAATCCTCACAATTCTGTGAGATTGTATGCAAATTACTCTGCCACTTGATAGGCATACAACTGTGCTTGTATAGAATTCTTCAGTTTTTTATATGGACTTGTGTGTGTGTGTGTGTGTGTGTGTGTGTCAATAAGGATCTCAAAGTGTGTCAGGAATGCATTTCTTCTAGCTTGCTGTAATTTATTGCAAATTTTATCCAGTTATTCGTATATGTGTCCTTTCATAACCCCTTTGATTTTGCCTTTTATCTCTTTGATAGAATACAAGAATGAGGAGGATCTGATCCCAAGGAATGCTTCAGTGCAGGTCAAGAGGGTCCCAATAGGTGGCATGCGGCCTAACCTTGTTGCGTAAGTTCTAGTAATTAATCTGCATTGTCATTTAGAACTGCTGCTTCCATAAAATGTGCATATCAAGCCTGTTCAAAATGAAATGCATTACACATTGTGGCCATAAACAGTGTTAACTTAGTACTGTACACAGAATTGATCCTGGTATGATGTCAAAAAAGGAACTACCAATAATAAAAGGAAGTGTACAGTTTACCATTTCTACTGAGCACAGTGTCTGATAGTTTACATGCTGTCAGTTGTATGAAACATATTTCTGTTCCTTGTGTTTAGATGTCAATGTATAGCACAGCTGAAATAAATCTCTGCTGTTAAGTTGTCGCACACAACTAAAGTGCACTGATCATCATACTGTGGTGAATTTGACACCGTGTTCTCACAAGTGTTACTGGCTTCAAGAAAATTTTGACAAGTGGAGAGATAGAGGTGATTCAGAATTAACAGTTTGTTAAAACGCCAACATGAAATGATACAACGTAAACCTCAGAAGGAACCATGCAAGATGTTCCTCTCTCAATCACATTAGATCAGTGATCATCATAGATGTGTAAAACTGTAAAATGTTTATCTTCTTATATCTCCATACAGGGCACCAACAAAAATGGAAGATGGCTCATCTAAAGCAGTACGTAATCAGACCTGGTGGTATCATTCCCTTTTCCTTATTCACGAAAAAGAATTGCAAGTATTGAATGTATATCATTCTGTCAGGTGAGGTGCACATTGTGTTTGTTCTGCAATTTGTCTTCCTAGCTAATGGAATTAACTTTTTTCCTTTTTTTTTGATGACTCATCTTGATTTGACCCCAATACTTCTTTTGTTTTATGAACTTTTCCAGTTTCCCCCATAGTGTCATGCTGTTTACTAATACAATCAACAAGTGGAAAGGCACATTTGACATTCTATGTGTGTATCATTAGAGTGGGATTGTTCTTTCAGTCCATTTATTTCACTTGTAGGGAACTAAGTGACTGAATGCAATTTGTAGCATTCATGACCATTCACATAATGATTAGCCTACAGATTATGACTTATCATGACTTCCTATTTGCACATTCAAAGAATGACTTTTTTTTTTTTTACTATTGTAAAGTAACCAGTTGTGTACTCTTGCAATCTTCACTCGATGAATGAGTGTTCATGGATATGATTGATAATGATATGTTTGATATGGAATTATGTAGGAGTTTTGTGACTGAATATTACACTTTTATGTGTAATGGTGCAAATCTCTGCATTTCTGTGAATAAATTGCTTTGAAAACATGTAGTGTTTTTGCTAAAATCTGCCGTTGAAGGCAGATTAACTGTCAAGATCTTCCGGGTTATGGAAAGTATTTGTATCACTGTTTTAGGTGAATCCATTTACAAGGTTTTTTTGTCACTCTGTTCAGTCATTTAATTTTCTACAATTGGCTATGTTATAAATGCCATTATGTATACATTTCTTCATTTTTCCCCAAGTACTGATTTGTTGAGGAAAAGGGGAGATTTTTGGCTCTTTGATGTATTTAAATTAAATGACAGACAAACCTTTTTTTAGCAACTTATGTATACCACCATTATTTTGGGGAATACATTCAAAGTTTTGTGAGTTTTTTAAGTAAAGATCAAAACAAAATTAGTGAAAAGTACTATGGGATGTACTGTGCCAGCATTTTTGAGACCATTAAAAGGCTTAACATGGAGGACATTCGTGAAAACATAAAAATGCTCTTTTTGAAGCAATCTGTGAATATTTGTAGTAGAAGAGACAATGTATTATTGATGATGGATTTTAAGAAAGAGGTAAAAGTTGATATGTGAAGTGAAAAACTACCGTGTGGCTCATAAACCAAGACCTGTTTTGGTCTGTGGATTGCAGGTACTTTTATTCTTCCTGCATGTTGTGTTTTTACTGGTGATGAGAACATACAATTTGTTATGAACACTATTTAGTGTGTAAAAGCAGTAGAGTGACAAGATGGCAGCCATTTTGCTATGTCCAGATGTGGGTGTGTATAATGTGTGGGTGTGCCTGTCTGTCTGCCTGTATGTGTATGTATGTATGTATGTATGTATGTATGTATTTTAAATACCAACACCCTGCAAGTGATGCCAAAGGCAAGGTGTGTTCAGTATTATCCATCTTACCACGATCACTTGATAACTGGGGCATGATAATGAAGTTTAGCGTTGTTTATTTCATGGTAAGACATGGAAGTCTGCTGTGAGGACAAAGCCATGTGTTTTTGGTTTCTTTTTTCATGATTAAAGTGATAAAAGAGATCATTGCTCCGAGATAAAGAAGTCTTGGTACAATAATTGGCCATGCAGGACTTTATCTCTTTGATTTCAGATTATACTAGCGCATTCAAGGAGGCAAAGACTACCAGTGCAATATGAATTCTGGCAGGCAGCACTTGTTGTCATTAAAATATATGAAGATACAAAAAATACAGTGCACTCCCGTTATAAAGAACACTGTTAGATAACGAAATTCCGGTTCCAATGAAGTAAAAATTCATGCCACAACATCATCCACTCTATTTTTTTTTTTAATTGTGTATTTTTTCTGCTATAACAAAATCTCGATAAAATGAAAGAAAACTGACAGAAAACTGACGGTCCCAAGGAATTTGTTACAATGGGAGTCCACTGTACTGTAAACATGGGAATTTTTGTGCATTTTATGTGACATCAAACTTGCTCAAAAGCAGGTGAAATTTTGTTCTTGTTTTATGTTATGCTATTTTATCGATGGATTATTCAGAAATTCAAACAAGCAAAATTCATTGAAAGCTGGCTAAGAGTGAAAAATTACCCCCCCCCCCCAAAAAAAAAAAAAAAAAAAAAAAAAAATCAACTTTTGCATTATAGGCCAACGAATGCCTGTGTATGATACTGGGATTATCTTGCCAAGACCAGTTGCCATTAGCTCAAATTCATGTAACAGTTCAACATGACCTTTTTTGCTTTGTTTTTGTGAGGTTTTTTTTTTTATGTCGCATGAATGTGTCATTAAAAGAGCAGCTGATGGACTCCTGTAATCACACTTTTATCAAATGACACAGTTGTACAGAGAGGAGGATAGTGTGGTATGGGGAGACATTGTGTTGATGCAGAGGTGTTGAGTGTGTTGCAGCACTTCAAATCATTTGTTTCTTTTTATTTATCTTCATATTCTTGATGCATTGTATTATGTGCATTCTGTATCACTATCTGTATGTCACATTTGTAAAAAGAGCATGATCAGATGATTCATGAAAATGTAATGTTGTAATGTTTTGTGGAGAAGCCAGATTGATACATGGTTTGATGGAAATATTTTGTTAACACTCTTGTGGACTGCATTTGAGATGTGTTAAAATGATGTACAATGTATTAAGTGCTTGCCTTGGACCATCACATGAAGTTCAGCGAAAAGGATGAATACTGAGTTCCTGATGAATATGTGATCATTTCTAAGGACTGAGAATGAAGCACTACATAAAAATGATGATGCCATGGATCATTATAATTATAGTGATGGGACATTTCAACACATGGACCACTTTTATTATTTTCTTCAATGTCTGCTCTTGCTTCCAAGTACTTGCATAGTTCATCTCTTCAACAAATCATGTACAGATATCCTTGGGGATATTGGATTGAGGGAAAAAAATGACTGTATGAAATATGATGAAAGCTGCTACAGTGCATCTGTGTGAAGATTATTTTATCATGACTGTGTGTATAGACTAAGATGCTATTAAATGTTCAGACTCTTTATGTGCAATGTGGAAAATACAGATGGCCACAACCATTTGTGCACATCAAAAAGAGGATATTTTGAGTTTTCAGTTTCTACTCCAGTGTACTGATATCAATTGAACATGTTTGTTTTTTGTTTTTTGTTTTTTGCGAGAAGTATGATGGAAACATATCCCCCCCCCCCTTTAGCATTAAAATGTATCAAGTGAAATTCAAGTGTGGACTTAAGTGCAGAGTAATGTTAGCATATTTTTATAAAGTAAAGAAATAAAAAATTCTAAACACAAATTATTATGTAGGTTGTTTTTACGACAAGTGTACTGAAAGCTTAAAGCTACATCAGTGTAAAATGAACATGGACACACACACACCCACACCCACATAAATTCCTCTTTCAGAATTCTGCACTTTTAACTGGCAATGGAAACTGTAAATTGCTGGCATTTAGAGTTGTGTCATGGAAATACAGTTCAACCGTGATTAAATGGCCATGGTGGCACCGCGATAAGAGATATACAGTAGATGTACTCAAATACAGTGACAGGAATCGATTTGGTTGAAATAGGGCTTGAGGTTTCCAACTTTTTTAGTGAGATCATGAGAAACTCTTATGAAGTATAAAAATATGTACAATTCAAAGAGGAGTTTAAAGGTTATTTTATGAAAAATGTTTGTTGTGAAATATCTGAGATATATAAAAAAATACACTGAAAATACATGAAAACATTAAAGTCAGCCAGTCGATTTCAAGATATAGAGAATCCTGTGAGTGGATGGCCTTATAATTGAGGTCGGACTATATAATACTTCATGATGTCAACATATTAGCAACTCATTTGAAGAAGTCATGTGACATATTTTGAATGGCTGCGACATGCAATTGTAGTACAACTTACAATAGTGTACTGTTGTACACTGCTGTTCATGCAAAACTGTTGTGCATGGCTATACATTTTGTATGTTGATTTATGCTGCACCTATACAGTACATTGTGCCATGAATTAAACTGAAGGAGCGTTCAGGTAAATCTAAACAGGCATGTCTGATATGATAACTCTAAGCTGAACATTCAGACAAGATAAGTGTAACACTCAATCTGGCCTTGAAACAGACATTGTACAGTGAATATTTTCCTGCACTTGTCAAACTTCTGGCATGCCCCCATCTTGAAAATGTGTTCATGCATGTTTATGTTTACTTCCATTTCTATCATGTTAGAGAAGGGCTAATTATTGGAAAAATGTTCAAAGCCTGCAGTTATGATCAGATTTCTATACTGCAAACTTTCCTGTATGTTCATCTGCACATTTCATGGCGTACATCTGTAGTTTACGATGTACAAAGTATAATGGTGTGAATTGTAAACATAAAAATCCAAGTTGTAAACATACATGTAAGATGTATAATTTACAGTTGGTTGATTTTTGTGCTCAAGCAGTATTTGATATTTGATGAGTAGAAGATGAATGTTGCATACATTTGTATGTACAGTGTACAAGGTGGGAATTCTAAATGGCCATAATTGATCAATGATGATTGATTGACTTGAGGTGAAAGATGTGAGCTAAAGCATTGTTAGGGATTTTCATTAAATTATTAAATCATTTTTTTTTTAATCAATCTTTTTCTCATTAAACCAGTGCACCAATGTATGTACAGATGAATATGTTGCCAAATGCTACACATTATACTGGCCCTTTTTCCTGACCCAATAATTGCAAAAGGAAAATTTTGTATCACAAAGTAATAATCATATTAATAACAATGAGTATTGACAGTATACATGTAGGCGTTTTCACATCAACCTGATGTTTCAAAATAGCGCACTATTTTCTGACTCGGGAATATAACGAAATACCGCGCTATTTGATAATGTCAATACAAATTAGCGTGCTAATTGATCAAGAAAACTTCTTGAGTCCAACTCGGGAAATTTCCGAAATAGCAGGATAGTTAATGCGAACTAGCGTGCTATTTGATAATGTTCCGGCTGATGTGAATAGGAAATGAAATAGCGCACTATTTGCGATTGTGAAAAATATCTCGAGCTTGGATTTATATCGAGCTGACGTGAAAACGCCTAATGTGAGAGTCACATGCAAACATATCCAGCATTTCAGCAGGTATACTCTTTCGAACAATTACCCTCACAGCAACTTTCTATAAGGGCATGATCTCGGCAATAGTTAAACTCACAGACTATTATAAGAAAGTCCTTGGGACTGGCAGTTTTCTTTCATTTTGTTACAACTGAACAGTAAAGTATACAAAGAGAAATACTTAATAATTTTTGGATCTGAATTTTTTCTTTGTTGCAACAAGAATTTTGTTATAATTGTGTTCGTTATAATGGGATTACACAGTAAACTGTATTATGCTTCAGGTCATTGTTTTCAACCTTACATGTAGTTCCATTCTTTACTGTGTGTGCAGTGTGTGAGTACTATATCATGAAGAAGAGTCTTTGTTTTACTTCCAAGGGTTATACAGCCTGTACAATTTGTACACTATTAAAGAGATGTACAGTGTATGCACTACCCAAAATATCTTTTTTGTGTAGATCAGATTGGTTTCTGATTTATACAGCCATGGACGGCTTGGAGGTTGGTTATTTTTTACGCAAAGAATCAAAATTTGGGCGTGACCGTTTTTCACATTTGTTTTTTTTTTTTGTTTTTTGGTTTTTTTTACTGCTTTGGCTAATACACTGTAAAAGCAGAAATGTTCACATGCATTTAATTTCATGAATTTTGCAAGAGTCGATATTCATGAAATAAAAAGGCATGTAAAAATTTCTTACACGCATTGAGTGCCAGTGGCAATTCACGAATTCAATGCCATGATGATATCTTGCTTTCAAGGACACACAATGTACCATGCAAAGTCCTAGCCATCTCCGTGAACACAAGCACACAGAAAGTTTGGCTCAAACGAGAAATTTATGCAGAATATTAAACCAGGTTATGTGTTTAATTAGTGTATGATGTTAAATGCTTCTACAAGTATCTGCTGTTTATGCTCATGTTTGTCAGCAGGTAAGCAGATTTGGATATTATGATGTGAGTGGTTGTCCTTGCAATGAAAACTGCTGTGGACTGTTGTTTGAATAGGTGAAAGTGAGTTGCAGTTTTGTTTTCTCTTTAGAATTTGATACTCTTTTATATGATGAATAATAAATGATAATTACAGTGACCATGCATTATGTGTATTTGTGTCTTATCATTTACCAACCTATCACTGAATTTATTTTTCTATCATTGAAATTGATAGCAAGGATGATTGTTCAGAACAGGTACAGTGTTTGCAGTAAAGTTAAGGATGGTTTTCAATTTCCCCACCTGAAATAGCAAACATGTAGAAGAACCTAGCCTCTCTGAATGCTATTTTTTTAACCATAATTACTTTACGAACTGATATTCTTGTGAAATGTCTCTTGTCCAACATTTCTGTGTGTTAATTTCATGATTACGAGGATCTAGGAATCGTTACTTCACCTTTCACAAAATAAATAAAAATGAATATCAAACAAGTGACAATACTAGTACTGAATATTTTTACGTGGTAATTCTCTCTATATAAACAAATACTGTGTATTTCACATGCAAAAGCACTGGACAAATGAGTTATGCCCCAGATATCGTCATATGTCCCACACATATGTCATAGCCCACACAGCATGCTCGACCTGCTGTTGTACAGTAGTTAATAAATTCGGTCAACTCCATTGCCAGTATGGCTAACCTTTTTTTTTTTTTTTTGGTAAAGAAATCATTTTTTGGCCATTCTTCTATTCTTGTGTCATTTTCAAAGTTCAAAGGAGATTTGCAGAAGTCATGAAAATAAAACCTGCAAAAGTTTCAGCTTACACAATATTCATATCACCATTTTGATTACTATCGCCATTACTGGTCATTAAGCAGGGATACCAGTCTTCAGGCAAAAGCCTGAATTCAGGCCCTGGTACAATCAAATTTCAGGATCTTTCATGTGCAAACCAACTTCTTGTAGATGTTATTTAGGTACTCTCTTTCATTCTAACTGGCATCCCTAATTAAGACAAAAGTGTCTAGCAAAAGCAAATTTTGTATCTAACACTGGTCCTTTTGGCTTTTGGATAGACAGATGACTTGATATTGGACCTCTAGAGAGGTTGTCCCACTTTTGTGTATTTTTTTTACCCTTTTTTCCCCTTGCCATTAAGTTCTGTGTATAGGGTGCTCATCAAAAATGGAGACTGACTAAAGGAGTTGGCACACACACACACAAGTACAAACGATGGAAATTTTCACCAAAATCTTATGTGGACTTGCACACAAGACATAAATATGTGTTCTGTGTTCATGCCACATTGCACATAGTTTCCTTATTTTTCCTCTTTTTCTTTTTAATTCACCTGAGCAGTATGCTCAGGTGAGCTACTATGATCACTCTTAGTCTGGAATGTGTTGTTAATAAACTTTTTATATTTACATCTTATTTTTGGAAAACTAATGACAATGATTTTTGCCGAATTTACCAGGGAGGGATTGGGGGATAGGATATCAGTTTGTTAATTAAATGGATACTATTTTATGGGCACCGCAGGTACCATTTAACTCGAAAGGGGGGGGGGGGGGGGCTAACCCCCCAAAACAACACAATTAAGGAATCTTTAAAAATCTTCTCTAGTACCAGAAGTGATAGAACTAAGTTAATGCTTTGAATATGTTTGTCGATGACTGTCGTTACAAGTTTGTTCATGACTGTTCCAGGGATAACAATCGAGGCACGTTATCCACATGTGGTGTTCATTCTGTTTGGACTATTACGCATGCATGTCATGTGCGTCTGATGAATCTTACTGCAAGAGCATCTTAACAGAAGGGTTGTAAGAACATGGCTGTAATATCGAGGCAATTTCAGGGTAAGTGCCGTAGCTGGTTTGGGGTAGAATTTGTCAAAAGTCAACAGTGACAACGTCCAAGTAGCATTTTGCATGGTGTGTCTGAACAGGCAAGGTAAAAAGAAGATTGTGTGGACATTGTCATGGTAACTTTGCTTCAAACGGTTCTATCAAAATGGGCTCAAATGTGGTACCACATTGATGATCAAAACACATTTCCTGTGAACCCGCCCCCCCCCCCCCCACAAAAAAAAAAAAAAATACTTGCGAATAATGAGGAAGAAAATGTTAGGTTTGCTCCTCTTTTCAGCGTAAGTGTTAGCTGTATATTGTGTACTCAGAGGCTTGTCTTGGTCCCACAGTTTCTGTTTTTATCCTTCTGCAAGCAAACTTTAATGCCTCACTAAGCCAAAAGGGACAAAATGAAAGTAATAGGCATACCTCAGAAATTAAAAATGAGTGGTGTAAATACACAAACTTGCAACTCCCAGTATATGGCATTTGGAGCCGATCCAGCAGTGTAAACGGGGGTCATGGTGATTTTTTTTTTTAGCTCACCTGAGCCAAAGGCTCAAGTGAGCTATTGCGATCGCCCTTCGTCCGGCGTCCGTCGTGCGTCGTGCGTCGTCCGTCGTCCGTCGTGCGTCGTGCGTAAACTTTTTATATTTTCATCTTCTTCTTGAAAACCCCAAGACCGATTTTCATCAAACTTGGCAGGTAGCATCCCTAGGGGGTTAGGAACTCAATTTGTTAAAATGGGCACCATGACCCACCCAGGGGGCCCCCAGGGGGGCCCAAACCCCCCAAAATTAAGGAATCTTTAAAAATCTTCTTCTCTAGAACCAGAAGTGATAGAGCTAAGTTAATACTATGAGTTAGTACATTGATGACTGCAGTTTCAAGTTTGTTCATGGCAGAATCAGGGATGCCCCCCTTGGGACCCAGGGGAGGGGGGTGGGGAGGGGTTCTAATGGGGCCTAAATTGTACATTTTCATCTTCTTCTTGAGAACCCCATGACCCATTTTCACCAAACTTGGCAGGTAGCATCCCTAGGGGGTTAGGAACTCAATTTGTTAAAATGGGCACCATGCCCCACCCAGGGGGCCCCCAGGGGGCCCCCAGGGGGCCCAAATCCCCCAAAATTAAGGAATCTTTAAAAATCTTCTTCTCTAGAACCAGAAGTGATGGAGCTAAGTTAATACTATGAGTTAGTACATTGATGACTGCAGTTTCAAGTTTGTTCATGGCAGAATCAGGGGTGCCCCCCTTGGGACCCAGGGGAGGGAGGTGAGGAGGGGTAAAATGGGGCCTAAATTGTACATTTTTATCTTCTTTTTTAGAACCCCATGACCCATTTTCACCAAACTTGGCAGGTAGCATCCCTAAGGGGTTAGGATCTCAATTTGTTAAAATGGGCACCATGTCCCACCCAGGGGGCCCCCAGGGGGGCCCAAACCCCCCAAATGAAGGAATCGTTAAAAATTTTCTCTAGAATCAAGTTATACAGCTAAGATAATACTATGAGTGAGTACATTAATGACTGTAGTTTTGAGTTTGTTCATAGGAGATCCAGGGGTGCCCCTCTTGGGGGCAGGGGTGGGGGGGGGGGGGGGGGTTGGTTAGGAAGGTCCAAATGGGGGCCTGAATCGTACATTGTCATCTTCTTCCTGAAAACCTCATGATAGATTTTCGTCAAACTTGGCAGGTAGCATCCTTTAATAGGGGGTCAGGATCTCAATTTATCAAAATGGGCACCATGCCCCACCCAGAGGGCCCCAGGGGGCCCCCAATTCCCCAAATTAAGGAATCTTTAAAAATTTGGGCCCTTATTGTACATTTTCATCTTCTACTTCAGAATGCCTGGTCAAATTTTGGTAGAGCTGTGAATAATTTAGATTAGTGACTGCGTGAAAGGTGAACTTGCGATACTCAGG